>NC_134483.1:538664631-538987131 GCF_040206685.1 Ascaphus truei
CAGCAGAAGAGGACCCGTGATGCAAAGTTCTGTGGGGAAGATCATGTGATCAGGCAGTCATTAGACTAGACTAGACTTGGTGTCCTGCTAGAGAGAGAGGGCGGGGCTCAAAAAGGGGTGTGCCAGAGCCTGTTTCAGAAGAGGAAAGGGATATGACATTGTAAATGGTTGCTATAGAAACAAAAAAAGCTTGTTACATTATAATACATTAAAAATGTCATTCAGGGAGACTTCCGGTGACGTCACCGCGAATGGCAGGTTAGGAGAAGAGCTCCCGACACCCTCCCCAAGAAGAGTCTAAAACGCGCACCCCAAACTCCGCAGAGACCCCCCCAAAAGAGCCCACCTCCCCCCCCCCCCGAAACTCCAGGCATGGCGGGGAAGCCTCCGAAGAAGGTTCAGAACCCCGTCTCCAAATTTTTCCAGCCAAACCCGCGCCCGCTGGAACCGTCTGCAGACTCCCAAGATGGCACCGAGGAGCAAGAACATGCCGCGGAGGCCGCAACCCGGAGCCAAACGCTCCCGATACGCCCAGAATTTGGCAAAGAGTTCTTTGAAGAGCTTCTCCTACGAATGCGCCGAGGATTCATGGAGGACCTGGAGAAGGTCCTAAGGGACATACGGGCGGACGTAAGCACCCTAGCCGCGAAGACGGACGCAGTTGAGGAACGAATCGCCACCATATCAGATGCCCACTTCAACATGGACGATGATATGGCCCGCATGGGGCACGAAATCGCCGCGCTTAAAAGCTCTATTGAGGACCAGGAAAATAGAGACAGGAGGCAGAACCTGCGCTTCAGGGGGATACCGGAGTCGGTCACGCCTGAATCCCTCCAGACCTATCTTAAGACCCTCTTTTTGAACCTGGTCCCTACCCTATCCGAGTACGAACTTCAGCTCGATAGAGCTCAACGAGCCCTGGGCCCGAAGTCCCCCGATCCTAATCGCCCCCGGGACGTCATAGTCCGATACCATGCATACTCCACCAAGGAGAAGCTGGCGGCAGCGGCGAGGAGCGCGGGAACCATTAAAATGGCCGACCACGCGGTCCAAGTATTCAGCGATCTATCCCGGTCCACGGTCCTGAAACGCCTGGACATGAAACCCCTTACCACCCTCCTCCGGGATTCAGGGATCTCCTACCGATGGGGATTCCCTTTCAAGCTCATCGTCCCAAGAAACGGCCGCTTCTATACGATCTCGGATCCAGCCGACACGACCGACTTTCTGAAAGTTATATGTATCGCCCCCCCACGAGGGGAAGAGAGGGCCCCCCGCGGAACAATATCTGGCCCCCCGACACCCCCCAAACATCTGAAAGGCTCGCCAATCTGCGGAACCCGTGAGCCAGCATCGATGCCCTGAAAGACCTGCTGCAACTCTCGAAACCCCAACTCCCTTGCACTATCCCACCGCTGCTTCAGATCTTTACCCCCCGTAGTGTTGATACAGTGGCCAGCACTCTGCGCACACTGCTTTCCCTATGCCACATTCCCCTTCCCCCTCTCCCCCCCACCAACACCCTACAACCCTCCCCCCCTCCCCACAACGGTTCTCCTCTGACCTGAACCCTACACACCTTCTCCATACCTCCCCCAACTCCCCTCCCCCCTCCGCTCTTTCCCTCCCCCCCCTCCGCTCCTTCCCTCCCCCCCTCCTCTCCTTCCCTCCCCCCCTCCTCTCCTTCCCTACCCCCCCTCCTCTCCTTCCCTACCCCCCCTCCTCTCCTTCCCTACCCCCCCTCCCCTCCTTCCCCACCCCCCCTCCTTACCTTCCCTGTCTTCATCCTCCGCTCCGGACAACTCCGAGACCCAGATGACGTCCATCTACCGCCGATGCAGAGCCGCTCCCGAGGACCGGACACAAGATGGCGCCGAGAACTACTCGATCCCTCCGCGGAGCCGCACAACCTGAAACCAAGAGAGATGCCCCTACGACCCATGTGTCCAGTCGATGTCCGGCTCTGAGAGGAAAAGGAGTCCCTTAGGGTTCCACACCCGAGGGAGTCTCCCCTGCCGAGTCCACTCGTCCCCGTGCTGTGGAAACCCCTGCCCCCCCCCCTCCCACCCTTCCCCAGGTCCCCCGACGGCGAAGCCCCGGATACCCCAAGCCGTTGCACAGGGACATACCTGGCCTCTCCAGGCACAGACGGTGGGCGTTTCCCCTGCAGCAACCGGAGCAACCAGGACGTGTTTTCGGAGACCCGCCCCCCCTCTCCCCGCCGGCGCCCCAGCCCCCTCCCCCCCCCACGGCGAGGCCTCAAACACTCCACGCCACATCAAGGTGACATTCCTGGCCTCCCTGGCACGGACACTGATCGCCTCCCCGGCAACAGCCAAGGCAACCAGGTCATATGCATGGAACCCCCCCCCCATATATACCCCCCCCTCCCGGGTAGAGATGTCGGGCAAACACCTATGGCCGTCCCCGGGTGGGTCCTCTCTCCCCTCGGCGGACCCCTGCTATTCTAAGGAAGTACACTGATATGGAGACAGAGGGCCGCGGCTGAAGCCTCTTAGCCCCTTGGCTCCAGGGTGTGGGTGTCTGCCGATGGGAGAGATGACAAGGGTTAAAGGGACCCTGTGCATAACCACAGGCCCCTAGGTGTCTCTGACCCCAGGGCCTAGACTTGAGCGTCAATGCTGGGGATAGAAACATGTATCCTGTTACTAAGCAGCCCCCACTCTGCGGTCCCCTCCCACCTGGCTGTCAAGCGGTACCGATGCACAGATACCAAACCATGTCATGATTATTTCTGCTCAAACCCCCCCTTTTTGTTCCTTTTACCTACCCGCTGAATAGTCCGTCCACTATAAAACTGGTATATATGATAGATATGGTATATATTTGAGGGTGGTAACTGTTAGGAAACGTTATATATATTGAAATCTTACGCAATACCATAACTGCAGAAATGTGGGGAATTGAGAGAGATTGCAAGCCCACGCTGCCTCCCCCCTCTCCTAACCCCCCCATCGCCCCCCCCCTGATTCCCCCCCTCCACAAAGGTAGAAAAGCAAGCAGGAAATATGTGTACAAAACTGCAGCCTATGATTAGTTTGTCTGAAGAAATGTGGATTAACATGACTGTCCCCCCCACCCCTCCCTCCCCCCCGCTCGCCCCCCCTCACGACCCATTGCCAACACACACACCCCTCCCCCCCCATTCCCCCCCTTGCCCCCCCCCTAAAGTGGCAACAGGGTCGTCACCCAAGGTAATTGGCACAAGCTCTAGCTGTACAACCCACACGGGGGCGAATCACACAGTTGTGCCCCCTCCTCTGGGAAGGGCGTACAGGCTCCCAGAGAGAACCCACCACCCGCCCCCCCTCCCCCCCTGTCTGTGAAGTTGTACCAGACCACAGATGCTGTTCAGTACTATGGTCATGTCTGTCAAACTGTCCCTTCCTACGATATTAACTGAACTCTGCTCAGCACTGATGCTGACAACTGTTTTACAACGATATACACTGAACTATTATATTTTTATTATAATATTATTATATTATAGGATATCATGTCAATAGAAATGTGGAGAAATAAGAGAGGCCGCACACACGTGCTGCTTCTCACAGCCTCCTCCCCCTTTCCCACCCCTCCCCCCCTTCCCCTCTTCCCCCCCCCCTCCCGCACCCTCCCCTTCCAACCCCCTTACCCCTCCCCCTCCCCCCCCTCCAGAGCGACAATAAGGCCGCCACTCAAGATAGCTGATATAAGTTCTAAATGTAAAGTTGAAAATGTTAAGGTTTATTGTGACAACATTTGTATAAAAATGCAGCCTGAGATCTTGCGGGCAGCCCGGTAACATAAACATGGGTGTTACCCCCCCCTCCCCCTCCCTCCCCACACCCCCTCCCCCGCCTCTCCCACCTCCTACACCCCCCCCTCCCATCCCCCCTACCCTTCCCCCCCTCCCTCCCCCCCTCCAGAGTGTCAACAAGGTCGCCACTCAGGAAAGTTGAGATAAGTTCTCACAGTGAACTTCTGTATGTTAAAATGTAGTTACGGGTCACCAGGTGAGATACACATGGGCTATACACCCCCCCTCCCCCACTACCCGCCACAACTATTTAGGGAGGGTGTCGGACCTCCTATCCTGGTAGTGCCCTGCGATTGGCGCTCCGGACGGACTCACAGGGGACTTAATCCCCGACTCCTTGACACAAAGGTGCCAAGGGGACAAACAATTGGGCTCCCAGTTAGCCCTTCTCCTTCTTTCCTTTTGTGTCTGCCCCCCCCCCCCACCCGGCCTCCTCCTCCCCCCCCTTCCCCCCCTCTCCGTCTCTCCACAGCACCATGTCCTATAGCACGGACAGTACGCCCACTAACCCCTCCCCCCACAAAAAAACAGCCCTACCCCGTCATGGGAATGATACGGGACCCAGGTCCTACGACCTTGGGAGAAAAATGCCCCCATAATGTCGTCAATTAAGATTATCTCCCTCAATGTTAAGGGCCTCAACTCTGTCAGGAAATGTAAGCTGGCGCTACAAGAGCTCAAAAAAACCAGGAGTGATATTATATGTATACAGGAGACCCACTTTAACTCCAATGAACCCCCTAACACATTCAAACAAGCCTTCCCCCAGGCCTTCTATGCCTCATCCCCCGTAAAAAAAGGGGAGTAGCCATCCTAATTAGAAATAATGTCCCATTCGTCCCCACTAAAATCTCACGAGACCCGGAGGGACGATATCTACTCCTACAAGGATCTTTGTCTGGAAGCCCCCTTACCATACTCAATATATACGCACCCAACGAAAACCAGACGCAATTTCTTCAGGGCCTACTGGAGCCCCTGGCTCAAACGGTGCTCTCCTCACTGTTAATGGTAGGGGATTTTAACATGGTCCTATCTCCGGAGCAGGATAAATCCTCTCTGACCGCGGCCCAACACACATCTCAGAACCAGCAAAAGGCGAAACGTTTCAGGGAAATCCTACAGAACCACTCCCTTACGGATATTTGGAGGGCCCAGCATGTGGGCCAGAGGGACTACACGTTCTTCTCGGCCCCACATCAGTCTTACTCGCGGATCGATTATTTCCTAGGTTCCAATAATGTTCTCCAGGCGTCCTCCCAATCTAACATAGGGCCAATAAAGTGGTCCGACCATGCCCCGGTCGATTTGATGCTCTCTCTCCCTTTTGTTAAGAATACCTTTTATAATTGGAAACTAAATGACTCCCTGCTCAACGACCCGCATCTGGTTGAGACAATTCGGCACAAACTAACCTAATTTTTCGCACTAAATAAAGGGTCAGTTTCCGCAGCATCCATGCTGTGGGAAGCCCATAAGGCATCAATCAGAGGCGACCTAATTTCATTGGCATCCTACAAGAAAAAATCCAAACTAAAGGCACAAAAGGCGCTGACTGACAAAATAATTTCCCTCGAACAACAACACAAAACCCTCTAAAAAACTACTCAGAACACTTGACAAAGCAAGAACTGAGCTAAAGCAATCCCAATTAGAAGAAGTGGAGAGAGCGCTCAAATGGACCAATCAGAGGTTTTACGATAAAGGTAATAAGGCCGACAAACTACTAGCATCAAAATTAAGAGGCGTAAAAACAAGATCCCAAATCACAAGAATTCGAAACAAAGAGGGTCGCACCACATACCTAGATAATGAAATTGCCCATGAATTTGCAAGATATTACACGGAGCTTTATAACCTCCTCCCTCCTAACCAAGCCCCAGCAGCGGCGGAAGCTCCATCTCGATTCCTAGCAAATTGCGAACTTCCCTCTCTCTCTGACGAGGAACTCAAGGTCTTAAATGCCCCAATCTCCCAGGAAGAACTGGCACAAGCCATAAGCACCCATAAGATAGCCAAAACTCCTAGCCCCGATGGCTTTTCAAACGCTTATTACAAAAAATTTAAATCGTCTCTCTCCCCATATCTCCTAGAGATGTTCAACTCCTTTCTAGAAGGAGCCCCGATCCCTGGCACAATTTCAGCGGCCAATTTAGCTATCATTCACAAGGAAGAAAGGGACCCGCTGAACTGCGGTAGCTACAGACCAATCTCCCTGCTTAACACAGACCTAAAACTCTATAGTAAGATCCTTGCAAACAGGCTAAACCCTATTCTCCCCCGACTAATTCATATAGATCAAGTGGGATTCGTGTCAGGAAGACAGGCCTCTGACAACACCCGCAACATTATTGATATCATTGACCACGTGCATCTCAACAAACTCCAGGCCATGATCCTGAGCCTAGACGCCGAAAAGGCATTTGATCGTATCAAATGGTCCTTCCTTGATCAAACAATGATCAAATTCGGTTTCTCCGGACCATTCCTATAAGGGGTTAGGGCACTATACCAGAACCCTACCGCATACCTAAAGTTGCCAGGAGGACAAAATAGCCCGATCCACATACGTAACGGAACCAGACAGGGATGCCCCCTATCCCCACTACTGTTCGCCCTCTCAATAGAACCGCTAGCAGCACAAGTCAGAGGGAATCCAGATATTCTAGGCATAACCATAGCGGACAAAGACTATAAAATATACCTTTTCGCGGACGACGTCATTCTGACCCTAGCTGCCCCACATGTCTCCCTACCCAACCTACACAAACTGCTTGATCAGTTTAGTCTCGCTTCAGATTACAAAATCAATATGGACAAATCAGAAGCATTGAATATATCCCTCCCCGAACCCACATGGAAACTTCTCCAAGCCAACCACAAATATAGATGGAACTCCTCCCACATAAAATACCTAGGGATCAAAATTACTAGAATGTACTCCTCGCTATATAAAATTAACTATCCCCCCCTTTTTAGCCAGATCAAGAAAGATCTAGAAGCTTGGAATACATACCAGATTTCCTGGTTTGGCAGAATCGTCTCCGCTAAAATGAATATCCTTCCCCGACTGCTATATTATTTTCAGACTCTCCCAGTTCTAATCCCACTAGCTGACCTTAGGAACATACAGACGCAGATAATGCGATTTAAATGGAAGCAGCGTAAACCCAGAATTCAGCGGTCAGTGCTCATGGCTGCAAAAACAAGAGGAGGGTTAGGTGTGCCCGACGTGATAAGATATTACCACGCAGCCCAGCTCAGACAAGCAGTGGTGTGGAATAACCCCCCAGACTCTGCCTGTTGGCTGGAAATAGAGACCAATCATGTAGCCCCTGTCCCTCTCCCAGTCCTGCTCTGGTCTCCGGACCACAAAGAAAAACCCTTTCAGAAGCTCGGTTTGGGAGCAATGAAATGCACGTGGTCTACCTGGTCCAAAAATAGAGGGAAATATGGCCTAACTTCACCCCCCTCCCAACTCATCCCCATACTTGGGAACCCAGCATTCCCTCCTGGATGTGCCCAAGCTCGGATCGGTCATTTCCAGGACCTAAATATTAGCATGGTTGCGGATCTGCTAGAGAATGACGAAGCTCTGTCCTTCCAGGAGCTCAGAAACAAACTGTCAGCCCCCCATCTTCCCATATTCACAATTTTACAAACAAGGCATTTCCTTGGAGCTCTATCCTCGACCTCTAAATTTGCCCCCTTGACCAAATTTGAGTCCCTCTGTCGAAGAAGAGCATATCAGAAAGGGTTGATCACAGCAATCTATAACATACTGGAAAACTCCCTACCCCCACCCACTCATGCTTACATGCAAAAATGGTGCTCAGACCTTGGCATACCGCTAGACCTTGAAGATTGGGAGGACATCTGGGACGCAGCCCCTAAGACCTCAATTTGCTCGGTTACAAAAGAAAATATATACAAAATACTATTCCAATGGTACCTGACCCCGAGTAGACTGAACCAGATCTTCCCCGGCGCAACTGACGAGTGCTGGAGGGGATGTGGACAAAAGGGAGACATGCCCCATATATGGTGGACTTGTCCGGAGATACAGCGCTTCTGGACCAGAGTCCAGAAACTGCTAGATGACACCCTGGGCCTGGAGATCCCCCTGGACCCTCTGACGTATGTGCTGGGTAAACCAATAGAGGACCTCCCAGCCCGCGAGGCAAGGCTGACTTCCGCCATACTTACGGCGGCAAGATGCTCGGTTGCGGCGGCCTGGAAGCACCTAAAAGCGCCCTCAAGAAGGACCGTGGTTAACAGGGTAAATACAGTTATGATCATGGAAAAACTCACAGCCATGCTAAAACAGAAAATGCCACAATTCTACAATACCTGGGAGCCCTGGACAGGTACCTGAATCCCGCCTCCCTGCTAGGCCCCGGCTGGGACCCAACGAGTTCGCACAACAGAGCCAAAGAGCAGGAGAGATAGAGAGGGACTACCGCTTCACCCCCCCCTCCACCCCCCTCCTCCCCCTCCCCCCTCTCCTGTCGTTCCCATCTATCGCCCCCCTCCTTATGTCTTCCCCACTGCTTTACCTACCAAAAACCAATTAAAGAATTTATTGAGACCATGTGCCTATTCTACAGTCAAGATCTACTATACTCTGTCTATTATGTATCAAAATGACTGTATCCCCTGTTTGGAATTTATGTGTATGATTCTAATAAAGAAAAAAAAATGTTAAAAAAAAAAAAAAAAAATGTCATTCAGTCGTTAAAAAAAATGCTACAAGTATTTTCTCATAGTGCAGGACTGATTTATTTAAAAAAAACACATGTAGGTTTTTGATTGGTCTGCAGCTTTAAGAAGAGAGAGAAAGATGATGATAATAGAATCAATCTCCGAGAGGTGGGAAACACATACTGTATTGGCCCTTACTCTGTAAGCTGTGACAGCTCTCATTCAGCGATCCCCCATGGGAAGCCTCATTGACATCAATGGGTCTTTTTTCTGTTCGATAGCACAGATTAGCGCTATCTCAGTATGTAGAATTAATTGCCATTGAGTCAAATACAACACATTTAATGCAAAAAGTGCCATGCGATCGAGATCTCTGTAGAAATATGTAAAAACTCCTGCTGGGCCCGCCTCCTCTGATAATGCAATCTCTCCTTGGTGTCAGAGGAGGCGGGACCAGTATGAGACGGGGAGGCTGCAGGTAACCCCTGGGGACTGTAGGGACTTGCCAGTGGGAATTCTATAGGGGTCATTCTTTTAGGTATGAGGAGGTACCCCAACTTTAATTATAGTCAGAAACAAGGTTTGGTTTGTATCTACCTTGGATTCAGGCCTATAGATCCGAGCTGTATTTGCTGGCTTGACTCAGATCCATAGGGTATGGTGAGACGGGGGGGGGGGAGGGGACTCAGTTTTCGAGTCTGTGAACCTGCCCTTCCTTACTAAGAACATTTGCTCTGAACAAAACTCTACGGAGCAGAGACGCCTTCTCCTGCTGTTACTTCTATGTGTGAAGCGCTTATTCACATTATGTGTTATATTATGGTGTCCTGTGCATTACTGCTGTGACGCGCTATGTACATGGATTGCGTTATATAAATAAAGATATACATGTAACAGGGTATGTCCCATAATACCTCTCTTTCCCCCATAATGCATCTGTTATGTAAGCCCCTAGTATGTTCAGGGCAGTAAGAGGTTAATCTATGGGCCAGGGACCCCCCTTATGCTCCACTTGTAAGTGAAGGAAGGTGGTGACTCATGGCCTGTGTAAGCCTATCAGGGATAGATACAGTTCATGAGCCCGCCCATTCCAGTGACTTCCAAGTGGGAGTATCAAATTTAGGATTCTTGCTCTGAAGCTGAAGTCTCTCCCATTGCGCGGATGAGCTGACCACCCCAGGCTTATGCCTGGGGACCATAGAGACTAAATACCCCACTACTATTGGGGTATGCACCCTCCAGAAGTCTGGGACTTTGGAGATCATACTCTGATACTTGAAGAGCTGCTGCAGTGATACCAAATAAAGACCCATGTTCAATATACCTCTGCCTGGGTGTCAGTTCCTGGGCAGGAGGGGTAAAGGGTGTTGTGGTGGGAACTGATGGCCTGAAACCCGGGGGCCCACTACAGCTGGAGGCACTGTACCATGAAATGAAACTCCTGCCAGAGATCATAAGCCTGCCCTGTTGCCCCTTACCATCCCGGCTACTCTGTTTTCCTGAGACAACAGGTGTGCCTCAGCACCGCACACACACAGACCAAGTAGTAGATTGTAGAATCTCCCAGAGGAGGGGGGAAACTGGGCTACATACATATAAACACCAGAAAGAGAGGGGGCATACTGCAAGAGAGGGGGCATACTGCAAAAGAGGGGGCATACTGCAAGAGAGGGGGCATACTGCAAGAGAGGGGACATACTGCAAGAGAGGGGGCATACTGCAGGAGAGGGGGCATACTGCAAGAGAGGGGGCATACTGCAGGGTTAGCTCTCCACAGTTAGTTATAAACAGTGGGTTATCAATCACAGGTTTTAGCAACATTCCCACGAGTCTCTTCCCATGATATGTCGATAGCATACAGCTTGTCTTTTCCATGGAGTAGACGGACTGAACTTGTACAGTATTTCAAGTGCCGTCATCTTCAATCTTGTTCAGGGAACAATAACTGCTTCTTGGGACTGCACAGTATTTGCTGTTGAAGAGCATTCAAGCTGTCAGTGAGAAATGGCTGCAAGCTCCGCTATGTACCAGGGGACTCTGTTACTGAGTGAATTAAAGTGAGAGAGATGATGCAAAGGGAAGATAATTAAATGCATATAAATCATTCAGTCATTCATCAGCGAGTAAAGAAAATATTTAGTTTACCTTGTTTTAAATAACTTCTTTTGTTCTACTCTCCGAGGGTTGGTTGAGACAGTTTTTGGGTGGATTTCTGCATTTCATTTAAGCCAGGCCAAACTGTGGACAGAGGTTAATTATGGAGATTGATGGCCCAGTAAGCTTTTCACTATTCCTAAACACACTTTCTTTTCCGGTCATAAATATGGTTATCATACTGTGGTTCAATTGCTACTGGGTATGATGTGGTGTAGCGAACGGCGCCAATTGAAACCTAGCGCGTCTCACTGCAGCATGAACACAGTGACGTCAGGTGTCAAGTGAAATAATGTGGCTTGTTCCTAGATTTTTAATTAAGCTGTGAACTCTATACCAATTGCATCATCAGCACAATTATTTTCCTTGTTGGGTCATTTCTTTAGAAGACCCCAACACACTGACATATTTAACTCCTTTGCTCCAATCCCTGGGTGAGTTCTTATATACCTTCCATCACAGTGCTGTAGTACTATATAGAACAATAAGACTAATAATATATTATCAGAGACTTGCAGCTAGTCCCTTTAACTCTCTCTCTCTCAGGCACCAAACATGTGACTGTAAGCTTCACATAATAGAAACTCCTTAAACCGGTATTACTTTGAGTACAGCAGTGAAGTGACACGTTAAAATAACAGTGATACAAATAATAATGTTATTATTATAGTCAATAGTATTATTATTAGTTCATATAGTTACATAATTACATAGTTACATAGTAGAGGAGGTTGAAAAAAAACATGCGTCCATCAAGTTCAACCTATGCTAGATTTAGATGACAGATACTTTATCCTATATATGTACTTACAGTATACTGATCCAGAGGAAGGCAAACAAAAAACCCCAGAGTCATATCATGCAATGATATCTCATAAGGGGGAAAATAAATTCCTTCCTGACTACAAGAATTGGCAATCAGATTACTTCCTGGATCAACATCCTTCCTATGTTTACCTATTAAGTATATCCCTGTATACCTTTTCCTTTCCTTTCCTTTCTGAAATGATGTCCAACCTTATTTTTTTTTATAACAAATCTATTGTATCTGCCATCACAGTCTCCATGGGTAATGAATCCCACACTATAACTGCCCTTACTGTAAAGAACCCTTTCCTTTGTCGCTGGTGAAATCTCCTTTCCTCCAACCTAAAGGGATGGCCAAGAGTCCTTTGTACTACCCTTGGGATGAACAGTTCTTTTGAAAGCTCCCAGCCGCACGCACAGCAAAATTCAAAGCGCTAGGACATTCCTAGCCAAAGTTAGCGTACCGCTTATGTGCTATGCGCGAGTCTGCTGGAATTTAAAAACCTTTTTTCCTTTCTGCGGTCTGCAGGGAAACACTGTTGCATAGTTGATACTGTACATAACTGTTGCAATACTTATACAGTTTCACTCAGGATATTGATGTGGTCCCCTTATACCTAGCGGGACACACACAGACATTTTTAATACATTTACAATGTTGCAGCCATTCAGCCATTACTGGGCTGCAGAGCTAACACTTTACATTTTCCCAATATGGCTCAGGGGCACCCAGCCCGGCATAATACCTTTATTTACTGGCCTGGGTACACCCTTACCGTCACAGGTTAGTTGTCAAACTTTATAGGCTAGGTCCCTAAGGCTCTTGCCTTAAAGATCACCACAATATTTGGTATATCTATTACTGATTTTCAATCTCCCTCTTCACAGACAAGTGTATCTCTCTCGGTTTCCTCTGCAGTACCTGCTGTAACCCTTGCTGGTTGTAAAGCCCTAGATTTAAAGGCAATTTCCCTGCAGTGTTTGATGTTCCTATTATTGATTCTAATACTCCAGTTTTAAAGACAATGCCCCTTACTTCTGGGTTCCCTGCAATGTTTGATATCCCTATCCTTCATTCTGTGAAAAAGAAAAAATGTGCACAAGCGCTAAAGACTAAAACACCAGTGTGACAATTGCAAAATATATATATATAAAGGCTGCCTAGTAATACTGTCAGTACTGACAGAGAAAGTGAAAGTGAAAACAAAGAAAAACCTGGCGCCAAAAGGCAGGTGACACAGTCACTTTGAGCTTGGTATTGGACTTTTTGGGACACTTGGTCACATTTGAGCCCCATTGCAGCCGTTAGTTCTTGGCATACAGGACGTTTGTACTGTCCCTTTAAGGGCACGTGCACACTCGCGTGCAGGCACGCTGAGACAGCCTGTGTAACCGGAGGAGGAAGTGAGGAGAGCAGCCTCACGTGGAGGAGAGCTGTGAGCCCCACAAGCAGGCCTCCAACACTGCCACTGTTCCTGTTAACCCCTGGAGGGAGAGTCAGCACGAGAGTCACGGTGCAGCAGGAATCACATCTCTGCAAAGACATCAGCAGCAGCCGGAAGACTCTTTGTTGCATTGCCTGTATTTGCCTTGCTGCTTGTAAGTAGGGCTCTGATTTTTCATATCTGGATGACCAGCGGTGTTCTCATTTGTCCAAACCATTTTATGGCATAGTTCTTTTTATTTAATAAATAGTTTTTATAGTCACTAGGAGTCTCTATGTTATATGTGCAGTGTGTGTATTAGTGTAGACCTGTTTTAACCCTACAGTGTTGCACTATGATCTGTGTCTGTTTGTGTTTTTTCCCCTATATGGCTTGTCAAGCAAGTGTGCTGATCCCCTGAGGAGTACAGGCCTATCCTTCATTCTAATACTCTTGCCTTAAAGTTCCCCACAGTATTTGGTATACCTAGTACTGATTTTCAGGCTCCCACTTCAGAGACAAGCTTATCTTTCTCTGATCCCCCAGTGCCTGGTATAACCACTGCTGATTCTCAGACTCCCATTTTAAAGACAAATTTAAGCATCACTGATTTCTGCAGTGTCTGAGGTACTTATTACTGACTCTAAGATTCCCACATCAAGGGCTAGTGTTCCTCTCTCTGATTTCCCTACAGTACCTTATTTAACCCTTCATGATTCTGGGACGCCCACTCCAAAGGCAAGTTTATATCTCACTGATACTTCTGCAGTGTTTGAGGTACCCATTGCTGACTCTAAGTCCCTCACTTCAAAGACAGGTTTACCCCTCACTGATATTTCTGCAGTACCTTATATAATCCTTACTGATTGAAGGGATCCCACTTTAAAAACAGATTTACAGATGCAGCGGCCATTAAAAAATCACGGCGCCGTTTTCGTGTGCGCTGCTGTACTCCACGCGGCATCAACGTGGTTGCTTTGTTTGAATTTCATGGATTGTGTGCAATTAAATGCAATGAAATGAATGACTTGTAATGTGTACAGTACTGTGCTACTGTGTCACTTTCAGGTGTTTAAAGACCAGAACTCTAAAATGCCATTTTCTGCTCTCGCCTGCACTCGCGTCTGTACTGCTCACTGATCCCTGTGCAACGCCTGATATTTCCATGGCTGATTCCTATGTTCCCGCTTTGAAAACAAGCGCACTTCTTTCTCATTCCCCTTCAGTATCTGATGCATCCTCTGCTGATTCTGCAGCCCCCACTGCAAAGACCATTTGTTTGCCCACTGGTTTTCTTTCAGAGCCTGATGTATCCATGGCAGATTCCAAGGCTCCCATGTCAAAGACAAGTTTATTGCTCAGGGACTCCATGCTACTTGTATTGCTGTATTCTGATACCCAGCTGCCCAAGGGTGCTGGCCTCCTACTGACGGCCAATCTAATGGCAGAGAACTATTTTGTCACTGTGAGGATCCGCCATCCTGGCGGCTGGAGACCGTCTCCTCACCTGGAAACACCTGGAAACACCTGGACACCTTCTGCCACGGACACCCAGGATGCCCAGTCTCATGGCTCCGTTACGCGCGCGGATCTTGCGCGGCCTTTCTGCGCGCCCATTGGTCCACCTCCGCTCCCCGCTCTGGCGAGTGCACTCATCCAGCCTCCCCTCTGACTCATGCCCCAGTCTCCGCCCCCATCCTGGTGATGGACAGGACTGGCATGGGAGTGACTTGCGTTCCGGACTCCGCCCCCTGACCTCAGTGATGCACTCGCTCGGCCCCGCCTCCATTCCTGTTCAGGCTGCATCATAGGGCACACCTGTGTGCACCAGCAGTCTATAGGATTCGGTTTCCTGGTTCCGCCCTGGCTCTTAATTGGAGGATCTTCCTTTTTATATACCCTCTTGCTCCAGACTCTCATTGCTGAGCATAGTCTTGTGACACTGTGCCTCGCTACATTCTGTTCCTGTATCTCCTGCCTTGCCTTGTTTGCCTTGCCTGTTGATCCTGCCGCTGCCTGACCCTGTATATACTTTGGACTCCGCACCTCTCTACTCCTGATCCGGATATATACCTACCCTTCCTACAGTCTCCAATTCTGAACCTGGCTACACACCCTGACGATGCGCTACTCTCCAATCCTGAACCTGGCTACGTACCCTGACGATCCTCTACTCTACAATCCTGATCTGGCAAGTACCCTCTACTACTCTCACGTCTATACTCCCGACCTGGCTTGCACGACCAATCTACATTCTAGGCGTGACTGTGGGTTGGCGTTACTCAATTCCCTACCTCAGCACCGCAATCGCGCTTCGTTTGTGGTGAGCTACGCGTTACACTCACCTTGACCTACACAGGTAATTGGCTATGTGTGACTGGACTAGACCTTGACAAGAGGATTGTAGCTGCGCCTTTCATTGGGTCCCCTCAGTCTCTGACCATGCTGCCCTCTGACCGAATTCCACCTGTGGCAGAACATTTTCATGAACTGTTACATACTGATCAGTGTAATATAATTACTCCACTAGAATTTTTGCCTTATGATTCAGACCAACCATCTGTGCTTCTTACTTCTTATTCTGGAACAACTACGGAGAAATTTGCATCCATCTTGCGCCCTTCAGACTGGCTTATGCCTGAGCCCTCAGCTTTGATACCACTCAAAGTATTCAGCCTCTCATCATGAACTGGTATCTATGTGTACGCAAACGGCAGAGCAGCAAGCCATGGCATTTGAGTTGACGATGCCTGTGATGTTACCTGCTTCTTCCTATGATGCATTCTGCATATCACGTCTTACAGCACCACTGCTTTCTGTCTCAGAGGTGGTACTCGCTAAGAAACGGTCTTGCCTCAAATCTACTACCCCCAAGGAGACGCTCTCATATCAAAGCTGCTACCTTGAGGAGACGGTCTCATTTCAAGCCTGCCAAATGTCAGAGACTTTTTTTCCAATAATTCCAGGTCACCAAGATCTCTGATCAAGCCAGGATCTGATGTCGATCGGTGACTTCGGCTTTTTCAACGCTATTTAGCTGGTATGGAAATTCTGTTAGGAAGTGTGGCATGGGACTCATTAGCAGATCTCCCAGCCGGGTGCCACAGGTGTACTCCTTTTTCAGCATTATATTTATGGTCAGCTGGGAAAATAAATTCATCTGGAACAGCTGTCCCCATGGAGCGAACTTGGTCCTATGGCGGCGCTACATCGACGATATTTTCTTTATTTTCTTTATTTGGTTAGGCACTCCTTCAGATTTAATTTTATTCCAAGATTATATGAACAACAATTCACTCAATCTCAAGTTCACGTTCACATCCAGTAATACTTCTATTGAGTTTCTTGATTTATGTATATATATAGAGAACAACATCATGCACACTAAAACTTTTTTAAAACAGTACAGGCTAATAATTATTTGCACGCCAGCAGCCAACACAACCCTGCGTGGATCAATAACATACCCAAAGGTCAATTTATAAGGTTGAAACTAAATAGTTCCAAAATTAGCACATTTCACACACAAGCACAAGAGCTAAAAGAAAAATTTGTTAATCGTAATTATTCACTAAATCGATTACAACACACTTTATCTGAGGTCGAATTGCTAGACAGGGACACATTGCTTGAATATAAAAAGAAAAACAACACAGGTCCAAAGCTATCCTTTATTACACAGTATAATTCAATGGCCCCAAATATTAAAAAGATTCTAAATAAACATTGGCCTATACTCTTGAAAGACAAAGACTTGTCTACTATATTACCGAAGAAGCCAAGCATAGTGTTTACTAAAGCTCCAAATCTTGGACGCAGTCTAGCACCCAGTTACGCAGTAATAAAACTTCTAGCAATTTCGGCCTCAATGGTTACTTTATTTGCAACACATGCACAGCATGTAAGTATAGTATCAAAAGTACGAAATTTACCTCCAAAGTTACATCCAAGATCTACAATATTAAACATCCCATTAATTGCAATACCACAAATGTAATTTATCTGTTGGAATGTCCCTGCGGTCTGCAGTATGTGGGAATGACCACAAGACCTATTAAACGCCGCGTGTACGAGCATGTGTACAATATTACGAAAGGTTTAATCACGCACAACATATCGAATCACTTTCTTCAAGTACACAATAGAGACCCTACGGGACTGAAATGTGTGGCTATAGAGGCACTAACACCCAATTGGCGAGGGGGCAACATCAATAGTCTCCTTGGGAGAAAAGAGTCCTTTTGGATATACGAGCTCAAGACCCTGACCCCTATGGGCCTGAATATTGAATTTGACCTCAAAGCATTTCTAGTTAACAAATAAGTCCTTTCTTGGCCAGCACATAGTAGGGTGTAGTAAATTTCTATGGATAATATGACTATTTAGCATCAAAGGATTTTCCCTGTATAATCACGTTATGTACATAGCACATTTTAAGTTCACATTGTTCACTAATATTAATCTTAATACACTTTCTCTACTGTTTTTATATGCATGTTAGGTATTGTACTCACTTTTTTGGATTGTACATTTCGTCCTGCTTGGAAGCTGCTTGAAGGTCAGTGTAGTTATAGCTGGCAGTGCATTTTTTTATATGTATGTTCTCACATACCAGCCCCCTTTGCACACTGTCCATTATATGATATAATATCAGAGCACTTGATATAGAGTACAATATGTCTCTCAGTGGACCATTGAATTCCCTATTATACAGCTCTAATAGAATAAATGGGTCCCTCATCCCACAAGGGGTTAATTGTTATTGTGCATTATTGTTATGTGTCTATGTCATGCATAACCTTATATATTTTTTGTCTTTTGTTTTATTTTAGGTATTTTAGAAGCATGTTCATTAGTGTTAGAATTTATATGTTGTTCCAATCATTGTTTAGTGATAATATATGTGTTACATGTCATTTTATGTTGTTGTTAGTGTTGCTGAGACCAAGCATCCTATCCTTGAGCTACTGCGCATGTGTAATCCATGTATTGGGTCCATGTACCTTTAAACCGGGACTATTTAGATGCGGACTCTGCAAGGCATAGGAACTACTTGTTTACCCCTGAGGAAGGAAGCGCAGTCTTCCGAAACACGTAGGGTGGTCTTCGTCGGTGCAGTTGTTGCCTCCATACCTGTTGCGCCCTCCGGCCTTATCTGAAGCCTTTCCTGCGGTCTCCGGTTGCGGCGGTTGGTGTACTGATCCGCCAACACATCAGAGCAACCGGTAGTGGGTCCTGACGCGCATCCTGAGAACATCTTGGCGGCTTTCCAAACACACCAGCCGGTGCACTTGGGGAGCGGAGGTCCGCAGCGCAACAGACGGCAGGGGATTCTCCCTGGGCTCCAGCCAGATGCCAGCACACGCGGTGTGGTTCACACTGATTGTGTCCTGTGTATGTCTGGTAAGCGGGCATTTCATCTGAGGCTGCTGTGCAGACGTGACCTTTCATTTTTTTAATGCTGTTTTATTAAATGTGATATTTTACTTCAGTCTTTTGTCTCAGCACATGTTTGTCTATTAGTGTTATAGTTTGTCTAGTAGGGTTTGATGTATTGTTAGTGATTGTATTACGCTATGTTTGTCTTTATCTTTTTTGCATGACTTACTGCATTCATTGGAAGAGCACCAAAGGAGTTCATCATTTCACTGGTTGTATGACATTTTTATCTATTCCTGTGTTGTGTACCCAGCGCCATAGATATAACATTTGTTTCCAGTCTCTTATCTGACCTAGGGGGTCAGAGTTATATCATAGGCTGCGGGTTTCACCTTCTTAGATTAGCGCTACCTTTTTCTTTGTTTAGTCCTTTTTCAGCACCGGCAATGTGTATCGTGCAATTTACCGCAACTTCCTGTAAACAAATAGAGCTGTAAGTAAGAACATGGGGCAATTATGCTAAATAATCATGCAATGCTGTGTGTTCCTGCAGGTCTATCTATCCTATCGATCTATTCTATCTATATCTATCTTTCTACTAGAAAACTTCTAAAGACTAAACCAAGTGGGCGCAGAGAGGAAGGAGCAGATAAGATAATAGTACAGGCTGAAAAAAAACCTGAAATGCATGCTTGCTAATCCAAGAAGCCTGACAGATAAAATGGGGGAGCTTGAATTAATAGCTGCAAGGGAGCAGTATGATATCATAGGCATTACTGAGACATGGTGGGATGAAACTCATGACTGGACAGTTAATTTAGAGGGTTATTCCCTTTTTCGGAAGGATCGAACAAATAGAAGGGGAGGTGGAGTATGTCTATATGTTAAACCGGATCTAAAACCTATTATAAGGGATGATGTCTATGAAGGGAATGATGAAAATGTAGAGACTTTGTGGATAGAAATTAGCAGTGGAGGTAAAAGTATTAAGAAAATGTTTGTGGGAATATGCTATAAACCACCAAATATCTGCGAGATTGAGGAAGCTAAAATACTTTTGCAAATGGAGAAGGCATCAAAACTGGGTCATGTTTGCATAATGGGAGATTTTAATTATCCAGACATAGACTGGGGCAATGAGATTAGCATTACAACAAGAGGAAACAGGTTTTTGGGTCTGCTTAAAGACAATTATATGACACAATTTATTGAGGAACCAACCAGGAGAGGACAATACTGGATTTGGTCATATCAAACAATGTAGAACTATTAACAAATATTCAAATCCTGGAACATTTGGGTAACAGTGATCATAACATGGTCTCATTTGAAATAAATTATCAAAAAACTTTAGAAAGGCAGATTTTAATAAACTGAGGTCTAATCTAGTAGTAATACAATGGGATGATGTTTTTGCAGGGAAAAATGTTGAAGATAAATGGGCAGTCTTTAAAACATTGTTAGAAAAGCACACTTATCAGTGTATACCCTTGGGTAATAAGTATAAAAGAAATAAGTCAAAACCAATGTGGCTAAATAAACAGGTAGGGGAGGAAATGGACAAGAAGAGGAAGGCGTTTAGATTCTTTAAGTCAGAAGGGACGGAGACATCGTATCAGAATTATAAGGAATGTAACAAAAATTGCAAAAGGGCAATCAAATTAGCAAAAATGGATAATGAAAAAAGGATTGCAATAGAAAGTAAGGTCAACCCTAAAAAGTTCTTTAAGTACCTTAATAACAAAAAAATGAGAAAAGAAAATATAGGACCCTTTCAGTGTGAGATGGGTAGGCAGATTATTGGAGATAAGGAAAAAGCTGAGGTACAGGCATACCCCGCATTAACGTACGCAATGTGACCGGAGCATGTATGTAAAGCGAAAATGTACTTAAGTGAAGCACTACCTTTTTCCCACTTATCGATGCATGTACTGTACTGCAATCATCATATACGTGCATAACTGATGTAATTAACGCATTTGTAACAGGCTCTATAGTCTCCCGCTTGCGCACAGCTTCAGTACAGATAGGGAGCCAGTATTGCTGTTCAGGACGTGCTGACAGGCGCATGCGCGAGCTGCCGTTTGCCTATTGAGCGATATGTACTTACTCGCAAGTGTACTTAAAGTGAGTGTCCTTAAACCGGGGTATGCCTGCATTAAACAAATTCTTTGCCTCTTTGTTTACCAGGGAAAAATCAAGTTCAATAGTAGTGCTGCAGGAGGAAGTCACAACCTCCATATTAATGAACAATTGGTTAACTGAGGAAGAAGTTCATAAGCGACTTGAAAAAATTAAAGTAAATAAGGCACCTGGCCCCGATGGCATACATCCAAGAGTTCTCAAGGAGTTAAGCTCAGTAATAGCCAAACCATTATATTTAATATTCAAGGACTCCATTTCCACAGGCTCAGTACCACAAGATTGGCGTAAAGCAGATGTGGTGCCTATTTTTAAAAAGGGAGCTAGATCACAACCGGGAAATTACAGACCTGTAAGCCTGACTTCAATAGTAGGGAAACTACTTGAAGGTTTAATACGGGATAATATTAAGGAATACCTAATGGAAAACAAAATTATTAGTAATAGTCAGCATGGATTTATGAAGGATAGATCTTGCCAAACTAACCTTATTTGTTTCTTTGAGGAGGCAAGTAGGAATTTAGACCAGGGTAATGCAGTTGATGTGGTCTACTTAGATTTTGCAAAGGCTTTTGATACTGTTTCACACAAGAGGTTGGTGTACAAAATAAAGAAAATTGGACTCAGTAATAATATATGCACCTGGATTGAAAACTGGTTACAGGACAGACAACAGAGGGTTTTTTCAGTTTGGGCTAAAGTCGTGAGTGGAGTACCTCAGGGATCGTACTGGGACCCCTGCTTTTTAACTTGTTTATTAATGACCTTGAGGTTGGGATCGAGAGCAAAGTCTCCATCTTTGCGGATGATACTAAATTGTGTAAAGTAATAGAATCAGAGCAGGATGTAATTTATCTTCAGAAGGACTTGGAGAGACTGGAAACGTGGGCAGGTAAATGGCAGATGAGGTTTAATACAGATAAATGTAAGGTTATGCATTTGGGATGCAAGAATAAAAAGGCGACTTACAAATTAAATGGAGATATATTGGGGGAATCCTTGATGGAGAAGGATTTAGGAGTGCTTGTAGACAGCAGGCTTAGCAATAGTGCCCAATGTCATGCAGTAGCTGCAAAGGCAAACAAAATCTTATCTTGCATCAAACGGGCAATGGATGGAAGGGGAGTAAACATTTTTATGCCCCTTTACAAAGCACTAGTAAGACCACACCTTGAATATGGAGTACAATTTTGGGCACCAATTCTAAGAAAAGACATTATGGAACTAGAGAGAGTGCAGAGAAGAGCCACCAAATTAATTAAGGGGATGGACAATCTAATTTATGAGGAGAGGCTAGCTAAATCAGATGTATTTACATTAGAAAAGAGGCGTCTAAGAGGGGATATGATAACTATATACAAATATATTCGGGGACAATACAAGGAGCTTTCAAAAGAACTATTCATCCCACGAGCAGTACAAAGGACTCGGGGCCATCCCTTAAGGTTGGAGGAAAGGAAATTTCACCAGCAACAAAGGAAAGGGTTCTTTACAGTAAGGGCAGTTAAAATGTGGAATTCATTACCCATGGAGACTGTGATGGCAGATACAATAGATTTGTTCAAAAAAAGGTTGGACATCTTTTTAGATGGGAAAGGTATACAGGGATATACCAAATAAGTATACATGGGAAGAATGTTGATCCAGGGATTAATCCGATTGCCAAATCTTTGAGTCAGAAAGGAATTAACTTTTAGCCTTAATGGGGTTTTTTGTTTGCCTTCCTCTGGATCAATATGTAAGTAAAGATATAGGATAAAGTATCTGTTATCTAAATTTAGCATAGGTTGAACTTGATGGACCTTCGTCTTTTTTCAACCTCATCTACTATGTAACTATGTAACTATCTATCTATCTCTAATATATATATATATATATATATATATATATATATATATATATATATATATACTGTATCTCATCTAATATCTATCTCTAATTAATATATATATATATATATATATATATATATATATATATATATATATATATATATATATGCAAATATAGCTGTGTATATATAATCTCTGTTTAAAAAAAAATATATATATATATATATATAAATCTCAATCATCAACATGTATCAATGATAAAACTGTAAAGATTCTTTCAACCTAATATATCTGATGTATGTATGGTTATATACACTGTGCAGTATGTATATGATGTGTATGATTTTGCATTAGGAGTCACGAGAACTGGTTCAGCAAAAAAAAATACTCAGACTGTTAATTTTAGCCTTATTTATCTGTACAATTATCCAAGGCAGAAAACCCAAGAGAACAGACAGAATAGCCAAAAGGAGAAACTAACTTTTACCCCCAGCCTCGCGGAGACAGAGGCAACGGAGTCTTCATACTTACTGTATGTTTCCTGGCTGCCGAACTAGGACAAAACCCGTGGTGCATACAGTATAGCACCAGATGTATCAGAGAAAATAAATCCTTTTGGAAATAGCTGAAGGTACAGCAGGTGTATAGCAGGGACGCCCAACTCCAGGCTAAAAGTGAAGCTACAAACACATCTATTACAAAAAGGATAAGCCTGATGTAAATACTTTTGTCCCATTTTACAAGACCGCTCCAGGTCAGTGCCAAGGGGCTGCTTATACCATTGCTGAACTAATAAACTGGAAGGCGTGTTCAATAAAACTGCACACCATATGGAATCCAGAAGAAACGCTTCTTTCAAAAGGCAACATCTAAAACATCTTTGATTTAAACACTTACTTGTAAGATGCTGCATTTTACATACCTTTTTATAATATGGAATTTAAAAAAAAAAGGGTAGACGACGGCGCGTTTATTACAAATACCTCTCCAAAGGCATGTTATATGGGCTAGAAAATGTATTTAGCCTTTTAACTCTGTGTTCCTTGGAAAATGATCTTACGTTCTGTAAAAGCAATCATATAGAGTACTAAACCAATAGGGACTCGCATTTGATCTCTAACAGGTGCATTTAAAACATAAGCGTTTACATTAAATATTGCCTTTTTAATAGACATTCTTACCTATTAATGAATATTAGATTTTTCTGTTGAGAACTTTCCTACATAGAATGTCTTTATAATGATCGTGTGATATGAGCTAACTAACCTCCTAACAGCTTCAGCATTCTGCACTGCAGATGCAGACCTCGAAAAGGCAAAATACTTTACCAGATTTCTGATTTCGTGATGATATAAACAAGATGTTCCATCTGTTGTTCCTTGTGCACTGCACAGGAAAACGACTACTGCAATGTATGTGTATATTTATACTGTATGTACTGTATGGAAAACTTGGGAAGATTGTAGTTGAAAGCACAGAAAATACTCCAACAACAGATGCAAAAGAAAATATCAGACACGACAAAGCAGTTCCTGACAAAATGAAGACTCAAGAATGAAAATGGTCTTATGTGGAGCTATACTAGATGATTTGTAAGCGTACAGTATATATGAAAATGTAATTGCAATATGGTGAAGAAGTCAAATTAGCGTCTTACAGTTTGAGTGCGAAGGTTTCCTTCTTCCCAATCTAACAGGACAATGGATCAACAATGCAGGGCACAATCCAGCAGAAGAAGAGAGCAAAGAAACCACCAATGAGTAACCGACTTCCTTCCAGAAGAAGTAATATATTTCATGATGAATGTGAATGCCCCCGGAGAAGATGGAATTACAATTGAATTCTTGAAAGAAGCTGGGGAAGAAGGAGAAAAAAATCCTTGCAAAACGTTTTACATGCTGCTTGAAAAAAGGAAAATTATAGAGCAATGGAGTAATTCCATAGTAATCCTCATCCACAAGAAAGGAGACAGAAGACCTCAAGGACTACAGACAAGTCACTCTACTTCCAATCACTTACAAGGTTTTTATGAAGATACTAATAGGATGCAAGAGGTTCTGGACTGCGCCAAGCCTAGAGAACATGCAGGATTGCACAGTGGATACAACACAATTCAACACATCCAAGTTGTGGAAGAATTTATTTCCCGAAGTAATGAATACGATCTGCCACCTACCAAAAAATCATTGGTTATGTCTGCACCTCTGCCATTTTAAAGACATTAAGAAGACAAAGAGGCACATGCATCAATTACCAGTAAGGGATATCGAACGCGTTCCGGCAGAATAACCCATACCGGAACTTCATGCATGTTCCCAAAGTGTTGACGAAGCGATCATTAAAAAGAATGTCACATCAACCATTAGATTACATGAAGATACAAGCAAGATAAGGGAGTGTGACAGGAAGACACCATGTCCCCAAAGCTTAACACAGCCACAGTTGAAGAGTTTTTCAAGACATTGAAGGGGGAAGAAAAAAGAATCAAAATCAATGGTGAATACTTGAGCCACCTACAATTTTCAGACAACAAGTCTAGAAGAACTCCAGCAAAAAAACAGAAAACTCACGAATGAATTAAGAAGGTGGGCCTCCATAATGTACTGTAGTGCCAACAAGTATTCTAAAACAAATCTGTGGCAATCACCCACAAGACCCAGGTACATGCTGGGTACATGCTGGGTACATGCTGCGACATTTCAGTGACATTTCTGCAGACAGACTAATGGCCCATCGGATTAACAGCGGGGTTCCCCGCCAGTCCCATTCAAACTGAATGGGACTGCCAGGGACCCCTGCTGTGTTAATCCGATGGGCCATTAGTCTCTGCAGAAATGTCACTGACATGTTGCAGCATTTACCCAGCATGTACCTGGATCTTGTTGGTGATAGCCCCAGATTTTCCAAGGCACGTTTAAGGCAAGTTTTAGAATACTCATCGGCGCACCTGTATGTATCTCAGTGTAGCCAGGTACCCCCTGGGCTACTAATCTGCCCTGCCTAACACATAAGCCCTGGTACAAGTGCAGGCAGTGTTATGGTTAAATCCATGCTCCTGCAGTAAACAACCCCCTTGAGTGACAGGGGGTAGGCCTAAGGCTCGGGTACTGCCCTATGAGGGGCTCAGACCTTGGACCCTCCCCTGGGTACAAAAGGGACTGTAGCCTACATTTAGTTCTCTGTGCAGAGTTGGAAGTGTGGAGCCAGGTCTCTGGTTCACCTTCCTTTCTCTGCCTCAGGGGAGTGGGATCAGCTACCCCATATTCCACCAGGGAATGTGGGAGACAGGGATAGACCTTTGGGGCCTCAAGCCCTGGGAGATGAGTCCAGAGACCAAAGTAAAGAGTATGCTGATATGTATGCTGTGTATTGCTGTACTTGCTGCAATAAAGATCCGTTCCTGTTTTTATTCTCCTGCCTGAGGTTGCAGTTTCTTCAGGGAGTGTTTTCCACAGGGGACAGCACCAATTCCTATAGGCCCTGTGGGAATGGAGGCGCTGCAACACCGAGCAAGAAGCTGTAAATATCCCTAAAAGCCTGTCCTGATTATCCCCAAACAACACCGGCAGATGCTCAGAACCTCCTGTGAACCAAACAGGTAGCACCACCCACAGGAACCGCAGGAAATCTCCCTTAGGGTGGGGGAAGATGGGTTACATGAGCAAGACCAAAGTGATGTTCAACAAGTGTGTCAACTCTACAAAGATCAAAATAAAATTAAATAGAACTTGAAGAAGTAGAAACTATCTTTGCTAGCAAGTATCAATGGAAGGGACCCTGCTAAATTAAATCAATCGGAGAATGAGGCACATTTGGAAGAAACAAGACAATCTTTCAATTCAATCTTCCACTGTGCCTCAAGTGGAAAGTGTTGGACTAATGCATTCTGCCCAGGCTTACATATGGATGTGAAACTTAGACCATAAATGCAAATATAATCCGGAAGCTTTAGACAACTCGAAAGTGTATGGATAGATGTATGTTGGGTGTTAAAATAATAAATGGGTTCAAAAGCAAACAAAAGTCTGTAACATCAAAATGTTGAAGAAATTAAAATGGCAGTGAGCCGGACATATCACAAGATGAAATAACCATCGATGTACAAAGATTGTACTCAACTTGATTCCAGGGGGTGGCAAAAGAACAAGATGATGACCAAAAGTAAGATGGGAGGATGAAATAAGAAAATGTGTTGGAACAACATGGAGAATTAAGGATTGTAGTGGATTGACAAGGTCTAAAGATGATGATATATACACACACATACCATGCTTTCCAGCTTGTCATATTAGGTTACCAGTTCAGCACTGAAATGGTTCTGTCTTCTGCACCCCCCCAAGCCTGGCAGGAAACACATGATTTCAGTAGTCTACTGCCCGTTGAGAGTTGGCAAGTTCTCAGGAGAGGTACTCTAAAAGTTGGAGAATCGAAGTTCCTGCATTGCAACACATCCCGAATAGGTGGAACCTTTTGGGCTGAAAATCCAGGCCAGATGGAGACGTGATACATCTGCTAGCACCACAAGGTTCTTCAGGTAGCTATCCCATGACGAAGTTACCGGCATAGTCGCGGAACGCATCGGAGAAGTTTGACCCCAATCGGAAGCGGTAAAAGGCACCGAGATTCTGTAACATCACCATCAGCTGCAGCACGGAAAATGCACAAGCGGCACCGCGAGTCAATAAACTCATACAAATAAGTCTAATATATAAAATTTTCTTCATTAATATATTAATTATCTCCAGTATGACTTGTAATAATCCAAATCTTCGGGATTAGTATATGATGTAAGTGCAACAACCAGGGGGGTTAACCCTTACTCGCATGGCAATATCTTCTCCAGGATATGAGCAATTAGTGTACTGTATATGATATCTTCTATTATCATTCATAAGGGCACAAGTTAAATTGTCATGAGGTATCCAAAAAATTAATATAGCTTCTCCTAAGAGATTGTAGTTTATTGCACAATCAATAAATAAGCAAGACTGATATGGGCGCTCATAGTCTGACCATTGTTTAAAATAAGTATATAATATATGTTTTTATTCCTTTAGATGAGTGTCTTTGTCCTCTCCCTAAATGCCTCTTGGGAAATCTTGTAAGTCACTGTTACTGATTGGTCTGCTGCCTGAGAGCAGACATCCCAAAATATCAGTACAGATGTAGCAGGCATTATTGCAAGCTCTGGCGCGCATTAGCCCAGACCCTTTTTTGCATGTGCCTAATTCAAACACAATGGTGTCTGCTCCAGCTGGGGCGCTGTGTGTGTCCTGCTACAACGCGCCAGAGGGAGCAATCACGGCTGCTACATCAGATATGTCCATAAATTTGGAGGCTCCAACATACAGAAAAATGAAGTTGGCGGTGTGGATGAGACGATGCCACCTCATAGGGCAAGTCTGCGGTGGTGACATCTTCTTGGAATGCTGGTCATGGTGTTTTTTGGAAGAAAACAAAAAACAGCATTTGAAACCAAGCTTGTAATTCTTACGCACAAGAACTTTCTCTTCCATTGAATACACATTGATAATTTTTTTTGTTTCCTTTGTTGTAATACAACATGAACTGTTGAGTTGAGAGTAATAGTTGGTGACACATCGGAATAAGCGCAAGGGTTCCTGTGTGATGAATAGGAAAGCTCATGTCTGTGAACTTTGGCCGAGCTCCTTTTTTCATTTGTGTCCGAGGGAAAACATAGCTGAGATAATTTTAAGTGGAGTTTACTGCAGTTACAGCAAAGTCGTGTCAGTAGAGCAATGGAAGGTGAAAAAGTCAACAGTGTCCCTGGGGGGCCCTTAAATGGTCTTAGTACACGTGTTGTGTCCCCAGAGAGCTCTTCACTTTAGACCTTCTCGCTTCAATTATTCATAGTGGATTAAAATACGTTTAAAGGTTTGTGATGTATGTCTCCATTCGACAAGTATGGTAAATACCCTAAACAGATCCAAGATGTGAACACTATCAATTACCTTTCTGGGAATATTTGATTATTAAAATGTAAGTTTTTTTTAGATTACACTTTTAAAGACAAGTTTGTGTAGATATCCCAGTAGAATATACCAATGATTTATGACTTCTTCTCGCACGTTATGTACCATTGCATGTTGTATTAGGTGCCTACATGTTACAGTACTTGGCTCTCAGGGAAGGTCTCAGTTACTTTTTCATAATTTTACTGATTACCTCCTTTTTAGCCTCCCACTCATCTGGCTCTTATATTCAGGCCATCCCCTCCCACACATGTTTAAATAATACCATACCATACGCCCCAGCTGGAGACCTTATTCTTTGGGCATGGACCAAGAGGAGCCATTTGCCAAGCAAGAAGAGATCCAAGGCATAACTATTTTGGATTTATCATGTATGTCCATTTGATTTTCTTGTTTTCCCACCTTCCAGCCTGGGCTCTCTGACAGACTATGTACTATGTACCTCACAGAATGCAAATCCCTGCAGGAAACAATGGGCAGGAAAACTCTATGCGTGCAGTAATAGTAACTTGTGTCTGTACACTGTGTCTGCACTATTTATTTTGTACAGTATCTGCATTGGTTGAACGTTGGGTTGTAAATCTGCTACACACACATGCCACAGACGCAACCCCACATAGTGTTCTGTGACCCCGGCAGCATGTACAGTACAGTACGACTACTCCCCCGGCCAAACACATTATCCTGTGCCTCATCTATGAAAACAATAGCAAAACTACGGCACCAAATCGATTGATTATTTGCCATGGTCACAGGATTAATAAGCTGGAAACATCTGTAGATACAGTATATCGTTTTGCTATTTCTCCCTAGTGATTATTTTTTAGAAATAGCTATGCTACTACATGTACAGGTATGTTAAACAAGGCTATTTTTGTGAAGGAACTCATTCTGCAGGAATTGAGTTCTGGCAACATTTTATTTTAGGGATTCACAAGAAACTCTATACAGTTTTTATGATATTATTTGGGTCAATTCTACAATACTAATTGGAAAGGTAATTTTTTTAAATCCTATTTCTTTATTATAATTGAATTATTTATTGCAGTTTAGATATAAATTAGTTTTAGATTATATTTAACTTATTTATTTGTTTACGTGGGGTTCCAGCACCTTTATTCCCTACAACCCCCTCCCCTCCTCACCCCCCACGCTGATATTAAGGTATCTCTATGGGGGTAAAGAGATGGCTGAACACTGAGCTTCAGTGACATGAACTGGAACAGATGATCATAGTAGAGAAAGTGAAGACCCAAGAAACACCAATTTGGGGAGGGAGGCTCTTTCATCCGAATGGTTTGCTGCCATGCATCTTACAGTGAAAGATGCAGCCTTGTCTTCCCTGGGCAGCAGGATATGCTTGACAAGCATCTGAAAGATAACCATTGTAAGCAGCGCGAGGGCTCCGGGAGACATGTGAGCAGTCACCTTGTTAGAATCACTGAGGAACTGCTACAAGTGATCCCGAGGACAGGGCCACAGAGCAAAAAAGGTCCACCAAACTGAAAGGGTCACCCCGCAACAGAGATCTAACAATGAAGAGCAAAGTGTAGCCGTCTCTCAGGTGGATAAAGGGAGAACCTTGCTCCAACATTCAGGGTATTTATATGAGGGGTGTGTGCTACCAGGGATATATTCAGAGAATATTAAAAAAAATGCACTACGGTGTACATAGAGCAAAGAGATCCCTTCGGGGTGCACTTCAACAAAGCATTTAATAAGATAGTGGTAAACGTACAAACTTTAATAGGCATACTAACATTAATACAGCTTAGAAATACTTACAAATTGTGCTCCTAAGACTATAGTGAATTAAAAGGGTGTTCATCTCCAGGAAAGGATAACAGACTCATATTGGTAGTGATTGCTGGGTATTAGATGTACGTGTATACAGATGGGCTGGCTTGAATTACAGCCCCAATGCTCAGCCAGTTTTCAAAGCTGATTTATAGGCATTGAGTTGGCTTCTGTATATGTCTCGTAGATAGAAATTCATACAATACTGCTTTGTATCTATGTCATGATGCTGTGTATCTTTGGTTTAAGATGGCAACAGTGTAGACATTCATTTACTATGTAGAGAAAGTGAGGCCGTGGAGTAGTCCTCTGGATGTATTCGTGTCCACTTTATATGCTGGTGGACAGGGTCTTTTACATGAGTCTGTCCAGCACCCAAAGCTCCTACTCGGTATGTTCACCAATTTAGGAGACTACAGTACTTACAGTTCAGTTGGCCGTGTTAATTGAATGCAGAAGGCTGAATACCCAAACTCACTAAATTGGATTCCTAGTCAAGATTGCCTACAGATATCTTGTTCTTTAGTAGATATCAGACAGAAAAGCTAAAAACGGCTGTCTGTGAGAAGGTTTGCTGGCTCTGCACTTCTTTAACCTAAGCTGTGCTCAAAAAGCTGTGTAATGAGGCAGTCATAAGCTTATAGGGGTCCCATGTTAAAATGGATTGGAAGAAAAAGGTGACACTGTGAGCTCATTTGCATGTTATTTCCCAGAATCCAGAGCTGCAGCAGAAACTGCACTAAGAGATCATGGGGAAAGACAGGGGTGCAGACCTGTCTGAGACCTGTGAATGTGCTCATAGGTGGTATTTTTATTTGCTGTAGTTATCAGTGATATACAGCACATCGTTGCCAAAATACCATTGCAGTTCATTGTTAATGAAACTTTAAAAAAAGCCAAGTTTTGTTTATGTCAATAACACCCAGCCCCGGTAAATGCAAACTTTTCTGCATGATAAATAATATGAAGCTATAATCTTCTGATGACTGTGCTAATAAATACACATCTGCAGCCTTCAAAAACGACACAAGAAAAATGATGATGTAATTGTATAGTAGGTCAGAGATTGATTAATGGAAATCACCAACCACAACTGTGAGACAATGATTCATAACATATAAGTTCTTATATGGTTAACCTGTGACAGCCAACCACTGCGATCTCTGTGATTGGGAATAATGGGCCCAAATGCTTTACTTTGGAGTTTCCAAGAGTAGTAATCAGATTAGAGCTGGGTTCAGAGGAGATACATGCCTTGTACATTTCACTGGAGGGCTTTGGGTGGTTTTTACTAAAGTGTCGAGGCTGCAAAACCGGGGTGAAACCAGTGCAAATGAAAAGTGAAAAACTCCAAGAGGATTATGTATCAAAGCAGATTTGAAAAAAAGGATGGTGTGTTTTAGCGCTAAAAAATACAAATAAAAGTGTGTACAATTGCAATACAAATGATAACAGTGCGAATAATAACAACAACGTGGTAGAGAATAATTAAAGTGAACAATGTGAACAGGCTGCCAGGAAAAACTAACCCAAACACAGTTAGTGAAAACAAGGAAAACAATACAGACCGGCGCCTTAAAGTCCAAATGGGAGATATAAAGTTCAATTGATAATTGGAATGATCAATGAATGTAGATCTGGTCAAGTGGACAGCTGGTTCCTCGGTATCAGAGGTGTTAGGACATGCAGGGGAGACAAGAAGATATGATCATAGTGCAACACTGTATGAAAATAACATATAACACATACACTTAAACAAACAGACACACACAACACTGAACAACACTAAACAATAGGCTGACTAATAATAACGATAGTTTAATGATCACAATAAAATAGCAGATGACTGGTGACGAGCAGGTCAGGGATCCAGTGTGTAAAAACTGGAATCCTACTTACAGCAGGTCCCTAGGATATGCGCAGGTGAGGATAGTCTGAGTGTCCGACAACGATGTTGGTGGTCGCATGCCACGTGCAAGTGCCTGCAGGGGCTGCCTTGGCTGGCTACCAAAGATGGCGCCGTTTCCTTCTGCTCCTCGTGGCGTCCTTCGTTTGCGCCCGGAAGTACGTCACAGCGGGCGGGACGGGACACCAGGTAACACTTGCCGATACCAACTCCTGAACACTGCGGCTCCAGGGTCTGTTTGAATGGTCTGCTCCTCTACCAGTGCTGCTAATAAATGATTTCTCAATGGCCCAACGCGTTTCGTGCGCATGCGCCTGAGTCTCCCGCGGTGACATGGGGGAAAACAGGACAGGTTTCTGGGGTGGATGCCTTCGTTCTTCTTTAATGGTGCAGTGCCTCCATCTGTAGTAAGCCCCAGGGATACGGGGTGGAATCCTTGCCACAGATTCCTCTCCCAGGGATGAGAGATTCCAGTCTCACACAATAGATCCTTTTTAACAGCAGATTCTTTATTCAGTCTCCAGCATCAGCATCATCATCAGCAGCAGCAGCAGTCAGGTACAATCAATATACACAGCCCACTAGCTGTTCTCCGTTAGGATGGTCCCTGCCTCCACTCTGGACCCAGGGCCATCCAGAGTGGGGCTAGCTCTTCCCTTACCCCCTTTGCAGGGTAAGAGGTATTTGGTCCATCTCACTATCAGCTCTACTCATTGGCTGCTCCCTCTCGTCTCCTCACTAATCACTAGACTAAGATCACTCCAGACACCTAAATAGGAAGTGACACTGCTCTTTGTAGCTTCCAGTAGGCACCGCCCCTGTACCTCTTGATTGGACACAGGTTCAAGTGACCTACCTTCACTTACTCAGCACAGTGTCAGAGGTAGGGAAAATCCATGATTACTCCTGGCAACCTGCCCTTATCAGGGATTACACACAGGAGGAGGATAGATATATAGCCCCTAACCTTACCAGGGATACACTTCCTTCATGTCTATACAGCAGGGGTGGCCAACTGCAGTGCGCAAGGGCCACCAACAAGTCAGGTTTTCAGGATATCCCTGCTTCAGCACAGGTGGCTCAGTCAAAATGACTGCACCACCTGTGCTGAAGCAGGGATATCCTGAAAACCTGAGCTGTTGGTGGCCCTTAAGGTCTGGAGTTGGCCGCCCCTGCTTTACACCTGCTGTACCTTCAACTATTTCCAATAGGATTTATTTTCTCTGATACATCTGGTGCTATATGCACCACGGGTTTTGTCCTAGTTCCGCAGCCAGGAAACATACAGTAAGTATGGAGACTCAGTTGCCTCTGTCTCTGCGAGGCTGGGGTAAAAAGTTTGTTTCTCCTTTTGGCTCTTCTGTCTGTTCTCTTGGGTTTTCTGCCTTGGATAATTGCACAGATAAATAAGGCTAAAATTAACAGTCTGAGTATTTTTTGGCTGGACCAGTTCTTGTGACCTCTAATGTGAAATCATACACATACTGCACAGTGTATATACCCATACATAAATCAGATATATTAGGTTGAAAGAATCTTTACACTTTTATCATTGATACATGTTGATCGTTGATCATTGATCATATATATATATACAATGTTATACAATGTTAGCAAAATTGCGCCTTGTTATTACTTACAGCTCTATTTGTTTCCAGGAAGTTGCGGTAAATTTCACGATACACATTGCGGTAACGTGTTACCATGCGGTAATGGAAGCAGTAACATCTGCTTCATCTGTATTTTGAATTTGTAGCAGTACATTTTCATTTATTTACTGTACAGTATGTTTAATTCACCACAAATGTGAAGCATGTAATCATTTATTTATCAAATATTTTACCGGGATAAAATGACATTGAGAGTTACCGCGCATTTTCACGTATGTCCCGGGCACAGAGTCAAGTTGACAACATTCCAATTTACACTTACTGTACAAACCTATTTAAAATGGGAAACAGCCGAAGTCTTGAAGGAACTTAGACAGGAAGCGGATTCGAGGGACTGGGGTAAATTCTCCCAGCCGTGGGGGGGGTGTGGGGGGTATGGGTACGAGAAGGAAGAGCGACCGGATTCTTTATTGAACCTTGGGACTATAAGCGGGTTTCTAGAGGTAGATCTATGGAGATAAGTGCTGTGTACAGTGGGGTTGAGATGTCTGCTCAGATAATAATCAAATTTTATGGGAAAGTGATAAGATTGTGTAATAATATCTGTTGCTTTTGATACCTTTTTGTTAGTGGACTCACCATGGTTTTAGAAGAGCGCTTTTAACAGTGCTGGGGTGGTAAGAAACCTTTGGCTGGTGGATGATCTACAGTACATGGGTACCTGACTTTGGATTTATTGGGGGTTATTCATTAAACTGAAATAGCACCGATCGTGGCACTACCGCCCGGAGCATCCATTGTTGTCATCTACTTCCTTGTGATAGTGGCCCCAATCGGCATTACCCTAATTTAATGAATAACCGCAACCAATCTCTCTCCATCCTCATAGTCCAACTGCACCCCGAATTCTCTAACATTGGGCAACCAGGACACTGACACCCAGAAACAAAAACTTATACAGATCGGAAGAAAAATAGCATAGATTTCATAAGATCATGATGTAAACAAAAAAGCCAAAAAGTGGGCCTGCCAGGAACCTCCGCTGTTAGGAAACACACCGGTTAAGAATACAGACCAAGTGCTGGTAAAAAAAAAAACAACAACTTTCTTTCTTGTATTCTGTGTCATACTGACATTACACTGCCAATACCATGACCTTTCCCCTTAAATCCCTCTTCTTCTGTCTTTCCAGTGTTTATAACGTTGTTAATGTTCTCTTCATCTTCAAGTCTCTTCTCCTTCAGCTTGGTTTCCTCGCGATATCACTGCTCATCTCCTGTGCTCTGCTGGTAACTGTCGCCTTTCCACCAGTGCTGTTTTAACGTATGGGTACGCTGGGCAGTTGCCCGGGGGCCCCACGAGCATAGGGGCCCCACGAGCATAGGGGCCCCACGCTAATCTATTCACAGGCCAGAATTTAACACTTATTTTCCGATCACCCGCCTCAACATTCAAATCTCCCGCTAACTCGGTAGAAGGAGAAAAATGACGACTTGTAGCGGAGAGTTGGCGCGTCTGCGTTCGCGAGAGAAATTTTGCCGTTTTTATTGCTTGCAATGTTATGGAAGCAGAATATTGTAACGGATTTGCGGGAGGCAATAAACGGTTCTGTTGGAGGTACCAATAAATATAAGTTTATTTTATCGATAATTTACATTTTTATTCCTGAGAGTTGTTGTGTTGGCAGGGCCCAGTGCATTGCTTTGCCCGGGGGGGCCTATAATGCTGCTTTCCACCCCTACAACCTCATTGCTCTCTCACCGTTTGTCCTCTGTGATCCCTACCTGGGGCACTCCTTCACACTTTGTATATGCCAAACACTCTCTCTCTCGCACCACCTTTAAAGTACATTGCTCCCCCCACGACCACAGAAGTACTTAGCGACCCTCATGTTTAGGTACTGCAACCCACTGCACTAAGTTTCCTTGTTGTGAGGCCTACAGGACTGGAATTCCCTTTCATGTTGTGTTTGCTTGTTATTGTATTTCTGTATTTTGCAAAGCAATGCATACATTATTGGCGCTATAGAAATATAAAGATACATACGTATCTATTCACCTGCCTGCCTCTTGCGTTCTGCTCGAGGATGTCTTCTCTCTAGCCCCTTTGTATCTAAAGACGTCTCCCGCCTAAAAACTTTCTCCCTCACTGCCCCACACCTCTGGAATGCCCTATCCCCTCAACATCCGACTAGCACCCTCTCTATCCACCTTTAAGGTTCATCTTAAAACACACCTCTTTAATTAACCATTTGGGTAGCTCCGATGGCTGATACTATATATCTTATATGTTTTTACCTTGGCCCCTTGCAGACGCACTTACTGTAACACCCTCCTACTGACTCTGTAAGTTCTCCCTGCTTCCCACATAGATTGTAAGCTCTTTGGGGCAGGGACTCCTGTTCCTTATTTTGAATCACTTATTCCTATTACATCACGTGTATTGCTGCTGTTAAGTGCTATATACATGGATGGCGCCATAGAAATAAAGATGTACATACATAAAAATGCATACCGCATAGAAGACTGCTACAGAGGATCACCTTTAGTGAGAATTTATATCTCTCAAATGCGTGTGTTCTTGCTACACTTGTGAGTGTGCTAATTGTGATACCTTCTATGTGATATTAAATGGCAACACAAATTGATGCTATGTGGTACACGCCTCTGTCGTCTTTTTCTAAATAGATTATGTGGTTCATCTCTCCAGAAGCTGTGGATCTCTAACAGTACAATACATATCTTTTATTCAATCACTGAATGGAACTTTATCCCATGTACTTTTTTTTTTTTATAGTAGTTGCATTTATTCACTGTATTTAAATCGTTTGTCAGCACACTGCACTCTTGTTATCTAAATCACGATTTATGTTTTGCGCGTGTATGTGGAGTTTCACCTACACACTCTTTTCATTAAGTTTGAACCGTTCACTTATTAATTTTTGTCAAAACCGGGTTTATCTCAGCAAGCGCTAATTTTTTTGTTTGATAAATATACATACATTCACATTATTATTGTCACTGCTCTGAATTGGACTTGTTGTAGTCAGAATCCCATAATTCATAAGACCTTTGAGGCATTAAACAGGGTTCAAATACAATGAAGGTTGGGGTTGGGAGAAGCAAACCCCCCCAAAAAGGAGCATTCTATGAGAAATAGTTTACAGTACAGGAGGTAATCTCGCTGCGGAATGCAAAGTAAGCAGATTCAATTTCTTTACATTCATATGCCTACAAGGTAGTCCATGCACTTCCGACCTCATGTTCAGGAGTATTTGTTACCCAGTGGAAATTACAGGATCATAACATCCAATGCGGAGGAGCTGAATTGAAGAATCCCAGCAGTCAGCACGACATCAGATTTCATGTCTCGGGGAGATAATTGGCCTGGAACGCGCGGCAGTTGTAGAATTTCCACCGCTGATCTCGGAGCAAAAAAAAAAAATCATTAAGCAAGGACAGCATCTGAAAAACATTAACCACCGAGGGAACCAGAGCAGGGGAGCCAGTTATAAAAACAAAGCACGGCAATTGTGTATGTGTGCACATTACATGTCATAATTATTTGAATGACTATCAAAATGAACAAACAAAAAAATATGTATTTAAAAAAAAATATATATATATATATATTATATAAAATAATATATTTTCAGATAAATTCAACACTGGAACAATAAGTACTATTTTACACTATTCCTTACTAATTCTTTCTTGAATACACTCTATATATTCATACCCGTGCCTGATATTCCAACACATTTTTCCTATTACAGTATCTAGAGCAGGGGTGGCCAACGCCAGTCCACAAGGGCTACCAACAGGTCAGGTTTTCGGGATATCCCTGCTTCAAGACAGGTGGCTCGATTCCACTCAGTTGAAAATTGAGCCACTGATTGAGCCACCTATGTTGAAGCAGGGATATCCTGAAAACCTGACCTGTTGGTAGCTCTTGAGTACTAGAGTTGGCTACCCCGGATCCATTGGGTGACTTCTTACCTGTAATATTCGTAGGAACCCAGTACCTTGAATCAGGTACTTTCTGCATAGAAAGAATTGGTTTTATTGCATATTGGATGTCAGGGGACCTCCCATTTAACTTTTAGTGGCCTTTCTGTAGTAAAAAAAAAATCAATAATGATTATTTCCATTCTGTGTGCAGCTTCTGGTTTGCTCCAGAAGAAATAGAAAATGAAAATAATTCATGTATAAATACTAGGCTGAGCATGAGGAATTGAGTGGGATAATTAAGGATTCCATAGGATGTATTCACATGGCTGTGGTTAGATTATAGCAGATGTTAGGTCTAGGACTTACAAACTCTCCTGCATGTTCCTTATGTTGTGTGCATATCAAATACAGAGGCATCGCTAACACATCCTCCATCAAATCTTTATTCTGTTCCTCTGCTCACTGTTTTTCTCCCATACGTACAGATGTATGACATAAATCGTTGGAGCAACATTGCATCACAGCAGACCTTTATAAAATACCCAATCTGCTGTATAAACCGTTTTATGGAGGACTCTTTATTAGCACATTTATACAGTCTACCTTTATCCATAGAAAATAAGTAAATTTCACCATAAGAAAGAAGGTGAGAGACTGAGTGCTCATTTGCATGTCATTACCCAGAATCCTTTGCTGCAGTGAATGCATTGGATGCTAAGAGACCATGGGGAACGGCAGGGTTGCAGACCTGTCTGAGATGGGAATGGGCTCACAAGTGTCTAACCCACGCCGACTCTTCTCTGTCTTTGACTCTCTACTCAGACCACTCCCAGCTGCCTCTTCTTCTTCCTCCATCTCACCTCAGGACATTGCTGACTATTTTAAGGAAAAGGTGGAATCCATACGTCAGAAAATCTCCTCTGTTTCCTCCTCCCATCCTACACTGCTTCCTAACTCTCCTCCTGCCTTCCTTGACTCTTTTTCCGCTGTCTCAGAGGAGGATGTATCACTGCTGATCTCCTCTTCTCCCTCTACCACATGCCCTCTTGACCCTATTCTCTCCTGTCTCCTAAAACCTCTTTCTCCTACTATAATCCCTATGCTCACACACATTTTTAACTCCTGCCTCTACTCTGGTACCTTTCCCTCCTCCTTCAAACATGCAACAGTCAAAAATAGCAAGCTTGACCCTAACTGTCTTTCTAACTATCAACCTGTTTCCCCCCTGCCTGTTGCCTCTAAACTCCTTGAACGTCTTGTATTCTCTCGCTTGCCCCACTTTCTCAACACCTATTCTCTTCTAAACCCACTACAATCTGGCTTCCACACTGCTCACTCGACTGAAACAGCCCTCACTAAAATAACTAATGACCTCCATGCAGCCAAAGACAGAGGTCATTACACTCTGCTCATACTACTCAACCTCTCTGCAGCATTTGACACAATGGACCACCCTCTTCTCCTTCACATTCTCCATTCTCTTGGTATTCGTAACAAAGCTCTATCCTGGATCTCCTCTTACCTCTACTATCATACTTTCAGTGTCTCTTCTGCAAACACCTCCTCCTCCTCTATCAATCTCTCTGTGGGGGTACCCAGGGGCCCTGTCCTGGAACCTCTTTTCTTTTCTCTGTACACACTTTCGCTAGGTGACCTAATCACATCTCTTCGGTTTAAATATCACCTGTATACTGATGACACATAAATGTACTTTTCAACGCCTGACCTTACACCTGCCGTACAGACCAAAGTTTCTGAATGTCTCTCTGAGATATCATCCTGGATGGCCCTACGCCAACTTAAACTTAACAAGGCAAAAAAAGAGCTCTTCACACTTCCTCCCAAACCTGGCCCCACTACCTCCTTCCACATTACTGTTGGAAGTACTATCATTCACTCAGTAGCCTAAGTACGCTGCCTAGGGGTCACACTCAACTCCTCTCTCACATTCTCCTCTCACATTCAAAACGTTTCTAAAATCTGTCGCTTATCCCTCCGCAATATTACAAAGCTACGTCCTTTCCTCTGTTGCTCGACTGCTAAAACTCTGACTCTGTCCCTCCTTCTCTCCCATCTCGATTACTGCAACCTCCTGCTGTCCGGCCTTCCTGCTTCTCACCTGTCTCCCCTACAATCTATCCTAAACGCTGCTGCCAGAATCACTCTACTCTTTCCTAGATCTGTCTCAGCGTCTCCCCTGCTGAAATCCCTCTCCTGGCTTCCTATCAAAGTTGGAGTTGGGTGATATAAACATGAGCTTGGCAGCTGGTGTACCCACTTCATATCTGCCACTTCTGGGAGTCTCAGCGAATCTTTGTTTACGACTAGACGAATTGGAAAAGCCCTTCTATAACGCATATCGTTATCTCTGAGGACTGCTGTAATTGGGCGGAGGCGCATCTTCTTGAATTGTGGTTCTGGAGAGATCTTGGAATGTCTGAATCTTGGAAGATAATCTTGATTCCTGCAACCTCTTATAATTTTCTCCTTAGTGGTGTAATAGTGTAATTTTACTATTACGTCTCTGCTTTTCCGAGGGTCTGCGAATCCTGAACCCAGAGCTCGATGTGCTCTGTCCATATGCAGATCACTTGTTTGAAGAGACGGAGCTGTTTGGGTAAATAGCTTTGTTAAATAAGGTTGCAAATGACAATCATGCTGATAAAAATCAATATGACTACAAAAGTGTCTATCTTTTTTATGAAAAATGTAAAAAATAAATAAATAAGCATATGTAGCCCCCTTTCCCTATGCCTAAGGGAAAGTACGCTTGCTGCTATATTTATTTGCTCACAGGAGGCCTAAACCTTGGCCGCTGGGAGCCTGGGGTGAGCTCTTTGTCGTTGTAGTGCAGTGCTACCACCTATGAGGGATCACAGTGTTGGCGGGATAGCCCCTCCCTGGAACCAACACACAGAAATAGTAATACACACACACTGTATATAACTTGACTTTACTGTACACACACTAACATATAACAACCACATATAATAACAGTACTCCTGTACCCACAGTGTACACCCAATGACCGAATGACCCAACCGTGGTGGTTCCCCCAAAGTACTGAGAGTGCGGTGGCACCAATACTCCTGGTGTCATTCCTACCAGTCCTACCTCATAAGTCCCTTCCAAGTCAGTCCTACCTCATAAAGTAGTGCTACCCCTGTGAACCGTTGGTGCACATATACCTTCCTGGGCACTCCTGTACCCAGGTGCAGCTGGTGAACCAAGGAACAGTCAGGTCTCATGCCGCTGGGCCTCCGACATCAATCCCTTCACTCCTTAGAATTCTGATCCGCCTCGTGGGGTGATCTCCAGCTGGAGAGTCTCACCGGAATGTCTCAGAGTCCTGTGGCCTGGTCCCAGGGCACTATACTGCTAAGGAGAAGTTTATTTTCCACCTGCTTCGTTCTCTCAGTCAAAGAAGGCAGATCCGTTTTAAAATAAGCCACAGACTTATCCAGAGCTATTTGAAAAAAAAAAAAACCTGCATCTCTTTGAATAACTCTTTCAAAGCTTTTGGGGTGATTTGGTTATTTTCTTCTTGTTCTTGTTCTGAATCTGTAAAGTGTTTTTCTTGTTGCTGAGGCTGAGCCTGTTGTTCCTGTGTATGCACGGGAGCGCACTGGCGCCATCTTTGTTTTCAGGAACCGGGAGACTGCTTTTTTGTGAAGAAACGGGACATCCCTGGAGGCTGCAATTTTTTCTCCTTTCTAGGCGGCATCCCTGCAGGTTCCGCTGGCGGGAGGAGGACTTTTTACTCTGAAGTTGAATTCATGACTAGAAATATCAATAAACCACAAAACAGTACATATAAACTATCATCCCCACTTTTACTACTACTAATATCAATACATATAATTATTATTATTATTATTATTATTATTATCACTATTAATAATACTAATAACCACACATAATATAGTTACGAAGAATTATAATGACCATTATTATTAATAATATTAGCAGCAGCAATTATCATCATCATTAATAATAATAATAATAATTAATATTTATTTTGTATAGCACTGACCGTGTATGCAGTGCTGTATATATAATCTTTGAAGGCATGAGTCCCTCCACCGTAGATATTGTAATTTATATGGGGTTAGATAAAGTGACTTGCCAGAGGTCATACGGAGATTTGAATCGGGCTCAGCTGCAGTGTCATTGTCCGCTGACAGTGCGTTTACTGACTGCGTCACTCCTGCCAGGCACTTTAGCAATGTGTAATCGCCAGTGGACTACTGACACCCCAAATCAAACACTCACTTCATAAACTAAATCCTGCATGTATGTGCCAACATGGAACACACATGTTCATAATTGCCAATCGAAAACATTTGTTTAATAATGCAACTGGCATATGTCTTTTAACCTCCTGCAGGTGTTCAATAACCCCCAACCAAAGTTGGAATATCCTACTGGTAACAACCAGTGCATACATATACATATACATATATAGTGCTGTTTGCTATACTGCACGTGGCATATTATTTTAGAAGATTTTTCACACCACATCTTTCAACATAATACAAATGGTGCACGCTCTGTTTATACATAAGGGGACAACGTCTTTATAGTCAACGTTGAAATATTTTAATGGGAAATATGTCGCTTATTTGTAATGCTCCTCCTTTTGGGAGAATGTACACAATGGTTACCCACATATTTTTGTAAAATAATTTTGTGATTGGTTTGGTTCTGCAGCCTTAATTGTATTAAATGTATCTATTAGTGTTCCTAATAAGAATGTATGTGGTAACGAATTATACCTACTCGAAATTTTGCATCAAACATTTATTGTTGGTTAACAGTCACAAACGTCAAGCTCATTTTTTTCCGACCTCTTCTGGACCTGGTTGCAGGGCCAGTTGGTTTTGCTGCTACAGCTGGTGGTACAGCAGTCGTCAGTGGGACTACAGGCATAGGTTTTGGCCAGGCACAGTTAATATCATGGATTCATTTGTGTTGGACGCTTCCCTGCCTGGACCTGGCCAACTCCTCCCAGCTTGTCCCTGCTCCAAAATCCTGCTAATTTTTTGCAAATGGGCAGTAAAGCTCTCGGTCCCTGTTGTTTGTCTCACTGTGTATTCTATGTGCCTTTGTAGCATTGCATTGTTGTTTGTCTCACTGTGTATTCTATGTGCCTTTGTAGCATTGCATTGTTGTCTGCCAGTTGTTTCATTTGTGTTAAAATGTAAAAAAATAAATATTAAAAAAATATTTAAAAAATGATCCAAGGCCTGATGGCCCCAAAAAGATAAACAATATATAAATCCCCCCCAAAAATCAATCCAGGTCCGATGGCCTATTTGTAATTTGTCCCCATCCATGGGCTTGCAATGGTGGATCCTCAACTTTCCCCGAAGTCCTGGATCTTCTGCTGCTTGAGAATTCTTCAGTGTAAGGGTTTTTGGGTTATTTGCCCCGAGTAGGGGGGTTTCGGACCCCCTGGGTAGTGGTGGTAGGTGTTCACCCCTGGTTTGTCTTAGCAGTTGGTAAATCTTTGCATGGCCCTTCTTTACTAGCCACTCACAGTAGGTTGCCAAGTGGGTAGGTAGTGTAGTTTCACTAATATTTACCTCTTTGGTCCGTGTGGTAGTCGCGGGCATCAAATGGGTTAATGCTTTATCTAAAATATGGTCATTTTTTATATAACCTTATGGTAGAAATATTTCATTATCTTCCCCATTAACTCATAATTCTCGGTTCAGTTAATTACCACACGTTAATTACCACATGTCTTAAAATATCGCACATGGGAAAATTGTACAGCACTCTTGATGACTTCGGTCATAAAATTGGGGTTCGAGCAAAACAGTATTTTTTTTCATCCTAGGTGCGATATTAACTCAGCTTTAACGGAGATAGCGGAATCTAGGCCTACAGATGCAGCCACCAACATGGTCCATTTCTCGGGAAGAAATCCTAGCCTAGCCTTCAGAATTTTTTTTACGTATTTAGCCGCGAGTTTACTGGTGTTTTGAAAGAGTGCAGAAATTGAAATGTAGTGTTGTCTGCAATACCGGCCAGTAACTAAAGTGGGCGATCGCGAGTTATTGTTTTTTTAAAAATCTAATAGCAATGCAACCTGTCACTTATACCCATCTATGTGGGCACAATCCGATATCACACAGATGTTTATTACAGTTATAGACCTCTTGCAAAGGAAAATCTGTGGCTATTGTGATACCATCAGGTATCTCTAGGTGCTGGAACAGTGCAGTGAGTGTAATTTTCCAACTCACAGAGAGTTCATCTTCCCTGGAATGGCTAATGCAGCTGCTGCCTAATTAATCAGAATGGGCTCCTTGAGTGAACAAGGAAGTGTTTAAGGCAAACACAGAGAGCTGCAATGCTGCCATGCTGAGAGTCACAGAGTGAGAGATTGCTGTACCAGAGAGGGGACAGAGAAGTGCTCCCCAGCAAGTAAGGCCTGCACAGTTCCTTGGACCCGCTGGATGGTGATCGCGGAGTCTGCTGGGACTGCCTGGGTGTGAATCTCAGAGGGAAGAAGGACGGCAGACCGTGCTGAAGCGGGGATGTCCGGTCCTTAGCAATTACAGAGGAGAGTTTCTCTGAGCTAACGTAGAGACTGTGTGGATTGTTGCATATGCCAGGGCATGTTTGGGGTGGATCCAGCTTAGCTGTCCATCCATGTTAGTAAGGGTTGAAGCTGAATGTACAGTTAGTCTCCTTAGAGGAATAGGAGTTTATTTTATGCTTTGTTTTGACTTTAAGGGATGAGGGACCTGTTATCATATGATTTAATCCCTGTAAATAAACTCATATAAGAAATACAGTGTTTCCTGCCTTAAATTGGGACTTAAAGAGACTGCAACATGGTGTGACACTATCTACATACGGAAGAAAGAAACCTCCCATTGCCTGATGAAATTGCAGGCTTATAATGCTTTAGCTAAAGGGTTTAACTAAATGACCCTTTTTCAAGAGAATACATACTGTAGGTATTTCACTGTGTATTTTTGTCATATTGGCTGTAGATTTGGGCTTCTGTCTTTTGTTGTATACATTTGGCCACGCCCAGTAGCACTTCTTCACACACACACACACACACACACACACACACACACACACACACACACACACACACACACACACACACACACACACACACACACACACACACACACACACACACACACACACACACACACATATATATAAACAAAGAGATGCTCAGGCTCCATAGTGTTTAACTGTATAAAAATAAAGTACATTTAATATGACATGCAGTCCCTAGGAATCACACTTACAAGATTTCAAAAAACACTGAACATTTGAGAGAAATCTCTATGGGGTACGTCAGCTGGGTTGGAGGGGTCCAATGTTATACTCTGCCTCTCAGCACATTAATGCCAATCCTCTGGTCAGTTGTATGCTCCGGACACAGACCATATGTGTAGCGTTTGCAACCAGGCTATCCTTCAGGTACAAGGACCTCCTCTCGGGCAGAGTTTGGCGAAAACCAAACACAGCATATCAGCACAAACACCTCATACCAACTGTCAAGCACGGTGGTGGAGGGGTGATGACTTGGGCTTGTTTTTGCAGCCACAGGACCTGGGAACCTTGCAGTCATTGAGTCGACCATGAACTCCTCTGTATACCAAAGTATTCTAGAGTCAAATGTGAAGCCATCTGTCCGCCAGCTAAAGCTTGGGACATGCAACAGGACAATAATCCCAAGCACACCAGCAAATCTACAACAGAATGGCTGAAAAAGGAAAGAATCAAGGTGTTGCAATGGCCCAGTCAAAGTCCAGACCTCAACCCAATTGAAATGCTCTGGCTGGACCTTAAGAGAGCTGTGCATAAACAAATGACCACAAACCTCAATGAACTGAAGCAACGGGGCCAAAATTCCTCCACAACGATGTGAGAGACTATAAAAGTCATACAGAAAATGATTACTTCAAGTTATTGCTGCTAAAGGTGGTTCTACAAGCTATTGAGTCATAAGGTGTACTTAGTTTTTCACACATGGCTTCTCTATTTTGGCTTTATTTTTGTTAAATAAATCATGACACGGTGTAATATGCCATGTGTTGTTGTTCATCTGAGGTTGTATTTACTTAATTTTAAAACCTGCTAAGGAACAGATGATTGTTATTATGTCCTGATATGTAAAACCATGGAATTCAACGAGGGTGTACTTTCTTTTTCACATGACTGTATATATGTAGGCTCCTAACACAAAAGATCTGCAGCACTCACCAATTAAAAAAATGTAGATCTGTAGATGTAGATCTGTGAGTGCATGCTATTTGGGTTCTATTTTACCATCCTACCTTCTAGGCTGGGTACCTCTCTTTTTTGTTATGCTATCTACATACTGTAGAATCTTTTGCCAAATTTAAAATGTTTATTTTTCATCAAACTGGCTGGCTCTTGGAGTCTTGGCTTCTAAAGAAAGAGCCAATATTCAATATTAATAATCAAACATTACATTATGAAATAGAGCGTTTTTTTTTTTAAGATTTGTGGAGCAAAAGCATGACATTCAGTACAGTACTTTACATTATGATGACTTTTTTTCGCCTGTACGGTACTGTCCAGTGCACGTGTCACAGTGTTTCTGCGCATGTGTGTCACTTTGGAACCTGTTTGAAACGCATATGGGTGTCATAGCATTTCTGCGCATGCATGTCACTGTGGCACCTGGTTCAAAATAAAATTACCGTATGATACAGTACTGTAGTTGCATGAATTACAGTACTGTACAGTACATTACCTCATGGTGTCACTAGAAGTCCAATGGATGGCATACAGTTGGTTACCACAGACTCGATGTGTTTATTGCCTACTGTGTATTGTAATTCTTTTTTTAATGCATATTTACAGTACAGTATATTGTTTCAACACAAAAGTGCTTTTAGCCTTCATCCTGGCAGGGCTAAGTATAACTTTTATTTTCTAGATTTATATATATTTAAATTAGATATGTATATACAGTATGTTTAAATGACATTAGTACTTTATGTATAGTACTCCTGTAAGTGTATTTAATATAAATCTAAAGAGTAAAAACATGAGCACACCAAAAAGTGTTTTTAAAGAATGAAATGTTTTAAAACAGGTACTGTATTTATAAATATTTAAATTACATTAGTACTCTATGTACAGTACTACTGTAAGTGTATTTAATTTAAATCTATGTGTATTGCAGTACATGAACACGGCTGTATCTTTAACAAAGAGAACTGGGGCAGGTTCAGGCATCTCTAATTTAAAGTACCCTCAAAGTGATGAAGGGGCAACCAAAAGGTTGGATCACACTTGGGCGCCCCTCGCTTCGAGTGATTAAACTTTTTTTGCTTTGTTGTACTCATCGATAGGGCATGCCTGACTTTTCTGTGTGTGATACTGTTATCAGACTCTGCTGTAACCCCTTATTTAACTCAGGATTTGTTTCAAATGATATTTCTATGATTAAGGTAGACTGGACACACACAGACATGGGTCAGTCCAGTCAGTGACAGAGTTAATGGTTAAGGTACACATTTAATTAAGTAAATAATAAATACATGTTTGATCTACTGTAAAGCACAACAGCAGCCCAGCCAACCCGCAGCCGACCCCTGCCTACAACACCATGCCGCAGACTTGAGGCTGCACCCCGATTTATTTTCTCCTTGCATAATAAATCTGCTTCCGGCTTCAGATTTTTGATTTTCAGTGAGAGAAAACAAACCAAAGAATTTACTGCTTCTGAGACTAATCTGCGGGATGAAAAGGAACATGCAAATCTGCGGCGAATTCGACTTTCTGCGAAACTTTTGTCCATCTCTACAGCTCACATCTCAAATGCTCTCCCTACTCCCTCTCACCATTTGACCATTGCATTTTATAACTGTGTGTAATTTGTCTCTGTCTATAGTAATATATTGTATATATCAGAGACTAATTATAGTGCATCCCTATTTCTTTTTCATTGGAAAATAGGTTATTACAGTACATTAGTTTACCCCTCCAACAGAATGACAAATTGGTAGATGTAGAGATCAGCGCTTTTGAGTTTTTTATTAGACATTTCTGTGCCGTTTGCCAGATTGCCTTGTTTTGTCTTTAACACTTCTGTGGGCTTCTCAGCATCTTGGCCAATTTGGAAACTTGGTCCTGGAACAGCTATCATTTCCTCCAATACTGACTTCTCTCTTCAACTGCATGCACACTCCTCCTGAGTCAACAATGTCCGTCGAACCCACAGGAACCTTATAGGGATGTTTAAGGCTCTTGCATTTCCTGTTCCTTAAACATCTTGGCCAAGAAATATAAATCAAAAAAATTACAAGACTTCGGATCCCTGAGAAGAATTTAAATTTAGTGTGCAAAGTTATAAAGAAAGCAAAAATAGTCTAAGCAACACTAAGCTGTTGAAGGACATCTTTATTTGAAGGTTTGGGAATATCATCTGCAATTTTCATTAACTTTTCTAGACGGAAATCTTCTGAAGAAAAAGACTTCCAGTCTTGCTTCTTGTTGAAAAATGGGTATTTAGTGCAATTATGCTGCTAAATATAGAAGACGGTTTTATTGGGAAGTATTTTACTTTCAGTAAGTGATATTGTGGGGCTTTTTCATTAATGGGTTTGCAGATCTAGCTTCAATGGCCTTACAAATCCCGACAAGTAATGCTGTTAATGACAATGTTGTACTCTGACAGGGATGTTCAGGACTTCAGTTTCAAACATTTGGACCTTTGCGTTTCTGTGCACATGTAAACATACCAACCATCTCTAAGTTGAATATTTTGTAATAGAGGTACATTGTTGGGGGTCTTTATTGAATCTATATTAGATACAAACACATGCCCTTATTCTGCAAGCTGCAATAACAAATAAAACCCCACTTGGTCTACCTATAGTAGCCCATTTTCTGTTGGAAAACCTCAGACCCTTTCCTAGGCTTTCTTTTATACTCTCCTTACCCGGCTCTAAAAAGGTCACATCAGATTAACTATAAACATGGGCACTGCTCAGTCTCTCAGGCCTTTGCAGGGTACTGGGTAGGTGCAGACTGGAAAAAGATTGGCGCCAGGAACTTTAATAAAACAAAAAGGTACTTTATTTGACATCCGTCTATGACGCCCCACAGGTATCGACGTACATTGTGCTTGACAGAAATCTCGTGGCAAACCATATACTTCCATACGTCATGGCCTGGCAGCTCTCATTCCTACGCTGCAGGGGTACTTAGTCTGAGGACCCATTATAAAGGATATTGTGGAGACCGCTTGCAGGGAGACTATGATGTGGTAAGAACCCGCTGTACAGGCAGATCCTATCGGAGTACCGGCTGCAGTGTCGGCATGCCAGTGAGGACTGTGGTGGTCAGGCTATGGAGGGGCAATCCTATCTGGGCAGAATAAGCGGCATCCCCCTTCCATAGCTTAAGGTCCCCGTTCCTCTAACAAGTGCTATCTTAGAGGGGCATTACTAACTGAAAATAACAAATGGTGACAGGACATATATGTATATTTTACTAAACATACAAATTACAGGACTCACAGTGAGGACCCCAGTCAGAACTCTGAATTACCTGCTTCTTGAACATAGGGTGGGCTACTCTATATATATTATATTAGATTGTAAGCTCCTCGGGGCAGGGACTCCTCTTCCTTAATGTTATGTTTGTCTAAAGCACTTATTCCCATGATCTGTTATTTATATTATCTGTTATTTATTCGATTACCACATGTATTACTACTGTGAAGCGCTATGTACATTAATGGCGCTATATAAATAAAGACATACAATACAATACAATACCCTCTATCCTGCCTGTCATGACATCACTGGTCATGGGGTAAAAAGGGAAGGGGCGGACCCTGAGTGATTCCACCAAGTTAACCCCTTAAGGCATTAACCCCTTTACTGAACTTGTTGTCCCCAGATTGGGCTGCATTTAGGATAGCCCTATGTCTACTGTACAAGCCTCCACCACCACTCTTGGGAGGCTGTGCCACCACACCTTTCGGTCAAGTAGTAGTCATGGAAGATGCCACAGGGCTCCCCTTAAATAAAGGTTAAGCCCAGCATGTTGACTCTTAGGACCATGAGATACATTAATTTGGGGAAAGAACTGCACCTAAAAATGTGATGAAAATAGTGTATACAGTAGCTGTTCTGGTAGAATGTATATATGTGCTAAACAATAAAGAGATCACATGTAGGCATGTCTGCCTACCCCCATTCAGCATCCACCATAGACACCCCTGCCGTGCTTCCTCTTTCCTGAGGTGGCAAAACTTTTCCAAATGATACTTTCAATCTCTGCTGCTGCTCCCCTTCTAGCCGCCAGCCTGTGCCTCTCCGTGTAGGCAAAATGAAACTGACCTGCCAACTTGGAAAGTGGGGAGGGGCAAGCTTAAACCTGGGGGTGCGGGGGGGGGGGGGGGGAGCGCCTCTTACCTCCCAAAAGCAGCTGAGACCAGCTGCACATAGTTAATAAAAATACAGATACTCAACAAGCTCTGAGAAACCCTAACCATTACCACATAATATATACATAAATGTATATAATATATATATGCATATAAGCGTCATAAAGAGTGTATGTGGGCGTGGCTAAATGTATACAACAAAAACAAACAAAGATGCCCAAAGCTACGTCGAATGTGACAAAAATACACCGTGCAATAACTATATATTCTCTTGAAAAAGGGTAATTTAGTTAAATCATTTGGCAGTCTTAAGCCTGCTGCCACTTTCAAGGCATGGATGTGGGAGAGAGAGGTGGGGGCATGGCAGAGAGAGGTGGGGGCATGGCAGAGAGAAGTGGGGGTGTGGGAGAGAGAGGTGGGGTGTGGAATAGAGAGGTGGGGTATGACAGAGAGAGGTGGGGGCGTGGGAGAGGGGAATTTGAGAGGGAGAAGAGGATGAGAAGAAGAAATGGGGGTTTGAGAGATGGAGGGGGGACTCACAAGGCTGCCAACACTGCGTGTGGGGGTAGTGGGGGCAGTGGAAACTATAGTCCTTGGACTTGAAACCTGTCGGTGGCGCTGATGGCAGTTACGTTGGCCCAGTGGGAAAAGATATACCAGAACTGACAGATCATGACATAATAATAAAGGAACTCAAAAACACCTTTAAATGGACCCATTCCCTGTACTGAAGAGAAACACACATTAAAATTATACATAGAGCATATATGGCACCAGTCACCCAGGCAACTTTTTCAAATAAGCACAGTGGTACTGTACAGGCCCAAATGTGCTGGATATGATGCAACTTTTTTCCACATGTTTTGGTCATGCACCAGGATGCAGGAATTCTGGGGGAGAGTGACATGCTTTATTGTTGAAGTATATCAAATAGTATATTGTAGAGACCTTATTATCTTGCTGCTGGGGGCTGAAGAAGTGGAAAAAACTGATAAAGCCAAGTATCCTAGTCCAATCCAAAGAATTATCTTAATAGCTAGAAGGTGTATTGCTCTAAAATGGATAGATAAAGACCCACCATCCATAGAGTTGGTCTCAAATAAAGTGTTGGACCTGTTCAAAATGCATACGCCAGATACAAGGCTAGAAGGTCCTACATCAAAAAATTATATTATAGAACATTGGAAGACCATTGCTTGGAAAGCAATCAATTTGGAAACAAAATAATATGGGGAGAAATACATGTGTAATGGCATTACCAGTTTACAAGATAGTACTTCTAGGATCAAAATAAATAGAGACACATTCATTGTTCACTGTTTATTGTTATATTTTAGTTTATGGTTAACTGTAAATTCTTGACAGTACAATCGGCCTCTTCCCTTCTTTTCCTTTCTTCATAAAAACCGTAGAGATGACAGTTAAGTGAAATAAAACATTAATATAGGATGACACCCACAAATAGACCTTCCCGACAGTTTCTGTATATGTGCAACGGGACTCGGGAGCCAAAGATAAGTTAACCTTACAACTCCCAAAAGAAACGTAGACAATGTCTCATTTAGATTGATAGAATCCAGGTTAAGAAAAATGTTAGGGTCTGGGGGAGGACACAAAGCGCAAAACTTCCTCTCCAGGGTGGGAATTATCACATGGAATCAGATAACGATGTAGGCATCATATATAGGAAGGAAAAAAAGAGAATATAGTGCAACACAGATTTAATTAACAAATAATACTAGAGCAATGAGCTCCAATACACTCACATGCTCCAGAATAAAATAAGGCAGTGTAACCACTCTGGGTCCAGTAGAAACGCAGCTCTGCTTGGCTCTAATCAGCTTCGATCGTCCTTTACTTCCGCACTCGGGCGGCGTCCGACGTCACGGATCAGTTCCTCCAATCATCCACTGGCAAGGGAAGGATCGTCTGGCTCCGTAGTTGTCAGTATCAGTGCGAGTTGTACAGGCGGGGAGACGCAAAGAAAAACAGCTGACGGCACGACGGAGAGTCTGCAGAAAGTCCGTACTGCTTCACAGGTCAAAGCACACAGGTAACCCTACGCGTTTCATCCGGTTGCCCGGTATGGAATGACTCCTGTTGCGACACGCCACTCATAAATTTCTCTGTGATCTGAATAAATAAATAAGAAGAAAATTAAAGGTTATGTAGGAAATGTGAGTTGCAGCATGGCCCAAAACAATGTGTAGCCTTTGGGAAGCTCCGACATAAATGTGCCAAAAATAATCATTTTGCAAAGTGCTGTAAATCACAGATACAGAAAAAGTCCAATGCATGTGCTGGCATACACTCTGCTCTGATGTAGATGTTCTGGAAACCAGTGCGGAGGAGAGGGACTGTAAAAATAATATGAGTATGAAAACCAAAAACTGAGACCGACAAAATTAAACTCAACATGTTGCTCTGGGACAGATACACCAGCGAAGGGAAGATGCATTGTTTGTGATGAATTATCATAAAAACACCACAAACAAGCCTCAGTTTATTGTGGTATCTAAGGATGTTAATATTAGGACTGGCTTCCTGTAAGAGACTCAATTTGGCAAAGTGTGTTCTCTGTCTCCATACTACGTTGCGCGGAATCTAATTATGAGACACTCGTTTTGGATTCTAGGTCTTGTTTCAAGGGTTTAGATGACTACCAGGTGAACATAAAATGCAGACAAACAGGCGAGTCCTGCTAGTCAGAAATCCACATTGAAAAGTGCCCTTTGATCTATGTCAGGAGTGGGCAACTCCAGTCATCAAGGAACACCAACAGGTCAGGTTTTAAGGATATCCCTGCTTCAGCACAGGTGACTCAATCAGTGACTTAGTCAGAATAACTAGAGATATTGATTGAGCCACCTGTGCTGAAGCAGGGTTATCCTTGAAGCCTGACTTGTTGGTGACACTTGAAAACTGGAGTTGGCCACCCCTGCAGTAGAGGAATACAAAATGTTCCGGGCTTAACACAATGGTGTCTTAATTAAGAAAGAAGTCATACACTTAGTTCAAATGGGGTGTGAGGTTCCAAAACTAAATATGGACAGACAAGTTGGGCTAAATTGTCAAAAATATCTTTGTTTCTAGATTATGTAAATAATGACAAACATGTCACTGCCATTATTGAGCCACCTGTGCTCAATAATTAATATATTGCGTTTATGGAGCGGTAATGTCTGTTACATCTACAAGTCTAGATCCGAGGGTATCTAGAAAAAAGACACTTTAGATTGCCAACCGGAGAGGAGATTATGGCTTGGTTTTCAAATGCACAGTATTTCAGTAAATTAGATGCTTCCTCTGGATTTTGGCAGTCGAAACTAAGACCAATAACCCATTTGGAAGATACCAACTCTTACACTTTCCTTCTGCATACTGTAGCTTCAGCACCGGAGGTATATCACAAAACTACAGTATGCCTATGATTTATTAACATATTGAGGGTCTCAAAAGATCCATGGAGGACAAACGCATAGTTTTTTGGGGCTCAACTAAAGAAGATTGTAGGCTTTAAAAGGTCTTTAAAGCAGCTATCGCTGTAAACCTGAAATGAAATACTGTAAGGAGAAATACATTTGGGGGGCTTAAAGAATCAACGTTTATTGGTGACCTTGTATAAAACCTAACAAAAGAAACGTGTCAACCACTGAAATGATGTCTTGTCCGCAGTCACAGAAGGATGTTCAGCGGTTCCTGCATGGTGAATTACCTAGGAATGTTTATTTCTAAATGAATGGTTATGGGATCCAGAGCAGAAGGAATCATGGAATATTTTGAAACCACAATTGGTGCAGGAGACAATGTTATAGGTTTACAGTGCGCACAAGAAAGGCCTAATAACATTTTAGCAGTTGCACCATAATTGAGGTTGGGTGCAGTACAGCTATTCTTAAGACGCACAATGATTGTTGGCAACTTGTTGCAACTAATTGTCACCAATATCGCCCACCTCACTCTGAAAGGGTTTGATATTTACGTTTCTAATCTTTTTGCTATTAATATGCAATTTATGTTACAGTCCTTATAATTCTGCAATCATACATTGATAAGTGGACTGCTCCAATAAGTTATTCATATGCTAAATCCCACTTTTAACGGCATTAGATATCTTGCTGAGGACCACCGCCATTTTTGCGGCAACAACTTTTTTTAGGGATTAACAAGAAACTCCATATAGCGATTATGTAATGATTAGAAATGGGGCTGGGATATTAACTGGGAGATGATACATACATTTTCTACCACATTTCTGTATTTAAATCTGCATAATGTATGGTAGTTTAGATATAAATTAATTTGTATTTGCTCAGGGTTCTGCATTCAGTATCTTTTCAACACAAAAACCCCTGTGCTCGGGCCCCAAGTAAGAGATGGCCGTACTGCTAGTGTGGGACTCTTGAGTGCCTTGCATTTGGGTTCTCACCATGTGCTGGCCTGGCAGGCCGTAGGTCAGCTTCTATTAAGTTATGTCAGAAGATACAGACGCAGCCAGCTTTATTTTTCCTGCTGATAATGCAGAATATCGCATTATAATGCAGAATACCAGAGTTTCCATGGGATTCAATAGCGCAGAAAACCACAGACTACCCCAGCAGGACGCACCAGCGGGAGCAGAAATCCCTGTTACATCTGTACTTCATTCTCTAATGTCCAGGGTACCTGTATCTGGTTGGTGATACTGTTCTTATTTGCAGTGATTAACATATTCTGTAGTAGCTTCAGTTACTCTCTGATCAGTCTCTAGGAACTAAGCATCAACCATTCAGTATTAATACCATATTGTCCACAGAATCAGTTGTTTCCTATTCTATAATTTGGTTTCTGCCGCGGTAATGTAAGATTGTTGCTGTCTGGTTTGAAACATCACGTGCAGGTTTCTGTGATAAATAAATACAGTACAGGCATACCCCGGTTTAAGGACACTCACTTTAAGTACACTTGTGAGTAAGGACATATCACCCAATAGGCAAACGGCAGCTCACGCATGCGCCTGTCAGCACGTCCTGAACAGCAAAACCGGCTCCCTACCTGTACTGAAGCTGCGCGCAAGCTGGGAGACGATAGAGCCTGTTACACATGTGTTATTTACATCAGTTATGCATGTATATGAAGATTGCAGTACAGTACATGCATCATTAGGTGGGAAAAAGGTAGTGCTTCACTTTAAGTACATTTTCGCTTTACATACATGCTCTGGACCCATTGCGTACGTTAAATGCGGGGTATGTCTGTACATGCCAGTCACACCGGGACCTTTAACTGGCACGTCCAATGTGGGGAAAATATAAGGCAAGAGACACCAACCATTATAATATGTGCACCCACTTACTCCAATGTACTTAATGGACAAGAGCACATGGATTTCAATCATAAAGAATTTATTGTGCCATAGAACCCGTGTGTGTTCTATGGCACAATACATACTTTACAAGAGGTATATAGAGTAGACTCGAATCCGCCAAGAAAATTGGTAAGAATGTGAATGGTGCAACGGGAAAAAGGGGGGACCCCCAACCCTCCCAAATAATGTCAGTACAAAATATATGGTTCCCAGCACACAAAGAGAAAGCAAACTGATAATCAGCACAGGGTATATATTTGACGTGTATGCAGACAAATACAAAACAAATGATGCAAATATAAACACTACTATAGGTGCACATGGCACCTGAGGGGAAAAAAAGTATTTTGGAGGCTGAGGAGTGTGGGCAATGAGGGGAGGGAAAACAGGAGTAGGGAGGGGTGGAGGGGGGAGTGTAGGGCAAGGAAGGGAAGTGGAGGGAAAAACAACAAATGTGGAGAAAACAAATGAAAAGCAAGTACAGGGGGGCAACGTTTCGGGGGATGAACCCCTTCTTCTGGCCCATTCCCTACGGTCTGGATGACCATCGGTACTTCCCTCTCCCTTGTTCCAAACCTCCAGAAAGTGAACAAAGCACCCAGCTCACTAGGTAAAAGACTAAATGAATTCTTTATGTTTGAAATCCATGTGCCCTTGTCCATTAATTGGATATATTGGATGAAATGCAGGTCTTCCCTGGACTAAGGAGCACCGGTAAATGTATCACAAGTTATTGTTATTTTTCTTTGGTGTGCCGCGCACATCCTTACTTTTGCATCCACTTACTCCCACACACAGCCCTTGTAGGCTCAGAACCCAATCCCACCACACCATATATATTTGTGTCCAACAGAGTGCTACTAGGATTGTGACCTCATGAATATAACACAAGACCAAAATCCCCACTGCTACATCCAATATGATAAAGTATATAGTTAAATGCTTATCTGTTTTTCTGTTAATAATTGAGGGTGATTTAGTTAAATTCTTTGGCCAAAGCATTTTAAAATTGCAAACCCCGCCAAGGTATCATCTCCCCTGCAAGTCCCAAAACCATTGCACCCGCCAAATGCTCTCATAACCTTTGTAATGGAGGGAGAACTGTCTTAATAGGCTTGTCGTTCACAGGTGCTTAGCAAGAACTTCCATTTAAGTGAGCTTAAAGCCAGGGAGGAGGAATCACAAGCCTCCAAACAATTGTTTACTAAATAAAATTAACAAAGACACACAACCCCGACAAGCTCAGAATCCAAACTCATTTACTCCCTCCAGAACTACTTCTATTGCTGCATATAAGCACTATCCCATTTCACTTGCTGATGCAAAAAAGGGCGAAACAAACTTAAATAACCTCGGTACTAGATATGGGCGAGACCGCCGAAACCCGTTCAGATGAAGTTACCCCCAAAATCCCTTTCGCGGTGTAAAATCCACAAACGGATTGGCCTGGTTTCAATACGCCTGGATTCAATCGAAATCCACCACTGGATACAACCCGTGGACCGATTTGTAGAACCCAATCCGTGGATTCAGCAATCCGTCGGTAGGTTCTTAAGAATTGAATCCGCGGATCGGATTATACAAATCCTTCCCCGGCTTGCGGAATCCTCGGAATGTACTGGTAATAATAATTAAAAATGATCTTGGAGCTTATTTAACATAGCTCACTCTTCAGATTCCCTATAACACTCACCTACGTGCAATGCCTGTCGTTTAAAAGGCACAAGACTCCTCTGGAATGAACCCCTTGGAAGCCCAGTGGTTGAATCGCAATGCAAGATTGATGAGCAATTTCTTGTGCCTGCAGCTGGCAGTGCAATGCGTTAACTGCCCGCGCTCTCATCCTACATCTTCAGCAACAAGACTTCCAATATGGAAAGTAGGATTTCTACCTTCCAAATATATGTCAAAACAGAATGTATTTTTGCTTCCAAATGTGTCCCTGAATTTGTTGAACGTTACATATTTTTGATCTTAAGATATGCTTAAGTTCTAATTTAAATTGGTGATAATTTGGGAAGCACATAATAGAGAATTTTGATTTCTAGGAAAGAAAACATTTTCGTTTTTTTGGCGAGGACGTCATGCCCGGGATACAGGTAGCTATTGTATGAAGTTTCTATTTTGGCTCCACACATACCCCAATCATGAAAATGAAAGGAAATTGAATGATACAACAAGTCTCAATAAATCATCAGATGTCAGAATCCCACCAGAAAAAGGAACAGTCTCAAACTGTGTGTAGAAATTTGCGTTTTCCTGCCTTGTACCACTGTATGAGACATCTTGGCGAGGAAACACATTCCCCTCCAGCCAGTGAGGAAAATCAAAAACAGAGGAACTTCTAAACCAGACGAGCATGAAAAACACACGCTCCCTTCTAGTACAGAATAAGGTGAAAGGTCACAGAATGCCAAGCTCCGACAGCAGAAGGTCTAATAGAATTATTCTGGCTGCCTCCCATAAAACAAGATGTATTTATTTATTTTCTCTAAACCACGCTCTAGATTAAATATGTGGTAGGGGAGTCGAATATAATGGACCCTGCGGATCGGAGCTAAGCAAAGCTACGGTATATAAGATGGAGCAGAGAGGATCAATCTGTTATAGGACATACAACACTTTGGTTGTCACAGGGGTAATGCTTTGTCGTTGTCTGTCCTGTACTGTAGGTGAACTTTATGTCCCATGACAATGATCCAAAAACATTACGACTATGAAAGAGACTTTAAGGTGGTTTGTTACCCTTCAAAATTAAAGTAACGTAAGCAGAGAATACCATATTTTGCTTTGCTAACTGCACAGACCTTAGACTCTGTAATATACTCTCTAACACAAGGTGGCATTTTATCACAGCTTATGCACTGTAGCACCAGATACAAGTTTCAGTGTAAGTAACCAGTTGAAGAGAGGTGCAAACCTTTTCACGCAGGTTTGCAAAGCTGGCAAACATTGGCTTTTCATCACATGAAAAATCAACGTGTGCAAAGAATTTGCCTGGAGTCTCTCTCAAAAATTAGAAAGTCTTTCAAAATAGATATTCTTTTAGAGAGAAAGTATTTAAGGGGAGAGGGACATTCTCTCTCTCCCTCTCCCCCCCCCTCTCTCTCCCCACCTCTCCCTTTTCTCTCTCCCTCCTTTCTTTCCTCTCTCTCTCTCTCTCTCTCTCTCTCTCTCTCTCTCTCTCTCTCTCTCTCTCTCTCTCTCTCTCTCTCTCTCTCTCTCTCTCTCTCTCTCTCTCTCTCCCCCCCCTTTCTCTCTCTCCCCCCTCTCTCTCCCTTTCTCTCTCTCCCCCCTCTCTCTCTCCCTCCTCTCTCTCTCTCCCCCCTCTCTCTTCCGTTCTCTCTCTCCCTCTCTCCCCTTTCTCTCTCTCTCTCTATCTCCCCCCTCTCTCTACCCCCCCTCTATCTACCCTCCTTCGCTCTCTACCCCCCCATCTCTCTCTCTCTAACCCCCCCCCCTCTCTCTCTCTCCACATCACTTAGCAGGAAAGGGATAACAGCAGACAGCTACAATTATGCAATATGACGGTGACAAAGTAATTAAAAGGTGACATCTTCAATTAAAAAACATATGAGAAGTATATTTAAAATTTGTATGGATTACGGGTTGTTTTAGTGAGTTCACATGACCTTTATCTATCTCCATCGTGATTACACTTCTTGTACAAACTCCTCGATGATATCAGTGTCCCTTTTCAGGCTTGTGCCATTCTTAACCAGATAGTTTATGTTTAAGGACAATAAGGTACTGATAACATTACAACGACAGTGTTCCCAATGGAAAGGGAAAGGTATCCGGGAAATCTGGCAGCACGGGAATGTTAATTGGTTACATTTTCCCAGACTACAAGCACACTCAGGCCCTTACGTCAGGCCATTGTTAATTTGTATTTTTAAGCATGGGAGGGAGTGAAGAGAGTTGGGGAACTTACCCAGAGGTTAGAAGGCACTTTCAGAACAGCGCAATCAGATAATTGGAGATGTGATACAATTTCACTCAAGTTCGCTAATCATGCAAACTTGGCCCTTTTCTTGTTGTTGGCGAAAAATGGGCATTTTTTTCCAGTTAGCTATTATTATTATTATTTGTGAAGCGTCAACATATTCCACAGGGTGATACAATGGGGTACAGAGTTACCGTATTTCCTCGACACTATCGATTGTAAGACGCTCCATTGATTTAATAACAGCGTTTCGGGGGAAAAAAAGAAAGATTAAATGTACAGAAAAATTGACAATGACAACTTAAATGATGGCACCTTCAGCCTGTCATAGGACAACAGCACCCTCCTGCTCAGCACTACAGGCGACGTGCTAGGGTTGGCAGCATTGCATTCTAGGAACGTCATTCCACAACGTAGGAGATCACATGATCCTCAGTTGACTCGCATTAGCTGCCATATTTGTCCAGGAACCATTCAGTTACAAATACTTGTTTTTCAATGTTTGCCAGTACATACAAAGCTTCTGTTCCAGATTGCGGAGGAGCAGAAGGGATAGGTCTTCACCTCTTATTGGGGGAATTATAACAACATACATTTTTTACATATACTTCCGTTCAAATGGCCAACTACGTCACTCTTCTCTTTTAGCGGCTTGCAAGTTTCTTTTGATATTGATTGTAAGACTCATCCCGATTTCAGAAACGTTAAAATGTGAATAAAAGTGCGTCTCAGAATTGAGGAAATACGGTATTTATATTACAAAGATGTAAGCAGTTACATACAGGTGAGGACAAACAAGCACAACCAGATACAGAGAGGTAATGAGAGCCCTGCTCCAGAGAGCTTACAGTCTAGAGGTAATTAAGGACAATGTTGAAACAAGAAGGTAAGGTGCTGCTCATTGTAGGATAAGTTGTGGCTTAGCTTAGATTATTTCTCAGGCTGACAGCTGAAGGCATTAAGTTTTTTGGGGGGCGGGGGGATGTTACATAGGATGGAGAGTGGTCCACACAGCTGGCCCCACTGGGAGGTAGCAGCAGCTAGACTCATCTCTCTCTCGTAAAATCAATCGTGAAAAAAATGGTGAACACATTGGGGCACGTTCTTTCATCTCCACTAGTGATCATGCTCTTTGACGGGGATCCCTAGGAAGGAATCTGGTACAGATGATGCTGCTCGGAATCCCCTGCTGCTGTAGGATTGACAGCTCGCTAATTTGAGCACCTGGTTTCCATTAGGGAGCAATACCACAAGAACATGGAAAATGTCAGAGGGAGTCCTGCTTGGAAGGGGTGTATATCAAGCAACTCCTCCACTGGTGAGAAAAACTAACCAAGCTACAGCACGTCAATGATAAGAGATATTGAGGGGATCTCAGTAATGCTGAAAAGCGTGCATGTTACCAGCAGGATGAAGTATAATAAATGCTATTTGAGTTATATATTTGGGGCCTTTAATGGTAGGCTCAATGTATGTAGGTTCACATTAAAGAAAAGCGCCTGAAATTGCCAACTCAGATCATGTAGTTTAAATTATGCAATTTAATTGGAATCAACTAATCAAGTAATTAAATTATGCTCTGCCACCCCATTATCGTATGTAGGCCAAGTTGCTAATATTGTTTCATACAACAACAAGTGGTTGGCTTAAGAAGTGATTAACAGTGATTACATTTTTTTTTTTATATATATATATATACTGTATATATATGCCGAAGTCGGCAGTCGCTGATGAAACGCGTAGGGCCTGACGTCACTGCATTGCTCACCTGGTGCTCCCACGTTACTCGGAGTGGCACTTGTATACTGAAGGACTTGTTCCGGTGTTTAATGGTTTGGTCCAGATGAGGAGGGTCTGATCGGCTCCATTTTCACCACGCCTGGAGCTATCTGGAAAGCAGCTGCGTTGGCGCCGGCGTTTGAAGACACTTGCAGCCTTCGGCGGCTGGTCTGCAGGCATGCGGTGCACATGCTAAACTCCCCATAGATTTTTACTTGGGAGTGCCAAAAGAGGTAGAGGGAGGTATCAATCTTTCGAACCTCTCAGTGTCCTTCATTTAGTATAAAGTGCCCTGAGAGGTTGGAAAGCTTGTAACATATCAACTACTTGTTGGTCCAATAAAAGGTATCATACCCCCTACTCCCCTCTCCCTTCTGTTACTGAATGGAAGAATGGACCAGCACGCCTACCCACCCTTCTTTGCCTACTTAGGAGTGCCTATTTTTTTTATTGTTTTCATATAGTTAAATATGGTTATATAGTAGATGAGGTTGAAAAAAAGACATGTTCATGAAGTACAACCTATGCTAAATTTAGATGACAGATACCTTACCCTATATTTATACTTACAGTACTGTATATTGATCCAGAGGAAGGCACACAAAAACAGGTTAATGCCCATTGGAACACATGTCCGGAGTGCAAAGAAGTAGCAATGCAGAATAGATGTGTGTGTGAGGTGACATCACACACTGAGACAGGTGACATTCTCCATTAAGTCTACACACATATGTTATCTTTGAAGTTAATGAGCATTTTTATTTGTCGTAATACATGAGTGTCCAATTGGGACTTGCTTTTTGTTCTCTCCCCTTTTTTTTTATTGTCTTATACCATAGTTTGCATCAGCATTACTATATAGCTAAGCTTGTCACGGAGACTGATACATACAGTGAGCGTTTGAAGAATACATTGATAATGTTTGTTATAAATGAAGCAAAACTCTTTGAAATACACAAATATATTTTGTTGCCTTGGAACAGATGTACAATGACCTTGTTGCATATTCTGTTATTCTACTATCCTTATCTGTCTGCTCTCCGTTCTTTACCTACTGAGTCTGTTACATATTTACCCATCCCGGACACTGTACTGAATAGCTGCATACATGGTATGAAGGTCAAGTAAAGTCAACCCAAAGATTTCACAGACGGACTACAATGCTGCACAACATACACATTTGTAGCTGCTTCGTGTTCATCTCTGCAGTAAAACATTAGGCTTAACAGTCATGAAAAAGCCTGTAAAGAAACTGGATGAAAAATATGAATGAGTTGTTTTTTAAAGACCTACACTATTGGCACGGTAGTAAAGGAAGATAACAGATTAAAGCACATCTTAGGGGGCTACGGAGTCTTAGGGGGTTCCCTTTGATAAGTTTGTCGAGAGTTTTAGAATCTGAAATCCTATCAACAGATGGTGTCGTCAGATCAGCAACAGGAAGGTCACCCTTATGCCCTCACTTGGTCAGATCCTGCTGTCCTAGTCCTGAGGCTTGTTCCCATGATAAGATGTTATACCTCCAGGAATGCTGTCCCGATCAGAGAGACTGAGTGATTCTTTGCAAAGTACTTCAAGAATAACACTCCCAAAGCCCCTCTTTTTATGCCCCGTACTGACTGAGGCTCTGCAGAGGAAGGGATTTTCCCCACTGTGAGCTGCCTACATCTCAGGGCCCCCCACAGGCAATTGATGTGTTTGCGGGGGACTATGTCCCTCAATACACCAGGCCTGGGACAGGAGACCTGGCTCTCCCCCCTGTCAGCTCCCTTGTCTGAGATATCTCCTAGGGTGTGTGCAGAAGTGGCAAGGCGGTAGACAAGACTAGGAGAAAGGTGACCAAAATAATCGTGGCATTTTGTGGTAGACTTTGGGGGTATAGCTGTTAGGCGTAAATACACTAAATGTCTTACATACTGTGTATTATTCAGGATTTTCATTTGATTGGTGCAGTCTGTTTAGCCCCAGAAATGCCTAATTGTTGTCTTGATAAATATACTGTGTAGCCTGTAGCCCCCATTATGTAATTCAAACCCCACTCATACATTTCAGGGGCTGTGTATCCAAGTCTTCCAGCTGCAAAACTAGGGAAAAACATTACAAATAAACTGCACTGTATTTATCAAATTATAAAATGCCATTATTTTTTCTTAGCTAAATCATGCAGTATTTTTGCTCCACGTTTGCAGCCGAAAGATTTTGATACACAGGCCAATATAGGCAGTCATTTATAGCTAGACTTATAATAAAATAATTTTTTGTTGCAGCAAATGTTGAGTGGAGGAGTCTCTAAAGGTTAGTCTTAGTCCTTACAGATTGCTTCACGCTAATTTATTGGTTTATCAGTTACAAAGCTTAGAAACGTTCAGCCTTACACGTGTAAACATCTTTCAATGGATTTCTCTAAGGAGCTCGCCTAGATAAATATTTGTTTTGACTCAAAATAGTGTTGGATGATGGAAAACAACAAAGAGGCCTGTTAGGGGGTGAAGGGGGTAACAGGATTAGGGTGTCCAATCCGCTCCTGATTACAGCAGGATTTAAAAGGATGGCAGCTACTCCCTGTCAGTTGGTCCAGAACAAGCAGGGTCACAGAGGATGAGCTTGCGACCAGCTGGGACTTACACTCTGCTTCAAGCCTACAGGAACCCAGGCTTCTTGTTCCCAGAGGGATTTGCCTGAGAACCACAGGGACTCAAACCCTGCATCACAAATAAGCCTGTATGGAAGAAAGCTCCAAGTACCTGCAAGAAGAGAGGTTCATGTTCCCAGAAGGATTGCCTGAGGACAGCTGGGACTCTTCTCTTGCCCAGGGATATTTTAGTTTTGTTGTGCTGCCTGTGACTCAATTATCCCTAATAACCTGTTTCCCCTTGTTCGCGAAATAAAAGGATGTTATGTGTTCAGATACGTGGTGTGTGGAGTACTTAGTGATACAACCCTGAGGTCAATCCATCAGAAGGTCTAAATCACAACTCAAAGGTTGTATGTTGACTGGATTAATATTTGCTGTGGTTAGCAGGTAAATCTGTACAAGCCAGCATGGTGAAGGGCGTAGAAAACATATTTTGTTCCCTAAGCTACAGTAACATATGTGTATACTGCTGGATGTCATGGGTTTAAAACTTCCATTCCCCTGAATCAGAGAGATATTGATATCTACACTTAATACAGAATTAGAATGTAGTTCTGAAATTTGTAAGATCTTCTTGGATTTGGGGTGTAACTGAATACCTTGCATACATGTGGAGCTTGTTACAATGCCTGTTCTAGACACAGCACACCAGGTAAGTGAAAAAACTCAAGGAGGAGGATTGAATATAAACCAACATTTCTGATATACCAACAGGACAATGATCCCAAGCACACCAGCAAATCTACAACAGAATGGCTGAAAAGGAAAAGAATCAAGGTGTTGCAATGGCCCAGTCAAAGTCCAGACCTCAACCTGATTGAAATGCTGTGGCTGGATCTTAAGAGAGCTGTGTATAAACAAATGCCCACAAACCTCAATGAACTGAAGCAACGTTGTAAAGAAGAGTGGGCCAAAATTCCTCCACAACGATGTGAGAGACTGATACAGTCATACAGAAAAGATTACTTCAAGTTATTGCTGCTAAAGGTGGTTCTGCAAGCTATTGAATCATAAGGTGTACTTAGTTTTTCACACATGGCTTCTCCATCTTGGCTTTATTTTTGTTAAATAAATCATGACACGGTGTAATATGTCATGTGTTGTTGTTCATCTGAGGTTGTATTTACTTAATTTTAAGACCTGCTAAGGAACAGATGATTGTTATTATGTCCTGATATGTAAAACCATGGAATTCGAAGAGGGTGTACTTTCTTTTTCACATGACTGTGTGTGTGTATGTGTATATATATATATATATATATATATATATATATATATATATATATATATATATATATATATATACTTAGTTAAGTTATGGTGGGTAAAAAAAAGTAACAAAAACCCTCCACAGCAAAGCATATAGCAAATGGAAATATTACTGTATGCTCATTTGCATGTCTTAGACAGGTCTGCAACCCCGCCTTTCACCATTATGACCCCGCACACAGCACACACACACACATATATATATATATATATATATATATATATATATATATATATATCAGACACACAATTGAAAAGGACAAAGACAATCCCCTTAGTAGCACTCTAAATTGCACCTAAACTAATCTATAAAATAAAGATTGCCAAAAGGAAACAGATGCTCCGCCAATTCAGAAAAAATGAACAAGATTTTATTAATTTAACAGCAAGATTCCTTCTGTGTGTTCTATATATATATATATATATATATATATATATATATATATATGTACAAAAACACAAAAAAGAAAGCGCCCGATCATAGTGCAATATGTCCAAAAAAATATACATTTATTTCCCTAAAAAAATCCAACAAAATGCTCACTCACAAACAACAGATTAAAACAAGCGTTTTATGAGATATACTCATGCACCGGACGACGATACAGCTACTCAGCTCACTCCGTGTCTTCACCGCATGGATCTGCGGGGCTCCACTGGGTCTCCGTCCAGCAGGAACTCAGGAAGCGACACTGTACTGTAGTTCAGATAGTCCTCCGGAAACAAGGCTGCTGTGAAACAAGTTCCGGGCACAAATGTGTACCGTATCTGAGCTGGAAATAGTTGCCTCTTTCATATATTGAATCCATAATGCAGAAGGTAAGTGCCCACTTCAGCAACGCAACATACACCCTACGCGTTTCTTCACATTACGTGTGCCCGGAACTTGTTTCTTTTTTATGTTTTTGTACAGATTGGTTTGGAATTCGTTGGTTCCCCGTGGAAAGCAGCATGCTCCTGGTTGCAGCAAGATCTTACCACTGATCCATATAACTTTGGACTTTTCTCATCAGTTCATGCATTTGTATTTATCATTTATTCATTGTCTTACTTTGTTCTGTTTTCATTTTTTTCCCTTGACCCATCCATTGGTGGTATATGCTATCAGTTTTATATATACCAGCAATATATAGACATACATTTATAATATATTTTTCTTAGTTTTTATATTATTTTTAACTATATATTTTTTTAATTTATTGGATCTTTTTTGTTACATCATTTGATTGATATCAACACACCCCACATTAATTGGTTCAAATAGTTGTTAATTGATATACCTTTTAGCTGGGGATTGGTTCACATTACAAGGCGCAGTCTTATTTGTGTATATATATATATATATATATATATATATATATATATATATATATATATATATATATATAGTATATATATATATATATATATATATATATATATATATATATATATATATATATATATATATATATATATATATATGAATTAATTATAATTATATTATTATTACTTGTCTAAAAAAAAAATGACCATCTTATGTGTAACGAGGAACTGGATGCTGCACTACGTCAGCAACTCTTCACCTGTGAGAACTTGGCTTTCTAAAAGCTCTAACAATATTTCTACATGTAAAGGCTTCCTTTCTAAGCTGCTGTTTAACTCCAGTGCTACACTGACCTCCAAGGCCTAATTTGTACACCTGCTCTTTCACCTCCTTCTCCTCATCTCCTCCAATACACGGGCACTCACCTTCTACCTTTCTCTCCCTGCATCTCATTATCTCATTATACCACCCTATTGCTTTTCTTGTTTCCTCACTCCTTTGTAAACTTTTTTATTCTCTCCAACTTCCCTACTCTCTTCCTTCTATCCAAATTTCTTCATCTCTCCTTCCCTCCACCTATGCTTGTGCCCATACATTGCACCACTATTTACACACCCTTTTCACAACAATTTATACACGCCTCAAAAAAAGCACCCCCACAAATCCTCTTCTCACTTTCCCCTCTCTCTCTTTTCTTCCATCTTGCTGCAGGGGACATCTCTCCTAATCCTGAACACAGTCATATACACACCTGCTCTCGCCCACGCCTCCCTGCCTCCTTCTCTCTCCCTGCTAATGGTGTAAACCCATCTAATTTAATACAGATAAATGTAAGGATATGCATTTAGGAAACAAGAATAAACAGGCAATTTATAAAATTAAATGGGTATAAATTAGGAGAATCCTTGATGGAGAAGGATTTAGGAGTGATGGAAGACCGCAGGCTTAGCAATAGTGCCCAATGTCATGCAGTTGCTGCATAAGCAAATAAGATCTTATCTTGCATCAAACGGGCAATGGATTGAAGGGAAGTAAACATAATTATGCCTCTTTAGGCTATGGCCCCAGTCACTGTGTGCATGCGCGCTTCGGAGCGTCTGACGACGTGTGTAACAGTGTGAGCCGCGACCTGTGGTCTATGTGATGAGCAGGAGATCGCAACGTGGGTGGGGGGGGGAGGGTATGGCGGAGTCGCGGCCATGACGTCAAGCGTATGGTTTGCCCTCATTGACTGAACCGCCGCCGCGATGTGGCTAATGCTCGGCCACTACGCCAAAAGACAAAAATCTTGTCTGTTGGCAAAGGCATCGCGCATTGCGCCTCGTGCGCACACGCACACACACCGACTGGGGTCTGCCCCATAGATGGCAGTACCTTGTGTGCGGTGCACACTCCATCGCGCACGCAGCCATGGCAACCAGGGACGAAGCCTTACAAAGCATTAGTAAGACCACACCTTGAATATGGAGTGCAGTTTTGGGCACCACTCCATAGAAAAGACATTATGGAACTAGAGAAAGTGTAGAGAAGAGCCATCAAATTAATAAAGGGGATGGACAATCTAACTTATGAGGAGAGGCTAGCTAAATTAGATTTGTTTAAATTAGAAAAGAGGCGTCTAAGAGGGGATATGATAACTATATACAAATATATTCGAGGACAGTACAGGGAGCTTTCAAAAGAACTATTCATCCCACGGGCAGTACAAAGAACTCAGGGGCATCCCTTATGGTTTGAGGAAAGCAGATTCTCCAGCAACAAAGGAAAGTGTTCTTTACAGTAAGGGCAGTTACAATGTCATGGAGACAGTGATGGCAGATACAATAGATATGTTCAAAAAAAGGTTTGCTATTGTAGCCCATGTCCCCCCCCCCCCGGTCGCAGATTGGACCTCTAGGGTGTAGTGAGGGCTGGCTACATGTACTATGGTGGTGCATACCTGCTTGGAACAGGAGGGCCTGAGTCTCCTGCGTTGGTATTGGGGATAACAGGGACAGGCTTCTGGGGTATATGCCTTCATCTTTAGTGGTGGTGCAGCGCCTCCATTCTCTGGCGAAACCTAGGGGATAAGTTGGAATCTTCCCAGAGAAAGCCATGGTCCCAGGGCGAGAGATTCCAATCTCACACAGGCTCTTTTTATTAAAGCAGCAATGGTCTTTATTGTAATCACAGCAGATCAGTAGCAGCACACAGCAGCAGCAGCACACCGCAACACTTTAGACACAGTGTACAGGCTTTTCCTCCTTCTCCTTTCCCTCCAGAAGTGCACCCTCAGGATGGGCTGTCTGGGGCTCTTTGCTCCCTGCCTCCACCCCCAGCCAAGGGTGCTCAGGGTGGGGCTAGCTCTTCCCTCACCCCCTAAGCAGGGTGAGGGGCACTGGTCCACCTATTGCTTTCTAGGCCCTACTCCACAGGAACCTAGCTAACTACTCTGTCTGACTGTCCAGTCTGACACTCCAACACTAACTGACTCAGAACACACAGGAACTGCAACTAAATAGATACAGCCCTGCCCCTTATGATGTCAGCAGGAATTCCCCTCTGTCTCAGGCCTGCCACAGAGTCAGGGGCCTACCTCTATCACAGCAAGGCAGGGCTTGATGTGGGGGGAAAACCCATGATTACTACTGGTGCCTGCCTTTACCAGGGCTTACTCCAGTAGTAGAAGGATAGGTAGCACACTATTTCTTACAGGGGCTACACTCTCCCTCTGGTGGAATCCAATGGTCCCCACTTGGACCTAACTTTAGCAGCACCATCCTGCGGAGAACAAACCTGGGAAACAAACACATTGCGAGACAGGTTATTTCTTGAGCCAACCACCAGGTGGCGTAACAGTAACAGTCACTCCCAACAGGGAGAACCACTAATGATAATGTTTTGGGTCAGGCTTTCGTCCCTTCCTCCCCTTATGGTCAGTTATTGTAATGTAGTAGGGCTGTACCGACCCAGACTCTGGCCAGTATATCACACTGTGCATGTATATGCACCACCCCACACTCCAGGCCTGAACCACCCCACTGATACAGTCTTCATTGTGGTAACCCGCCTTACCAAACCTTGTCCTCAAATATTCTTGTACGGCCGCTCTGAGCCAACTATCTCTGTTCTCCCCTATTTCCCTCATTATGGGTTCAGGTACATAAGGGTACTCGTACCCATGGGACTGCCTATACCTTGACACTATGGCTCTGTCTGCTCTGCTCAATCTGGGCAGCTTTCTAGGACCCGCCCTGCTTGGCAGTACCCCAAACTCCGGTTCTACAGGAGCAATGTCATCGTACAATATACTAGACCCCTTAGGCATGATGATCCCTTGCTCTATCTCCTGAAATCTGTGTTCTAATTCATCCATCACCTCCTCGGGAGTATAGACACCTACCGCCCACCAATGATCAACTATGTTGTTCCTGATCAACAGGAACCTGGTGCGGTCCATACCTTTGTGGTACCCAGTGTACAGGGGTGCCCACCACTTGTCACGGTGCTCGTATTCTGACCTGGGGCTAGAAGTACTACCTGTGTCTCTGACTCAGTTTGTGATGAGACACCGGACGTACCCGCCTCCGTAGAGCGCGAGCAGCTGCGTCTACCCTTGGCATTTATGTAGTTGGTAGGATTCATTGTGGAAACCACCTTGCTTACAGGCCCTGCCTCTGCAGTAGTATGGGACCCACGGGCCCTCCCTCTAGACACAGGAGAAAAAGGTACATGTTTAGGCATACACTCCAACACTAACTGACTCAGAACACACAGGAACTGCAACTAAATAGATACAGCCCTGCCCCTTATGATGTCAGCAGGACTTCCCCTTTGTCTCAGGCCTGCCACAGAGTCAGGGGCCTACCTCTATCACAGCAAGGCAGGGCTTGATGTGGGGGGAAAACCCATGATTACTACTGGCGCCTGCCCTTACCAGGGCTTACTCCAGTAGTAGAAGGATAGGTAGCACACTATTTCTTACAGGGGCTACACTATCTTTTTAGAAAGGAAAGGTATACAAGGATATATTGTACCAAATAAGTAAACATGGGAAAGATGTTGATCCATGTAGTAATCAGATTGCCAATTCTTGAAGTCAGTAAGGAATTTATTTTTCCCCTTATGAGATATCATTGGATGACATGTCACTGGGGTTTTTTGTTTGCCTTCCTCAGGATCAATATACTGTAAGTACAAATATAGGATAGATATTTGGCGTCTAAATTTAGCATAGGTTGAACTTGATGAGCATGTAAGCATGTAACTATGTAATACTGACCAACCTTAAAACTTATCAGAGACGAGCGGGGTTTTTTTTTAATCAGACAATCTGGGTGTGGTGGAGGCTGTAAACAGGTTGTCGACCAATTCTCAGTCGGCAGTGAGACTGTTGAGGCCTTTGGTGCTTAGATGTCTAGAAAATAATGCTTACTCCAGGACATACCATGTTCTGGGGTTTGAGCACACGATAACGAATGCAATGTCCAGAAAACAGTTGTCTTTATTTCGGCAGCTGGTTCTGGGAGCCGATTTGCTGAGATTGGTTTTCCCACGCTCGCTTTGGCAGATGGGGTGGAAGGCTTGATGGAGGTAGTAAAGGTAGTAAAGGAAGGCCTGACTGGCCTGGCTAGAATTTGTGGACTAGTCAGGGGGAGTAGATCTGGAAGAGGATTCCTTTCAGACGATGACCGTCTTCCTGCTAACCAGATTTACTGAGCATGCATCAGTCAGTTTGGTGGAGCAGCAGCTGGCTTGGTATATTCTTTTTCATGATTCTGTTAGACTGTAAGGGTATGGGGGGGATGGGTGCTCCAACCGCTGGGGAACTTGTCACTCAATAAATCTTGAAGGACTCCATAAGAAACTATATAACGGAGTGGGTATGCTTCCTAATGACCTGTGAGTCACCAATATACACCAAGATCACTAGAAGTGGAGGGAACATAATCACGCATAAATCACCTCATAGGGATGATCAAGATAAAGGTACTCATCCATGGTTAGTCATAATGAATGATATAGATAATCTTACCCACTCCTACAGTCTCTGGTGGTCCAATGTGGCGTGCCAGCCATCCAGGTAGAAATCCAGAGCAGACGAATAGGAGAAAAACAGCGCACTGCCAGGGAGTCAGGTGGTGTAAAGTAAAATCCTATTTATTCAGCACAAAGCCAGTAAAAACATCACCCCAGGAGGGGAACAAATTCCTCCTACGTGTTTTGGACAACCAAGTCCTTTATCAAGACTGTAAGGACCATACAAAGTAGTTGTTGGTTAAGAGGCTGTTAAGGGGGTGGAGGAAAAAGAATCAGAGAGTTAGTTTGAGGAGGCCAGTGTAGCCTGAGGATCTTTGGGGTATGCTGGAAGTGACTGTGGTGTAAGGGGCAATGAGGCTATCATATTAAAGGTTAAGCCAAGCCATTGCTCCTACTACTAAAGATGGATACTCAGCTTTTCAGTATTAGCATCAATCTTACTGTTGCTAAAATGGCTGACTAGTGTGATACTGTGTGCTCTGTAGCAGTTGTTTCTCCCATGCATATATAATGTAATGTATTGGAATGGCTCCTTTGTGTGTTTAGTTGGTACTTTACTTAGCCATTTTTTGGGTAGGATTAATGCAAATCCCAAATCCGGTGCTCAAAAGACCACACAAACAAATGACACAGTGATGATAGTCCAGTTCAATCTTTACACATCTATGCAGCAGCAGCGGAGATCATATAAGTCAATAAATGTATAGCATAGCGTTGTTGCCACTGTGTGTGATCGTGAAGGTATGTCAGTGTATATGCAAGCCAAACCCCACTGATAAAGGAGGGAGACAGTCACGGGGTGTCCCGCAAGAGCAGAACTACCGACGCTGTCAGTCCACACCAGATATAGAGGGGGTAAGCAGTCAAAACACCTGGCTTAGAACTGAAGCACAATAATGTTGAAGAATTTACTTTTAAACTCCTCACGATCCCCTGTGACGATTCCCACCAGGCGCGCTCCCAGTCGCACTCCCGGGCTTGAATAGATGAAAGGAAAGATCCACATAGAAATAGTGCTTTATTAAAGAGTGATACCTTTGATAAAGCACTTTCAGTTTGAAACATGATAGATGATTACCAGAACTATTACTTTATATTTTTTAACCAATAAATAACTTTTTGGTCACCACGTCCTTGCTTGGCTATTTTGGCTGTGCACCGGCTATTTCTATTTGGATCTTTACTTTACTTAGCCAGGCAGCACACAAAAGATACTGGGCCCAGCTCCAACCGACACAGTTCCCAGTGATCTGTTTACATATGTCACTTTCCTAAAGCACTGTCATCACTCACAGCCCTGATTCACCCGTCACGGGCTCTGGGATTGGCCAACATAGCTTGCTCTATGATTGGTCGATGTAGCATCTATGCTGTGATTGGTCGGAAGCCCTCCTATTGGAAAGGGAAGTTAAATTCTAATGGGGGTTTTCATTAAAGTGTGATAGTGCCAATCAGGTACAGCCATACTACATCTCCCATTCAAGTCAATTGTGGTTGTGTCAAATCAGTACTATTGAACCTTAAGTAATAACCCCCCAAGAGTTTAAGAATGCATTGATTGCATTTAGTTTTGACCTGAAGTAAAAAATTTAAAGCATAGTAAAAATATGTTTAAAACCTGTGTAAATCCCTAGGAGACTTGTAAGTAGGTATGTTAAATTAACAAATGTGAACTGTCTTACATCATATTGTTTTATTGAGTCTTCTAAAATGTTGCTGAATGCCCCCTCATAAAGAATTTGACCAGCACACATTATGTTAATTTATGGGTAATGTATTTGTTACAATAAACTTTCCTATCATTGATGGTTATTAAATTGTCAAGGTGACATTTGTGACATGGCAATTCTCATGGGAGTTCTCCAGTTGACACAGCTACATTAAGTGTAAAGTTTTTGGAGAATTAACTCACATTTATTCTTGACGAAGTAGATATGCAGTAATATTTCCACATAAACAAATCTTAAATCAATGGCTACATTTTATTTTCATTAGGACATGTTTTATTGTTCTTCTATACAAGGGCCTCGGTTTAAAACACTTCTAGTCATAACTGTCTGAAGTAGGAGAAAGCTGAACCCCAGTGCAATTCTCATCCCATTGAGTCACAAATTAGATTGTAAGCACTCCAGACAATACTTTATTGTTTCATACATTGTATTGTGTGTTTTTATTTATATAGCGCCAAAAGTGTACTCAGCGCTTCAAAGAATACAGTACAGGGAAATATAATAATACAATAAGTGCAGCAAAATCAGACAATAGGAAAGGAAAGCCCTGCCCCGAAGAGCTTACAATCTAAGAGGTTTGATGGGAAACTTACAGAGACAGTAGGTGAGGGAGTAAGTGCTGTAGATGGCAATACTTGGTCACAATGGGTGGTAGGAGTGACCGTGTGGGAGAACAGCCATGAGTGCAAGCTATTGAGATGCTTGAATTGAGGGGCGAGTTTTAAGGTAAGTCAGTATTAATAATAATAATAATAGCATGTTCTTGTATAGCGCTGCTAGTTGTACGCAGCGCTTTACAGAGACATTTTTGCAGGCACAGTTCCCTGCCCCGTGGAGCTTACAATCTATGTTTTTGGTGCCTGAGGCACAGGGAGATAAAGTGACTTGCCCAAGGTCACAAGGAGCTGACACCGGGAATTGAACCAGGCTCCCCTGCTTCAAGCTGTCAAACACTTTAAATGTGACACTTAAGATGTGACACAGCCATATGGCTCACAGCCAAGATAGACTGCCTTAAGTACTCTAAAACCCAGTCACTTGACTAACAATTAAGGAAGGGGTTTGCCTAATCAGCTCACAGAAACATACCCAAATAGTTAATTACATTTTAAATTCTGCTGCAGTTGATGGTAGGAGAATTCAGCTCAAGGAAACATACCTGTTTGAAGAAATAATTCAGAATGTTAATCCAGATATTCAGAATGCCACCATGATTGAAGATATAGAAAGAAAACATCCTGAGATGATAACTCCCAAATTTACTCTGCTAGACACTTTAAATGTGACACTTAAGATGGAACACATTAATCCAATATATGGTTAAACCCTCACATGTAGAGACGTGAGTTTGTACAACCTGTTCAACCAATCACAGATCTTCATCCAGCCTAAACTCCTTGTGCCATACAGGAACCACCATGCAACAAAGACCACCAGCTACTGGATCAGTGCGCCAGGATTCATCTCCATGTGTAATCCCATTAAAGACATGGGCCTCCAGGACTCCGCTGTAGAGGGTGTCCTGCTTGAGGGGTGCACTAGTTAGTTAGGGATTTTGGAAGGCTATTGACAGCCTATTTGACACATCCATGTTTGCCATCATAACTGGAGGTGTCACCCGCATTTGAATTCTTCCCTTGGAATTACCTCTGCACCACAACATTGGAACGTTTTATTTCAATGAATAACATCACAAAGAGTTCATCTGGGCCAAGACACAGAGCTGTCTAATCACCCCCTACTGAACTTAACTCAAACATACTGGGACCAGAGGGGACTCCATTATTTTGGGGGAATTCTTTTCTTGTCTTATTTTGTGTTTAATAAAGATTGGTATATTGTTTCCTTTACAAATCTTGTATGGGTTTAATGTATACTACCTATCCTGCATTGCATAACTGCTATTAATTAACTAATTCATAAGTTACTTGCTATATTACTTAAACATTATTTTGTTTATTAGAGTGAGGGACGTGCAGGCACTTTAGCAAACTACAATCAAGAACTACCATACATTACTATTTAGAAAGACAGAACCAGGTGAGCTAAGGCAGGGGTGGCCAACTCCAGACCTCAAGTCCACCCACACAAGGTCAGGTTATCAGGATATCCTTGCTTCAGCACTGGTGGTTCAATCTGTCCCTGAGCATCTGATTGAGCCACCTGTGCTGAAGCTGGGATATCCTGAAAACCTGACATGTTGGGGGGCTTGAGGACTGGAGTTGAGCAGCCTTGAGCTAGGACCTACCCCTATAACGGGATGTATCAGTAACACTATAATTCAATACCTTTATGGAGAATGCAGCTAGGAATAAAATTGGCCTTACAATTATGGAAAAGAAATACATATAACCCATGCTCCTCCCTTTATGGAGTTTGCAGCTGGTAAGAAGATTGGCCTCACATTATGGGAAACAAATATACAATCCCAGAGCTCCTCGCACATTGGCTTGCAAGTTATTAGTGACATTTCTACATACATTGTGAACCTAAGTCTCATCAGGAGCTGTTTAGTTGCATCTTTTGATCAAAACAGGATTCAAACCTGCTAACCCCTGTCAAGGTAAACTCCAAATACAGCAGGTACCTATGCTAAATAAATACAGTGTCTTATTGTCCTATGGACTAAAAACGTAATCAAATATGTGAACGTTCCCAAACGAAGCATAATGCGATTTAGTGCAATTAGAAAGTGGCATAATCCTGCAACAAAGTCCCATTATTGTGCACCCTGCACCCCTACCATGGAGGTCAGGAAGACGCAGTCATTGATATGGTGCAGAGGCTGTATAATGCAGTATGTTTTGTTTAACAGATAACTTTCCACAATAGTTAGTTGGCCTGAAATGTATTCATTGGAATAAATTCACTAAAGAAGCAAACGCTTTGGTTTTTGTCAAGGTGATGTCATGCAGCTCAAATGCCATTTATTCTGTTGGAATGTTAGAAAATTGGAACAATGTTTGTAAGTGAAATTCAGGTTCCATCATTGCTAAAAAAAAATACGGAAAAGGACAATAAAGTCAGAGCCCAGGGCAGGAAATTGCTGTCTTTTCGAAGTCCTTTCATGCGGCTTGGTTTGAAGGTGGGACGCAGACTGCTATAATATACCAGACGGTGAGTTCTGTTTTTCAGCCAGTATGCAAGGGTGTGGCGGGGGGGCAAGACAAATGTGATATTGTGGTATGATGTCTTTCTAATTGTGACGGGCAAGGGTAACCAGGCTATCTAATAAAGGTTAAGCCCTCTGGTTGCCCTTGGGGTCCCTAGCAGCTCCCTAGCACTATAAGCCAGGGGCCAGGTACCATTACATGCAAAGTTAAAGTGACCCCGCTTTTCCACTTTCCATGTTCCCTTTACCCCAGACTCGTGAGACTTGCTGTGTGTAAGTTTTAGGTGGGATATTGGGGTAAGATTGCAATTATTTTGTTTGCAGGAGTTTGGGGGCCGGAGCTACCGGTAGTACCTTCATTCTACCCGGTGAGCAGGCATGATTAGCCGGTACTCAGGGTGAATTACACCGGGGCTTCCCAGTGTCCCCCAGACTCCTTGTCTTCGAGCCCCGATATCTCAGTCCTATATCCCGTACAGTCATGAGTCTCCCCAAGTTCCCCCATGTATCAAAATATGTTTTGTGTACTTTATACAGATGCAGCCACGAGTATTAGAACACTTACCTGGGAAATTCTGGAGATTCTGGGGCAGTCTCACAGTAATAGCCTCAATATTGTAGCAACATTGCCCCAACATTTCTGTGAGATTATTAATGGCCCATATGATTAAGACAGCAGGGGGTCCCTGCAGGCCCACTCAAACTGAATGGGACTGCAGGGACCCCTGCTGTGTTAATCCAATGGGCCATTAACAATCTCACAGAAATGTTGAGGCAGTGTTGCAGCAATGTTGAGGCATTTACTGTGGGACTGCCCTAGAATCTCCCAGGCAAGAGTTCTAATACTCGTGGCTGTATCTGTACTACAAAAAACAAAACACAAAGGGAGCCCAGAGCTACTTACAACATGACAAAAATCCACAGTGAAATACACACACACACACACACACACACACACACACACACACACACACACACACACACACACACACATATATATACATACATACATACATACATACATACACACACACACACACACACACACACACACACACACACACACACACACACACACACACACACACACACACACACACACACACACATATATATACATACATACATACATACATACATACATACATACATACACACACACACACACACACACACACACAGTATATATATATATACAGTATATATCTTGAAAAAAGGGTCATTTAGTTTAACCCTTTGGCCAAAGCATTATAAGCCTGCGAGCCACTTCAAGGCATGACCATAATATCGCAGGTCCTTTTGTGTACTTTATACATTTATTATAAGGCTCTATGCAGTCAGCCAGGGCATCTGCTTAAGGTGCCAGCAAGTCTGCATAGAGTCCATAGTTCAAAGGGGAGACAGGATGTTGAGAGGTGTCGGGGTGCTAAGTAGCAGGGCGGAGTACTGTGTCCGGAGAACAGAGACCCCCTGCATGGAGGACACTCTGGTCTGCCAGACTTAGTGAAGCCTGCCCAGTAGGTGCCAATGGGTTGACCTTGGGAAGTGGCAGAATGTCGGTGCGTTTCCCATTGGTCGATTCATATGTCCCACCCGCAAGACATCCTGAGCCGGTTTGACATGGCCCCCACTCTGAAGTCAGCCAAGAGATGGGACACTTTTTCTATTGGCTAGTGGGATAGGGTTTCCACGCTCTGATTGGTCACTCCTCCTACCTCCATGCTAAGGATAGCTTAGCAGCATGTATGCAAGGAGACGGCCGAGGCAGAGAACAAGACCATCCAGACCATCTAGTGACTTGTGTCGATGAAGCTAAGGCGGGCTTTTCAAAGTTGCTCCGTTCGAAATAGCAGAGCAACCGGCTTCGTTTTGAAGCTAGGAAAGTCTGCCTCGCAGAGACTAAGTCAGACGCGAGGACCAAGTTTTCAGAATTGAACGGATTGGTCGCGGCTGGGAACTGAAGCCGAAAAGAGGAACATGAGAACCTGCTGTATATCCCGGTCAGGTTAAGCTCATCCAAGCGGGCGCCCTGCACCTAGGAAAGCCTCGATTTTTCTCCCAGAGTTTCTTGTGTAATTCTTCTTGTTGTACATGGGTTTACCAAAATAAACACAATTTGTTGTTACTACCTTGTTTTGCCTAATGTATGATCCTGGTAATATATAAATGGTGTTAAAAGTACATGGTCTTCCGTGACACTAATAGTTTATGATATGGGACTTTGTGACTCGTGGGAATAATACATACCTGCATGATTCAGGTACAGTTGCAACTTTTCATTTTCAAATTTGTCAGAGGTCCTGGCTTTGAGACAGTTTACAGTCTTGTCACTCAGTGTTGTTCATTTAGATGTAGTAGGTACAAGCAGGGTTGCCACCTTCTGCTGGATGATAACCCGGAGCCTTTTTTATTTTTTGAAGTGAAACTTCTTTAGTGGCACCTATTCTGATGGGGTAAAACGGGAGAGATGGGGGACAAATGTGAAACGGAAGTGATGTCACGGCTCCCCCATCCCTCCCCCCCACATGCCTGCTGTGACATGTAGTGGCGGCGGCGGCGATAGCCACCGGCGCTGCTCCTAACGGCCACCGTTCCCCCCACGCACCCGCTGTGACATGCGGCGGCGATAGCCGCCGGCGCCGCTCCTATTGGCCGCTGTTAACCCCACACATACGCTGCCATGGGTGTACAAAGATGGCTGGCACAGAGCTTCCGGTGCTGCGGGTGTGGGTGTAGTTATATGGCGGAAGCCCCGCAAGTCCTCCGGCTGTGAGAGGAGCCGCTGCTCAGCCTCTCTCCTCCCTAACTCCGCTTCCCCTTCCCTGTGTCCCGCTGACTGAGCGCCGCCAGGGGCCGGAGGAGGAGAGCCGCCATTCCCCCCACTCGTCCACACAGACATGGGAGGTTGAGGCGCATGCGCAGATTTGACCGCCGGGTCCCTCAGGTTGACTCAGACAGAGCCGCCGCGGGTCCGCAGCTCTGCCTGCCTTTGAGGGGGGGGGGAGGAGAGACTCAGACAGAGCCGCCGCGGGTCCGCAGCTCTGCCTGCCTTTGAGGGGGGGGGGGGGGAGGAGAGACTCAGACAGAGCCACCGCGGGTCCGCAGCTACGCCTGGGGTGGGGGGAGTCAGGAGAGAGGGGGCAGGACACAGAAAGAGAGACACAGATACACTGACACACACACACACACACACACACACACACACACACACACACACACACACACACACACACACACACACACACACACACACACACACTGACTGACACACATACACACACACAAACTGACTGACACACACACACACACTGACTCACACACACATACTGACTGACACACATACACACTGACTGACACACATACACTCACTGACTGACACACATACACACACTGACCGACACAGGGACATTGACACAACACAGAGAGAGAGACATACACTGACACACACACACACACACACACACACATTGACTGACACACACACACACACACACTGACTGACACACACACACACTGACTGACACACATGCACACACTGACTGACTGACTGACACACATGCACACACTGACTGACACACATGCACACACTGACTGACACACATGCACACACTGACTGACACACATGCACACACTGACTGACACACATGCACACACTGACTGACACACATGCACACACTGACTGACACACATGCACACACTGACTGACACACATGCACACACTGACTGACACACATACACACACTGACCGACACACATACACACACTGACCGGCACAGATACATGCACTGACTGACACACACACACAAACAAACACATACATACACTCTGACTGACACACATACAGTACTCACTGACTGACACATACACTGACTGACACATGTGTGCCGAGCACGTGCGTTATAAGTCAATTTCTGTGACAAAAGTCAAAGAATTTTCACTTACTATGCGCGTGCGCAGCACACACAGCTTTTTTTTTATTTATTTGTATATTTAACTGTCTTACTTTCTCTGGAGATGGCATCTCCTCCTGCATGCTCCCATCAAAATGCCTTGGATGACACTGCATTGCGCCGTGGTGTCAGATGGTGTCCCGTTGTCATGGCTACATTACGTCACGGAACCATTTTGACTGGACCATGCAGAAGGAGAGGCCGCCAAGATGTCAGTAAAGACTTCTGGGTCGGAGCGCCAGTGCCGCTCGCTTCATGTTTGTTCTCACCAATGGTCCAACTCGTCTGCTGCCCTCTGCCAGGAGATTTGACATCAAAACCTGTAGTCCAGGGATAAGTATCCCAAAACCGTAGTCTCTGTGTCAAACCCGGAGTGGTGGCAACCCTCGGTATAAGCAAGTAAAAAAATATTGTGTTTTACATACAGTAAAAAGGCAAAAATGGTTTCCATAATGACAAAAGCACTCTGACATGACCTTATTGTTTGGTTGTTTGTTAGTATATTAAGCAAATGTATCTAAAGCCCTCTCCCGCCTTAAAAATTTCTCGCTGGCTGCCCACACCTCTGGAATGTCCTTCCCCTCAATATCCAACTAGCACCCTCTCTATCCACCTTTAAGACCAACCTTAAAACACACCTGCATAACAAATCATACGAGTAGCTCCGTGGCTGATACTATACACCTGATACATAAACCGTGGCCCCTGCAGATGCACTTACCAGAACGCCCTCCTACTGTCTCTGTACATTCTTCCTACTTACAAATTAGATTGTAAACTCTTTGGAGCAGTGACTCCTTTTCCTAAATGTTACTTTAATGTCTGAAGCGCTTATTCCCATTATGTGTTATTTATATGATTGTCACGTGTATTACTGCTGTGAAGCGCTATGTACATTAATAGCCCTATATATAAAAAAAAAGACCATACAAACATACATACAAATCTATATCCCACTTGTGAGCACATTCACGTCTCAGACAGATCCGCAACCATACCTTTCCCCATTATCTCACAGCATACAATGCTTCTGCTGCAGAAAGGATTCTGGGAAATTATATGCAAATGAGCACTCATTGTCACCTTTTGCTTCATGTCCAGTTTAACATGGGAGTCCTATAAGCTTATGCCTGCCGCATTACACAGCGTTTCCGCACAGCCTGGGTTAAAGAAGTGATAAGAAAAATGGGGTTAACCCCCGTGACTGATGCTCAATAATAGACAGGGTATGAGTACAGTAGCAGAATCTTCATATGTAGATGATTCCGATAAGGCTGTTTAATACATTATTCATAAAGTTCATATAGGTTCCTTGTGTGTCTAGGACTAACCAGGAAAGGGGGGTGAATATAGGGGAAAAAGGACCTAAAGATGCCGGTGAACTCAACGTATCCCTCAGCAACCACCAGAATCCCTGCACCACAAGCCCCGCAAGCTCTGGTGTCCCACACAGTGTCCCGGTGCCTGTCGGTAAGAAAGTACTCAAGAAGATGTAGCCCCAATATTGAGAGACGAAAAAGCTGCATAGATCAACCAGGTTTAAAAGGTTTTAATCTAAGTGTAAAAATCGCACTTACACTTAGATTAAAACCTTTTAAACCTGGTTGATCTATGCTATGCAGCTTTTTCCTCTCTCTATATTGGGGCTACATCTTCTTGAGTACTGGAGCTGCTTCTCCCTCAATCCGTGCTGAGCTGACACTCACCTTGGATAGACTGCCTAAAGCCTTGATTACACACTGCTGTTGATATTCTTACAGTTTGTAAGTAGGCCTTTCACAAGAGCCAAGATTGGAGCTGACATTTGTTTCACTTTGTATTTCTCCTGCACTTAGATTTTCTGTGCTTTTGTGTGTTTTTTCCTCTATGCTCCCCCTGGAATCTGTGAATCTACTGCAACACTGAGGGACAAGTGAAAACATATCCCACCAGAGGGTTCGAGCAGGGGGTTAAACTTGATTATTCTTTTCACCACATTTTTTGGTTTTTATATCTTCACAATATCTATGTGTTATATACTATATGTGTACTTTAATTAATTAATTTTTTAAGAGTGTTGTATTCACCTCACTGAATTTACAGTGATCACCTATTAAGTTTTTTGCGCCGTTTTTATCACTTTTCACCGGTAAGAAAGTACTCACAGCGTGATGCTTCCTTGTCTGTATTACAGATGTGGAGGGGATCCAGAACAGCGGGCTCCAGCTGGGGTTATCCGGAAGTAGGTAGTAGCAAAAAAGCGGTGCACTGCGAACGGTAGATAGAAACTTCAAACAAGCGCAATCATTGAAAAATAGAAAATGTTAATGTGCAATAGAAATACACATAACAACTAGCATTAACGCGTTTCATTCAAAGTGTGGAGCTTTGTCAAAGAGTGACTGGTCTGATCTCATGGTGATCTTTAAATAGGTACTTCTCAATCCGTGATTGGATTGGGTCAGAGAAGTGTGACAGGTAAAACCCAGCTGTAGAATAATGTAATAGTTTAATCTGTCAACACTCCAACTATAGAACCACAATATGGTGATTTATATTATAAGATCACCTTGAAAGCCCCCCAAAAAACATTTAAAGCAAACATGTGCAAATACAGAATAACATATAGAAAATAAAATAGGAACAAGAATAATAAAAAAAAATCATTTAACTACTAACAACTCAATGGATAAAAATGTTGTATTGCAAAACACTAAAAAAGTAACCAGTAAATGTGGCAAAGTGTATATGAATAAGCAACAAGTATTGAATGTTTCTAAATCTACGTATATAAACAAAATGTAACCGGTAATAAAAAGTGATTTGATCTTATACAACCTTCCATAATAATAGACTCACAAGTGGTAATAAGAAACCATAAAGTATAGAACCTAAATGTTATTGCAAAATATATTAAATGTTAATGTTCAAAAGATAAATATAATAAAAGCAATAATTTGTAATATGGATAATATTCTAAGTATTAAGAATACAAATACATAAGTGAAAAAAATATATAGTGAATAAATAACATAGTAATGATAAATAGTTACAGGACTAAATCAACCTTTGATATATTGAACTGAAACTATCAATTTGTTAGAAAATGCTCAATTTCCCATTCCACATTTATTCCTGAGGGGTTCAAGGTATTCAGCGTATATATCCAAAACATTCCTTTTTTATTCAATGTATTTAATCTATCACCATCTCTGGGGTGATGGGGAATATGTTTGATCCCAGAGAATGAGAAATTAACAATATCCCCTTGTGGGCAGGAAAACAATTGCGGGTCACTGGATGTGACATGTCCTTCTTTTTAATAAGTCGTACATGTTCAATTATTCTAGACCGTAACGGTCTTATAGTATTTTTTGTGACAGCCACATTCTAAAAGATGGATCGCAAAACTTGTATATCAATTAATAAAGTTATTTATACGTAATGTGGAATTATTAGATGTTATAAATTTGATCGAACATATAGCATATATACACATGGAACACCTTCCACAGGCAAAGAATCCAGTAGGAACACCTCGTATTCTGGAATAAGGAGGTATAGATTAAATAAGCTAGGAGAGAGATGAGAGGCCAGTGTCCTAGCTTTCCTAAAGACGAATGTAGGACCACTCTATCACCGTAGCTATGTCTTTGTCTAATGATAAGGTGTTCCAGTGTTTTTGGACTATGGCATGAATGGAATGGGCCTGTCTATTGTATGTAGTTATAAACACTGGGCAGTTCTGATCATTATTGGCATGCTGGTATGGTCTAGTTCTGTGTTTGGACTTTTTGGGTATGTGTTTAATGAGACCATTCCTATCCAAAGAGTCAGCATATCTAAAAGCTTCTTCATCATCTTTGGTTTTATAGTCTCTAGCTATAAACCGTGTAGTCATTTCTTTTTATTGTAAAAGAAAAGTCATTATTTGAACATAGCTTTTTCAGTCTTACAAAATGACCCGATCCAATCAAGGATTGAGAAGTACCTATTTAAAGATCCCCATGAGATCAGACCAGTCACTCTTTGACAAAGTTCCACATTTGGAACGAAACACGTCAGAGCAAGTTGTTATGTGTATTTCTATTGCACATAAAAATGTTCTATTTTTCAATGGTTGAAGTTTCGATCTACGGATCAGCAGTACACCTCTTTTTTGCTACTACCTACTTCTGGGTTAAAGAAGTGCAGGGCCAGTAAACCAACTCAGAGACAGCTTTTTTGACATAACAAGTTGGTGTATGGTACTGGCACACTCTTGCTTCACAAGCCTCTAAATGGACTTTCCTCTGGTGCTCTTCTGACAACTGCAGAGTTTCAACCCATGATCCAGTGATTGCTCATCAGCATGTCATTACCCAGAATCCCTAACACTGTTTGCTAAGTGATAATGGGGAAAGACAGGATTGTAGCTCTGTCTGAGACATGCAAATGTACCCACAAGTGGTATTTTTATTTACGGTACACTGTATGGTGGAGGGTTTCTCTCACCATAACCTTATAAATGCCTGGTTAAACCCAGAAAGTAAATATTTTAACTACAATAAAGAGTAGGCGCTCAGGCTTGTTGGTGACGGTTTATCCACATTGTCAGTAGAGCATAACATAACATTTTGGGGGCAGAGCCCCTTCATCAGCAATGATGCCGCTCACGGAGACTTAAGTGCCTTCTCTTCATTGTATTTTAAGTACTAGCTTGTTTATTGCTCATGCTCATTGGGGCATATTAATTAAACTGCGATGGTGCCGATTGGAGCATATTCACACAGAAACTCTCATTCACTCCCATTGTGACTTGGCGCGTTGGGCGCACAAGGTACAATGAAGAGCTGATGGGAGTGTGAGGATGAATATACGGTATGGATATAAAGTACCATTATCAAGGATTCACAGGGAGCAAAAATATATAAGATTGACAAATGGGGTCACCACCACCTAATTGTGATGTTTAATGGACGAGCAAGAGAATTTGTTGTAGATGCAATAGTGTGTACAGAGCTTTTGAGCACATTTCTAAATGTACAGTACAAACTTTACATTGTGGAAATACAAACAGAGAGCTTAACAAGCATACGATCTCAAAGTATGAGGGGCATTTTGCGGGTGCAGTTGCAGTCGTGTATGCTGGGCCCCAATTGCCTTATTTTCTTTTCTTACTGCAGCTTTTTTTTACCTTTGCATATAGTACATGTGTCTTCAGGATACTTTCATCATTACACAGCAGGTAATATTCATTAAACCGAAACGTCAACGAGAGTTTCCGTGAGATAGTGCCTTGATTGGTACTATGTCTCCATGTGTAATGGGGAAGGACAGATGTATCCATGGTCAAGGTTAAAGGAGCAATCCATGCAACATTCTACATGTGTATTTATTAAAAAAGAAAAAATCAGTTCTATAGTATAAAATAATATTTACTACATTTTTTTAAAATTCAACTCAATGCAATTTTTGATTCGTTTAATATAATGAGCATCCTTTGATTTCTATAGCAGGCTTTATCCCACCTCCCCAGCAGTGCAAGATCTTTGCAACACTTTCCTGTCTGTGATAATAAGTTGCCGATTTTCCCAGCAGTTTGAGCTGCAAACTGTAACAATAGATAATGTTATCTTACTAATATAAGAATACATTGTAGCGGCTGAGTTACACCGACTGAAGAATTGATTTGAAACTGCAAGGCAGCCATTTAGTGAGCCCTGGGAAGCAGGATTTTGCTGATCGATCATGAGAGAATGAATCAATGGGCTGCTTAGGTAATTAGTTTTCAATAAAGGTAATCAAAGGCGGCGTGTATTAAAACAAACAAAATATATATATAATTTTAGCTGCTTGGGAGTTTCGGTCTGATATAGCCCAGATCAACACTATTGCAACTTAACAAATAACCCCCCCCCCACCGTGAGTATGTATATTTATGTTCTGAAGCTACCAGTGCAATGTATTTTCCAAAAGTGACAACCTCATTCCAGGAGGTTGCTTCACATCATGGAACATGGAATGATGTGAGACACTGCTGAGCTGACTTCCCTGTGTCCTATTTGCAGTCTATGGAAAGGTGAGGTAAGTGCAGAGCTGATGCTGCAGGGAAGTTTTACTAATTGGGAGCATGATGCTGGTTGTACATACTGTGGTGCTATTTTCTCAGCGTGCTAATGTACAGCATTTGTCATGTTGGTAAACACATTATTTACCCCCCTGATCTTTGGGAACTATCTGTGGGACTTGCCAAATATTATATTTCTGATTAGTACTTCCATTGTATACTGTATCACTGTTATAATACATAGTTCCATGCAATACATTGGAAAGAACTAATAAATAAACGTTTATAGATACCCAAATGTTATACATTCCAACTGTCCCTTCAAAACAGCTGGCCTTGATTTTATTAAAGCACAGAACAGAAGGCGAAGAGCCTTAATATAAAACGATTTAGAGAACACATTGAAACACTTGAACAAAGGTACAGCACCTTTAATATGTTTTAGACTACAAACTGTAAAGTTATCCATTTAGTTACCAAAATACATGTTTTATTCATTTTAAATAATTTCCTATGGAGTAACTTTTTTCTTATTATTAAATCCAAATCTTTTTTTTTTTTTTTTCCAGTTTATAAAACATCAAAATAATACCCTGTACATGTAGCGGTGAACATGGAAACTTCGTAGTATTTTAACAATCCCCTGTAGCTGCACAAAGACAAAAGGCTCATTCACAAAAGCTTTCGAAAGAAAAACATGATGAATTGCCAGCTCACTTCATTCATACAGTATGCCATATCTTAGGGTTAAGGTGTTGTGAACCGTGCATTTCCCAGTTAAGAACTTCCCTTTTGGACTGGATTTTGCAGGGCAAGTATTGTGTGTAAAAAGCAAACACAAGATGAATAGAGACTGAAGTGATGATATAATGGAGATCTATGGTAACGAAGAGACATGGTACTTGAGGTATCATCCCAAACAGCCCTAAAAGCACTTTTTGTAAGGCACAGCTCATGAGGTAGTCTTGTTGGGAAGACCTGAGATCCTTGCAAAATATAAGGGGGGTTAGGGGGAAGGAGTAGATTCTGTAATACAGAAATAGAAAACTCAGTACCCCATAAGTCCTGAAACAAGTCCAGACAAGCAATTCCCTCAATGGGTTGTATTTGGCAGCCAGTAATCCCACTGAGGTTATCCTTGGCAGTTTATTCTGTGCTTTAGCAGGTCAGGAATCAGATCACACGGAAGCTTCCAATGTGTGGAGGCAACTCAGTGGAGACCTAGTCAAAGCATTTTGCATATGGTTGATCCAATAAGTTGTTCCTCCTCCCACTGAAAAGGTCACTGTTTTGATTGTTACTGTCCTAATTGCTGATATATGATTGCACAGTGAACCGTGCTGTTTTTCTTGGAGCCGTAGAGAAATAATTTTCCAGCAATATGTCAAATACTTAGCAGAAAGCTCCTCTGAAATTGGTTTTGGTCTCTTTTCAAGAAACAAAACAATATTTCAGATTTCGAAAATGTTATAACAAATCAACTGGGAATGACTATTTTTACTGCCACCCACTGGCAATGTAGTTAGCCCTTCCTTAATGGCTGTTTTTCTCGGTTGTGAACTATCCCAGCACTTCCCAAACACCATGGGACATATTCGTTAGAGATGCTAATTCATTTGTTTACCCTCATAAACCTTTAATGCACCTCAGAAAAGGTTGGAAGCCTGTGAGACTGACTATGTGTAGCCTTTGCATGACCACACACAGGGAAGGAAACGGTATTGAAGTCCCTTGTAAAGAGCGTAACTCATGACACTACAGGTAGCATCATTCTGTTAAATGCAACACAGCTACAGAGTACTGTATGAGTTGCAGGCTGCATCATTTGTTTGCTAACTTTATTATAACATTTGTTATATTATTATATCCTGCATATTACTGCTGTGATGCTCTATGTACAGTACATGGATGGCGCTATATAAATAAAGATTTTAATACATACATGCTGTACATGTGGTGCGATACATGGTATATTATTTATTTATAAAATGTGTTACCAGGAAGTAATACATTGAGAGTTACCTCTCGTTTTCAAGTACAGTATGTCCTGGGCACAGAGTTAAGATGACAAATGATACATGGTTACAAATACAGTTACATAAGTGAACAGGGTATACATTATATACAAGACATTGCATGCACAGTTAGAGATAATACATATTATAGGTGTATGTAACAGTTACAGACCAGATTACCCTCTGCCATTCCTTCTCTGCATCATCGGCCTTAGATTGTTATCTTGGATTTCATATCTGTGTTAGACTCATGGAATATTGTGTAAATCAGGATTGCTCGTCCTGAGGGAGAGAGAGAACTCTTGAAAGCGTGTCTTATCTACTATATATTTCTGAAAGCACTATATGTCTGCATCCCTAGGGCCAATCGCATTGCACCTTAGGCCTGTCACTCCGCCTCAGGCCATGCCCGCCCCCGCACACCTCTCATTGGCCTGCGGCCAACACCAATGCCACTGTCCCACCCCTCACTGACTCTCATTGGCCTGCGTCCAACACCACTGCCACACTGTCCCACCCCTCACTGAGCTACCACTGCCACACTGTCCCACCCCTCACAGAGCTACCACTGCCACACTGTCCCACCCCTCACTGAGCTACCACTGCCACACTGTCCCACCCCTCACTGAGCTACCACTGCCACACTGTCCCACCCCTCACTGAGATTTGGGAACGCTTTGCATTTGCAGCACCTAATCCTCACTGCTCTTGGACCACGCTTCACAGCACCTAACCCTCACTGCTCTGGGGCCACGCTTCACAGCACCTAACCCTCACTGCTCTGGGGCCACGCTTCACAGCTCTCAACCCACAAAACCATCACCGCCTGCTACCACACAACTGCTGAATCAGGTACACAATCTTTACACACATTCACACAACACCGCACGATCACCTACACACACCGCACGATCACGGAGCGCACACAATCTGAACTATATCAACATTGGTTTCACCACTGCAATATTACAGACATTCACACAACACCGCACACTGCCTCTTCAAAACACCACCCTCGACACCCCACCCCCCCCCCGGTCCACGCCACAGATCTTCCGCCAAACACCATCGGCACCGGCCCGCACGGTCCTCCTCCGGAGGACACCGCACGCCACACATCTCCCACTACCGCAGCCCCTCTACGGGCCACGGCCTACACTGCCAACACCCCTCCACTTCACCTTGGGCGCCGGAGGGGAGCGTGAGTCACGGGGAGGGACAGTATGTGTGTGTGGGGGGGGGAACGGACAGTGTGTGTGTGTGTGGGGGGGCAGTGTGTGTGTGGGGGAGGGGGGGACAGTGTGTGTGTATGTGTGTGTGAGGGGGGGGGACAGTGTGTGGGGGAGGGGGGACAGTGTGTGTGTGGGGGGGGGGCAGTGTGACTCCCGGGCAACGCCGGGTCTCTCAGTTAGTAATATTTATTTATGAAATGTGTTACCAGGAAGTAATACATTGAGAGTTACCTCTCGTTTTCAAGTATGTCCTGGGCACAGAGTTATCAATTGTTAGTCCAAATAAAATAAGTACTGTATCACCTAATACGGAATTATATATATATTATTTTATGCAAATACCACCATCAGAATGCAGTGGATTGTCTTGGATAGAGAGAGGCAAATTTTGGGGGTGGATCTGGATCTGCACATAGGTATAGAGAGAAAGAGTAATAATCCTTTTAAATAGGTGCCCTCCTGATTATAATCCTCTACTGAAAAAAATCACACCCAAATATATAATAGTGTACATTAGTAAATGTGAATCACCAGACAAAACTTATATACACATAGGCAGTGTTCAACAAACCTATACATTTGCTCGCCCCGGGCGAGTGGATTTAACATCGTGGCGAGCGCCTATTGGCCCAAGCAGCACACGTGTGGTACTAGGTGGCGAGTAGATTTTTTTGTTTGGCGAGTAGATTTTTTGGTGATTTGTCGACCACTGCACATAGGTAATAATACATATTCATTATATAGTATCAGTGAAGGAACTAATTGCAGTGATTCAATGGGGGATATTTTAAAAATGAACAATTGGAATAAAATAGTGAGGGTCACTTGTAGACTGTGAAATGTAGTGTATGACTGATAGGCTGCTTTAGGTATACTGACTAACTAAGTCATGTATGTACAAAAAATAAATTGGATCTGCAGCGGAACGGTTGGTTCCTTTGGTCCGTGGATTTCAGCGGAGAAAAAAATGGAATATTGGCGATTCATTCCAAAACAATAGTGGGACGTGACCAGAGATATTTAAAAATAATAATAATAATAATAATGACAAATAATCATGCAACAGGCAGGTGAAAAATCCTCTGACCTGTTTCGTAGCGGAGGTATTATATCAATGAGTGATTTGACACCGTGAACGTAACCCTTAAGTAGCGGCTCGTTTTGATCACATGACAAGGTGAGTGCGAATCAAAGAAGTCTGCCTCTGTCAAAGATGCAAAGTATTTGGTAGAAGAAGAGTATAGTCTGAGCCGGAACACGCTACTTGAGGGACATTATAACATAAAACACACAGACATGTTAAAATAAAGCAAATACAAAACAAATACAAAAAGTCAAACATCATAGTGTGAATAGACAACCGAAAAAAATGGCAATATGATTAAAAACATGTAATCCTGCAAGTGCTGAAAACATAGGAGGCTTAATTCTCATGTGGAACCTGATTGTAACAATGTTAATATACAATGTTACTATAAAAATGTAACAATAATAAGGAGAATATGGTATTCAAATTTGGACTGGATAGCAATACTACTGATCAGAAGGCCATAGATTAATTGAATGAGAAGGATCAAATAATGAATTGATACATACAAAATATATGTGTTGATCTATATAAAGAAAAATCATAAAATAAAACCAAGATGGATCCTAAAGTGATCTCTCGATCTCTATTGAACTATTGTTAATAATGTTAGATATTATATCAAATAGAATTGTGTGAATTGTGATAAACAATTAATATGTTTTGATATAGATGTAGATAAACGAGAATGTGAAAAACACACACACACACACACACACACACACACACACACACACACACACACACACACACACACACACACACATACATATGTGTAAAGCAAAATTAATAGAATACTGTACTATCTTACACAAAGATATCACACACACACACACACACACACACACACACACACACACACACACACACATAAATATGTGTAAAGCAAAATTAATAGAATACTGTACTATCTTACACAAAGATATTCACAAGACACTGATAGCACATTGGTAGCACATATATATGTAAAATAGGTGTCTCTCCTCATGTGTATGAGGTGGATATGTATTGAAAGGGGGGGAGGGGAAGAAAATCTGGGAAAGGGGGGGCAAATGGGAAAGGGGTCAACTTGTAATCTAAAGACACAACTCTGAAAGAACCAACCAATCCCCCAATCATATACAATCCATACGGGTGTCAGGAATAGCCCTGTCATAGTTTCCTATGTCTCCCTCTCAACCAGTTCCTTTGTCTGGCCACCGGGTGTGCTGATGTTTCTGTCTGCTCTGGGGTTCCTCTGACTGTCTGTCTCCTCTTGGAGCTCCTGTCCTTATAGTTTCCTGTTTCTCCCTTGCTTTTGTTTTGTGTCCTGACTCCTTATGACCATGCTTCTGCTTCTGTTCCTTGTGGTCCTGATTACTTATTAAAGGTCATTGCCTATGTACTGGCTTGTCCCTGTTTGTTTCCTGCTTGTGAGTCCCTGGTCCCAGTTCCTGCTCCCCTGCCCAGTTCATGCTCCTGCCATCCTGTTGCCGACCCCTGCCTGGACCCAGACAATCCTGTTTGCCGCCTGCCACCGACACCTGCCTGTGACCCAGACGATCCTGCTTGCCACCTGCCACCGACCTCAGCCCATGACCCTAACAATCCTTGCCTTCCCTGCTGTTCCGGCCACCGAAGTCCTACCCGCTCCTGGAGTCTCCCTTGTGACAACGGTATGTACATAGATATATAAGGAACTTTACCAAAATATACAGAGATAATGTGCAAATACTACAAAGATAAACAAATGCACAACAATTAGGAATGTTGACAATAATTGCACCGTGAGAACCAGGGATTCTTAGTGATCTTATAGTTAAGTTAGTGAGACCCACTGTATATAGTATCCAGATAAATATTCACAGTAACACATTAATCTTGAAGAAAATGTCTAAGGTCCCACTCAATGTCGATCCCGGTGGGAGCTAGTGTATTTAAAGTGAAAATCCACAACATTTATTTTTTATTAAGAATATGGAGTCTATCCCCACCCCGCGGATGTACTGTATGGGGACATGTACCAGACCCATGAATGAGAAGTTCTGAATGCCACCCAAGGGGCAAGTGGAAAAATGTCTGGATACACAGTACAACATTGTCAATGAGGTCCCTGTGCTTGGGGACACGAATAAAGGACAGTTGTACTACAAGAGTTCCTGGCACCCATTATTATACTGGCACTCTGTGTCAAGGTAATCCATGCTGAGTAGCCAACCATTGCACAACGATGTAGGCTCCTAAGAGCCGAGCAGGGAGGGTTACATTATAATCACTGTCACTTACAGTACTGTCAACATGAAAAGTACCATAATAGAATCATTTGTATTCATGTACATTCCTAGAGTGATATGTATCAAGGTGAAGCAATTTGCTACAAAACGCAGAGGAAACATTTTCATCTGCATCAATTTGCCCCAGTGATATAAATGGGTTCGGGAGACGTCCTGCTGTATAACCTTAGGGCGGAAGTGGGTGATATTCCCCTCGCACCCTCCACATTTAAATTGCTTGCGCTTATTAATGCAGATTTCTATGAGTTTTTGTTTACTTGTGACTAGGGCTACAGATGTAGCAATACACTGTCCGCAGCGCCACAGCAAAAAAAAGTGTGGTGCCTGGGTACAGTGGCTGCCCCGATTGTGTTGCAGGGGGGGGGGGGGGAGGGGTCCATGTTTTCTGATCTGACCCACCGCAGTGTTAATACGCCCGGGGCGGCGATCATCGTGGTCGCAGCAAGACAAACAGTAAGTCTTACTCCATCTGTATTTAACGCTGCGATTAATCACTACTCATTTATGAATAAATGCTTCTTACACTGGCGACACACTTTATTCGAGCTCGGCTAGTCCCACGAATTCGGGTATACTCGGGTGTATTGAGGTTTGTGACTGTTTTCTGCCCGAGTGCATTGCGTTATTTTCCAGGCAGGGATTGAAGCATTTTATTCCCGCTGGCTGCAATACTGCACAGTATATATATATATACTGCATTACAATTCATGAATTTATGCCATCTGGTAGACACGCGAAGCATTGCAGCCTATTAAATCCTAATCATTAGCATTTAACAGATCAGCCGCCCGTCAGCCAGGCATGAACCATGGCTGGGAAGGCAAACGCAACGGGGCTTGTCAGAGGTGAGGAGCGGCGCATTCCAGGTATCTGCCAGGTACATACTGGGTATTTGCTCGTATAAAGTGTGTCGCAGCAGTAGTTAATACTGCAGTCATTTAAAAAAAAAATATGTAACCTTCCTTACCCGGCTCTAAAGCAGGTCACATCAAATTTGGTTATTTACATAGAAGTGCTCGGTAACTCGGGCCTTTGCAGGGCGCTGGGCAGGTGCAGGCTGGGCATGAATAAGCAGATAGGAAAAAGACGGGCGCCATAAACTTTATAAAAAGGAAAGGTGCTTTATCGAAATAAGGTGCTTCTAGATAGAACTCGTGGCAGACAATAGTATTCTGGACTTAATCCCCTTATAGTTCTCACTCCTTTTCAGGCAGGTACATAACTTGAGGGCCCATCATAAAGGATATACGGAGCACCACTTGCAGGAAGCCTACGTTACAGTAAGAACCCGCTGGACGGGCGGGGTTCTATAGGAATACAGGCTGCATGTATTGGCAAACTGGTGAGGACAGTGGTGGTCGCGCGTGCTGTGGTAAGGGAGACCAGGACAAGTGGCCTGCACTGTCCTCTCCCGTCCTGGCTCCTTTAACATCTATCTTAGAGGGGCACGTTACTAATTGAAAATAACAAAAGGTGACAGGACACATCTTAATACACATGACTATAAACACACACAAACCTATTTACAGTTCTCACAGTGAGGACCCCAGTCAGAACTCTGCAGAACCTGCTTCTAGAACATAAGGGGCTGCAATATATAACCTTACATTGACAGGGGATTAACCTGAGTTAACCCACACAGTGAACCTCTTTAGGCATTTAACCACTTACAGAACTAGAAGTTACCAAATAAGGGGCCATCGATATCTGTGATCCCATTTTTTAATAACGCCAGAATTTAACAGCTATATCGACCTGTAGTGAATCTAGCCTGTAGTTCTTTTTGTACCCTCTTTGCAGCTTTATTAATGATGTAATAAATCCCGAAGATTACAAACAAATCGGATACATCTGACGACATGCTATTCTTATTTTTACTATCATGATTTATTGATACTATAGGCGAACAACACAATCTAGTACGCAGTAAAATACGTTACCGTGATCATTTCACTGGGTCATACGGTACAGCATTTGTCATGAACACTGATATCAGAGGTTTTCTTCAGATCAGACAGGGAAGTGCAGTAATCATTTATGTTGCTGTGACTCACTATTTTTGAAGAGTTCTCGTCCCTCTGAATTTACTTGTGGAAGTTTTAATAAGATAAATGAAACTAAATTGTCGTAACTCTCTGAAATAGCAGTCTTTACGCCTGCCTGCCTGTGACACTTGAATATTACAGCGATGGATTTTAACGTGACATTCTTCTCCGCTAACCCTGTTTGAAGATCAGATGCATATGATCTACAAAGTCACCACAAACTATGTGAGCCCACAGTTGTAATATTTGCTTCTCAGGCTGACATATTTAAGGTTAGTGTGATTTCCTCTCCAGTGGTAACTATTGACCGGAGAGTTTTTCCACAAGTCGTAATAAAATACCAGCAAGAATTTTGAAGACCGTGGTGTACTGTATTTTGGATCTATGGTTATGAGAGTGTAAACAATATAAAAATAGCTTATCTCCCTGGGCATTCCCTGGAGCAGCCAATCCAATTAGGACTGTGGACGAGCATGAGGAAAGGAGATGGGAAAAATATAAGAAAAAAAGGACGTTGCCAGTTGGAAACCGCTAGAGAAATGCGAACAGAAAGAGTGATGTATTTTTATGCACGTAAGCATTTGCTACTCTCAGTGAGAATCTGCAAACGAAGGTCAAAGAACCGAAGTACCAGTATTCTAGTATGGCAAGTGAGCTAAATAAATTAATTACAGTGTAAGCCTTTGTCCATGGTTAAGGTTGTGGTGGTATGCAGGGCCACCGACAGAGGGGGAGAACCAGGACAAGTGCCTGGGCTCGGTGGCCGTGGCTGGACAAAGCAGTTGGGCCCGACCTCTGGCTGGCCTCCGGCTCCCCCAGCTGCAGGCTCCCCCCACTGTCTCACGCAGGGCCAATCTCTTACGTCATTGCGGGCACTGGCATGAGAGTGAGACCATCCCCAAGGTAGGCAAGTTTGTATTTATTTGGGGGGTTGAGGATGTTGTATTTATTTGGGAGTGGGGGTTTCCTAAATGTATTTGGGGGGTTTATATGTGTAACCCTGTTTCCCCCACCCAATCTCATATATGGTCTATCAAGGGGAAAGCTTCTCTGGTTACTCATCTTAGTGTGGTGCGTACCTGCTTGTAACAGGGGGTTCTGAGTCTCCCGCCTGGTGTTATGGGGAAGGTCAGGACAGGCTTCTGGGGCCTTGCTCTAATCGTACTCACAATGACAGTGTCTCCATCTCTTGCAGCTCACAGAGATGTAGGGAGGAACCTCTGCAGGAGAACTTCTCTCAGCTTCTTCCTGATAGATTCCAGTCTCAGGCAAGAAGTATAGTGAATCACTGGGATACTTTATTTCTCTGCAGCATGGCATACTGCCCAGCATACACAGCAGATAATTAACAGCACATAAGGTATTCACCTTCAGGATGTTCCTGGACCTACACTCCCAGCCAAAGGGCCACCAGGAGCAGTCCCAGCTCTTCCCTTATCCCCTGATGGAATAAGAGGAAATGGTTTCCCTCTTCTCCCCTAAGGGAGGGCCTCAAACTGCCAGAGCCCTGATAGCTTGGTTAGGGTAAACCTGTCTCTATGTGGTAGAGACAACTGCTCTAAATCAGGAAGTACAGTTCACTAAGAACAGATCCAGTAGGAACCAGCCCCTTGCCCCTGATTGGACCCCAGGCCTGATAGCACTACCTTCTCTGTGATTCACTGAGCTGCAGAAGGTGTGGTGAAAACCCATGATTACTCCTGGCAAACCTGCCCTTACCACTGACTGCGGCCAGGAGCAGGACAGAATAATAGCCCAAAATCAGGGCTACACACTCCCTCTTGTGGAATCCAATGGTCCCACTTGGACCTAATTTGCTGGGCCATCCTGCAGAAGAATAACCTGTACAAAAATAGAAAACATACAGTAATAATATTAACAGGTACCCAGTTAATACCGTATCTTGTTCACAGATCATATCCACACCTCTTGGGATGGTGATAGCAAATAATAAAAAATAGGGATACTCCCAACATGGAGAATCCTGTACTAACAATAATGCCTGGGGTCAGGTTTCTTTACTACCCTACTCTCAGGATATATTTTACTTGTCCTAACTATTCCCTCTTAAGGTGGCCTGCGCACAGCATGGTCCACTGGGTTTAAAACAGAAGTACAATAACACTCTGGGTGGCATACTGGACACCCACAGTCAGCCCATAATTCCGGCATGGATAATAATGGTCTGAGAGGATCATGCCCATACACTCCTTAAGACATTTCCTGGAGATGTAAGCTATCTTTTCTAGCTTATACCACTTCTCATCTAATACTTCAGGATCCAAATCCTCTAGGGAGCTATCAGTACAGTACATCCCAATTTTCCTCCTCTGATCTTTCCTCATCATCAGAACTATATCCCCTCTCCTCAACAGTGGAACCGATTTCAAACTCATTTTCTCCCCCAAGTGGGTGGTGAAAATAGAGTAATGACTTTTGGCAATTTCTGGCAACTCTGTCAGACACTGGTGGCACATGAGGTTTTACTCGGGCAACAGGCACAATATGAACAACATTACCCCAAACCACAGAGTCCTGAAACAAACCCACCCAATTCTGATGATCAGTAAGTGGCTTTGGGGCCTTCCCATATACCCAGTGACCCAGGGTGGCTATGTCGGGAACCCGAAATAGCTGGGACATGGACAGGAGCAATGGTGCTAGGGACTGGGAAGCAACATTGTCCGGGACAAAGTCCTTGACTTTGGTTAGACCACGACCTACCGGAGGGAACGTTGGCTTCTTGGATGTGGCCTCGACAGACCGGCACCTCCCTCTGTCTACCACCTTGTAAATATATAGCGCTCCATTTCACACCAGGCAGTACTCACGGAGCGGTCGCAGCACAGTCCTGGTCTGCTCTGTAGGTCGCCACGGAAGTGATGTCATCAGGTGGAGACATCGCGGGATCCCGGTATACGTCCAAGTCCCACACCGGAAATACGTCATCTATAGAGCGCTGCACCGGATGAAAAAGAAAAAAGAATACCTGACGAAGTCATTATTTGGTGAAACGCGTAGGAGGAGGAGTTCCAGTGGTTTACTTTTGAGTTGGGATGGCAGTGTTATGCTCCAGCGTCATACTGGTTGGCAGTCTGACGTCATTTCCTGTGAGCCTCGTGAGGAGACACCCAGCATCAGCCAGCCGTAGGAGCAAGCAGCGTTGAAGCAAGGGAGCAAGCCGACTGAGGTAACCACCCCAGGAGACGCTCCCCAGCTGAGCAGCAGAAACAACCCGGCAATCATTTGGCAAGCTTAGTTTCATCTTTTATCTTCTCAAACACCATAGGCTCACTTGGAGGTTAACGTATAAGACAATACCAATTCACATGGCACATCGGCACTAGTCCTCTATCAGGCAGGCAAAACTTTTGTTTTTCATTGCAGTTCACCGATATTTTTTATATTTGTACTGTGTGATATTCTTCATTTTTTCGATTCATCATAAATTATCATATTCTTGCTAAACCATTGCGCCTTTTTCCTTTTTTTCTTTTTGATACTGCACCGGAAGTTTGGTGTGGTCCTTTACACGGCGCCGGCTGGGCCTCGTCTAAGGACTCCTCTATTGTGGCCTGTCGGAAGTAAGTGGGTGGTGGTTCCTCAACGTTCCACTGGCTCGCGATGGTCGTCCTGTCCTCGTCTGGAACAGTCGCAGGTACGGTCTCTGCTGAACTGGGCATCGTCATGGCCGTGGAACTTCTCTGCGTTTCTGAGCGCACCATCGCTCGCTGTGTGGTGGTCTCTGGACTCGGCTGCTCTACATCGCAGGTGGGTGACTCTTCCTTTACAGCACCGCTGCAGTGGTCCGCCGGTTGGCGCATGACCACTGATCTGAAGCTGTTGCCATCATTCGCTGAGGACAGGTACATTGGAACTTAACCTTGGATAGCGGAGCAAGGGCCATCGGGCTTTTCTGACACCAGGGGCCGTCTCTGGCCTCATCCGGTTTGGTCACTTTATCCGGTGATTCTGACTTCTGAGGTTCCTACTCTGGAACCGGAGTGCACGGACCCCATAGAACATTTATTATAGCGTACGGGCCCTCCAAATGGATAGCATCAATGCGGCCCGCTTCATTTGGTGTAACAGCTGGGCTATCACCCTGGGCACAAGGGCACTCTGGATATGGGACCCTGCTACCTTCACTGCCAGGAGATTTCTGGACAGACTATATTTGAGAAAGTCACAGTGTGCCATCTCGGGCGTGAGTAAAGTACATGGAGTGAGAAGGACAGGTAATATATGTACTCTCTCTTGATTAACTCAGAGGAACTGAGGTTGCGGCAGCTTGCATCTGGCTTCTCCCCTAGTGACATCGGTAGATACGGATTGAAGCTCACTGTGCCCCCTCTTCTGGTGGATTTTAGAGGAGGGGCACACGGTAGCAAGGTGTAACTTCGGCTCCGCTCTGAGCCATTCACAATGTAGGTGGGCGTGGCTTCTGCTTTCGCGCCATCACCTCGCAGGGGTGAAGCAATGCTTTTCGCGCCGAGCCTTGCACAGGTTTTGCAGATGATAGCATGCAACTTTCTGCAAACGTTCCATGCGGTCTCCCAGGTCGGTGGGAACCACTATTTTGGATCACACTGCAGTCCACACCCAATACAGGTTTTACTTGTGTAGTTACCGTATTACCAATACACTTTGTGGATCCCGAAACCCGTGGACGGATTTGTGGAATCCAATTCGCGGATTCAGCAATCTGTTAGCAGATTCTTAAGAACCCGCCAACGGATCGCTGAATCCGCGAATTGGATTCTCCAATTCTGTCCACCGGTTGTAGCCAATGGCGGTTTTTTTTATGAATCCGCGTGGATTAAAACCCACCAAATCCGTTTGCGTATTTCACGCCACGAAATGGATTTTCGGGGAGAATGCGATAAAATCTGGGAAACGGATTTGGGCGGATTCGCCCCTCTCTATACACAAGCATGCCTCCTAGGTGCCACATTGACCCCTCCCTCACATTCTCCTCTCACATTCACAATGTAGCTAAAACCTGTTATTTTTTCCTCTGTAACATTGGAAACATCTGACGCTCTACTGCTAAAACTCTAACGCAGGCCCTCATTCTCTCCCATTTCGACTATTATAACTTTTTGCTGTCCGGCCTTCCTGCCTCTCACCTGTCCCCCTTCAACCTATCCTAAATCTACCCCTCGGTGTCCGGCACACGGAGGAGTGGCGCCCAAGCAGATAGACCACGCAATGGTATACCTAGGCACCAGCTTTCCCTTGAACCTCCCAGTGACCCGTGGTAAACCTCCAGGAGACGATTGAAGACAGACATACCCCCTGAATTGGGCTTCAACTGCTATCAGGCAATTTAACTTCTTTTGTTTTGTTAGATTCATTTTTATGTACAGTATTATGTATCATTAATTGCATTTTTCCCTTCCATAAAGAATTTACTTGTATCACTAGCACCCTTTTTTTCTGTTTTGTTTGAGGTTCTATTAAAGATTGATCATCCGTCTATTGGTGCTGCAACCACTGCAAGTTTATTTACATGGGACTGGACTTTTTTTTTCATCAACTAATAGATTTTCACGTCTATTGACTAATTACTCATTTTCTAATTCATGTTTATAGGAACTTCTACACTATTATTTTGTGCTCTTGGACTTTTTTGAATCTATCAGGGATTGGTATCTCCTTCGTTTATATCTGTTGTCTGCCTTCGTTAGGGTTTTACAGGTGTTTCATGTCATACACTGTGGAATAATTTGTCACAGTGTTATTAACCTTTACCAAGCACACAAATCCAGGGTTTTTTTTTTACCAGGGAGATCGTCTTTGCCTTGTAATATATAGTTACATATAGTTACATAGTAGATGAGGTTGAAAAAAGACGTAGGTCCATCAAGTTCAACCTGTGCTAAATTTAGACAACAGATACTTTATCCTATATCTATACTTACTTATTGATCCAGAGGAAAGCAAACACAAAACCCCATTAAAGGGAAAAATTAATTCCTTCCTGACTCCAAGAATTGGCAATCGGATTAATCCCTGGATCAACATCCTTCCCATGTATATTTATTTGGCATATCCCTGTATACCTTTCCCATCTAATATTGTTTGTCCTACACTCTCATTCCCTTCCTCCCCAGCTGTTGCCCTTTTTGAGTAACTCAGATTTTTTTTTTATAAAACAGCATTGCTTTACCCAAGGACGTAGACTCTGAGCGCTCAACCACTTTTTTTGTTTGCTATTTGTTCAGATTGTAGTGTGTTAATAATATTTTAATTTACAGTATAGTACATGTATGTACATTGTTTTAATAAAAGTTATATTTGATTGATTTTCAATCATTTCCACTACACATTCTACATATAGTGGTGTGCATCATATATAGGATTTGTCTCTCGGGGTGCCTCTCTTTCCACACTTTCAATCATCTCCTAGATAGCACCCACATCATTATCGTTTGGTTGAGCGAGGATTCCCTGAATATTTGGGTATACATATGTAGCCCTGTGTAATTTTGGGGTTACATGCCTCTCTCCTCCTGTGCAGTAAACCCTGTTAAGAGGGCAGGTTTGCCAGGAGTAATCATGAGGTTTGCCCTCATCCCCTGTGATGTGTGATGTGTAGCGAAGGAAGTGACATCATGCTCTGTGTCCACTGACAGTGACAAAGGGGTGGTGCCTACTGGAGCTAGATATCACGCATCACTTCCTAAATTTAGGAGGAAGTAAGAAAGAGTTGCAGAGTGTGTGACTATCTGATCCAACACAGTGCCAGGGCTCTGGCAAGGATTGTGGCCCTCCCTTAGGGGAGAGGTGGGCAGACTATTCCTCTTACTCTATTAGAGAGTAAGGGAAGAGCAAGGACAGCTTCTAGGGCCCTGACTAAATGTGGTGTCCAGGGACTTCCTTGAGGTGGGTAACTCTGAATATTATGTGCGGCTAAAGACCGGCCGTGATGATGGGCAGTCTGCCAAGGAAGATGTCAATAAAGATTGACCTGTTTGAAAGAACCTTCTTGCCTGAGACTGGAGTCATTCAGGGAGAAGCTGCACCAAGGGGTTCTCTTCCAGAGACTCTTCCCTGCTGTCGTGGGGACATGGAAGAGATGGAGGCGCTGTACCAAAAGTGAGTGGATCTCAACATTACCTTACGGGCCAGTCCTGGTGTATTCCCCTATACCATCAAGTGGGAGACTCAGGAGTCATGTAAGCCAGCAGGTGCATCACTTTACAGTACATGTGACTGGGACAGTTTCCTCACATAGGGGCAAATATGATATTGGGTGGAGGTACAATCGTTACACATACATAAAAAAACGTTACTTTGTGGCAAATCACTGACATATGCCCTCTTCTTTGCCCACCCTGACTATGGTAACCCTCTACTTTCAAATCTCCAGCATTCTCGCCTGCAGGAAACACTGTTACTAGAATTATTTCACTCTCTCTTATCATTACATCCAACATGGATTTCTCATTCATTGGAACTAGCAAACCTTTGTTACAAAGTGCTGCAGTTTTTTTTGTTTTGGCCAAATTTACTCCACCTTTTGAACAGTTTTTTTTTCTACTGGGCATAACAATACAATGTTCTGTAAGAGAAGCAGACAGCACTGCACCCTCCTTCTGGCCATTTTATAGGTTTCTATGTCGCTCAGAGGAATACCATTTAATACACATGTAACGTTTTTTCTGGACCCACCCAATCTCACATTGGCCCCTGTGGTCTAATTGGTCCCCATTACATGTCTGTATGTTGTGGTGCACCTGCTGGCTTACATGACTCCTGAGTCTCCCCCTGGGTTGGTATGGGGATATCAGTTAGACAGGCATCTGAGGTAGTGGGGATTGAGTCCTACTCACATCTGATGCAGCGCCTCCACCTCATCAGGATCTCTGCGTCCGCAGGGGGATGTATCTGGTGCGGACCTCCTCTGTGGTGCCTCCTTCTGTGCAATGACTCCACACATACACAGAAGGGTTGCGGTGAACACGGGCCTCTTTATTAACATCATCATGGGCAGGCTGCCCCTCATAGTGGTCGTACTAGCCGCTCATCTCTTTGCTGCACTCCATTGGAAAGGTTCCTCCTCTCCTAATAGAGTTGCTCTCCACCTCTCCCCTTACGGAGATTCACCAGCTTGTCTCTCTGCTTTGAGCTGCACAGACTCACAGCTATTGCATCAGACACTGCAACACTGTTGCAGACCTCCACATGACTCTCCTGAACAGAGTCAGAACACCAACTGAACACTTGCCCTTAGGCTAACACACTAACTTTAGGCACTTCTGTGTCTTATATAGGCTCTAGAAATGACTCACCCCTGTGTCACTAATAGTGGACACAAAGCATGTTGTCACTTCTTTTGTATACATATGACCCCTCACCAGGGTGTGAGGGCAAACCTCCATGATTGTTACTGGCAACCCTGCATACTTACCAGGATTACTGCCAGTATGAAGGAGATATGTACACCAATTTTACACATGGCTACACACACAATGTATTTTGCCTGTGCTGTGTATTCTCCCTGTGTTTGATTAAAATTCGCATATATTTTACATTACTTCTATTCAATAATGTGTTGGTTCTGTACATGGTTTGCAGTCAGAATAAGTGTAGCCCTTGTATCCCCCCTAAGTGATCTGGGGGGGGGGGGGAACTCTCCTTTACTGGTTACACAGTAACCGGAGGGCTGAGGCTCCGCGGTGGTGTGGGGAGAGCCAGGACAGAGACAGAGGGTGGGACAGGTTACCTTGATCTGGTCCTCTCTGGGTGGTGCAGTGCCTCCAACCAGTAGGGTTCCTCTGGGGTCTTCAGAGGAGGGACCCCCACTGACACTCTTCACATACCAGAGACAGAGTTCCACACAGCAGTATCTTTCTGGAGTTTTATTGAAGCATCAGCATAGCAGCACAGCATCACATTATCACAGCAGCACAGTATCACCAACATCATTCCTGACTCTCTAGCTTAGAGCCCTGGCTAGCAGCATGTTCTTCTTGGCCCCCCTCCCTCCTACCCAGCATGGGTGGAGGGAGAAAGAGAGTTCCTGTAATTACTCCTCTCACTCAGTAGATCACAGACTCAACTTCTTAATTTAGGAGGTGTGTCTCAATTGGAACATCTCAGGTGTAGTGTCCCTAACTTTGAATCATTACAAGACAAAGCCGGATACAGATTGGCCCACACACCGCAGGGGGCGTTCCAACCAATATCCACCCCTTTGATTGACAAACCTCAGGTTGCAAGGCCTGCCCTTGAATATGGCTACATATTCAAGGCTGAATACACATACAGACCTTTTGAAGGAATTAACCTTTCCACTGCCTGTTCTAACAGGACTGACAGAGGAAAAGTCCCAGACAAAGAAGTAACTGCCAGGAGGCCATGTGACATTAGAATACTATCATATTTTTGCACTAACTGAAACTTGGCTCTCACAATCTTACTCTGCTCTGGAGGCTGCTCTAGCCTACAGTATGATGGTCTGTCTCACACACACCATGTCCTGTAGGACAGATATGCACAACTGCAGTCCTCAAGCACCCTTAGCAGGTCATGGTTTTTGGGATATTCCAGCTTTAGCATGGTTGGTTCAGTCAGAGGCTCAGTCAAAGATTGAGCTTCTGATTGGGCCACCTGTGCTGAAGCAGGTATATCCTGAAAACCTGACCTGTTGGGGTGTGGGGGAGGCTTGAGGACAGGAGTTTAGCATCCCTGCTGTAGAACATGGTGGTGGAATGGGAATTCTTCCATCTCACTGCAAGATTCAGCCTCTGGTGTAAGAATAATATGACACTGATAAAGGGAAATGAGAAGTGTGAAAGTACATTAATATGATACCTTGGGAATCAAGATTTCATAGCACTGATCTCAAAATATATACAGTAAACAGATTGTATTGTATTGTATGTCTTTATTTATATAGCGCCATTAATGTACATAGCGCTTAACAGATGTAGCTAGACTCATAAGGGCCGATTTTAGTAGCTTCGATAACTAACTAATCGAGCTTTTTGAGCAGTTTCCGGACGATTTGGCAGTGTTGCTACTCAGAAAGCTCCGATGACCTGCCAAACTCGTACGGGAAGTGCATCTCCCCGAGCGGTCTAACAGCTCTAACTCGCATGTTTAATAAAATCACGCTATTCTAGTAGCTGCGATGAGATCATCAAGTCTCTGAACTAGCGAGCTCACCATAGATCTCATCTCACCAACCCCAATGGTGGCAAGATGGGATTTGCTAGTAGAGAAAATTGTCCATGAGGACCAAAAACGGAGCACAGCTGCAAGAAATGGGGGCTAGACACCAGCAAAAGTGAGGTTAAAAATACCTTTAATCCATGGTATACGTGGTGACACGCAGATAAAACACTCTGACGCGTTTCAGGCAAAAAGCCCTTTATCAAAGAGTATGTTCGCATCTCGTCAAGCTCCTACTATTATAAAAGACCCCCGCCCCCAAACACTGAGTGATGCGCGGTGAAATGGCGCGAAATTCTAATCGGAACACCCCCATTGGTGGAAAGTATCCTCCAATCGGCTGTCCGCAAAATGTCAACACAGAGTGCGGAGGGCTAAGAACAGCAGCGGAGATGGCTAGTGAAACTAATAAACATAATGCCCAGACATACAACAAAATACTAAACCTAAAAAAGGGAAATATATAAACATGAATAGCAGAACAATGAAAACAACGAGCCTTTCAAGTGGAGGTTGATAATAGATAGCAGACCCATTCCTCACTGGATAATACTCTAAGTCATGTAAAATCCACAAGGCGGCAGCGAACAATGTTGTCCTTGTTTGAAAGATGTTCTTATCAAACTGAATGTACAAATATGGCTCTTTAAAGAGTATTGGAATGATTGTTGTATGCTTTAAAAAAGAACTACAAACAAAAAGAGCCTCCACATCTATACTCCATCGTAAGGCAATTGAGCAAATATATATGTGGAATCCATGATAGCACTAATGATATGTGTTCCAGAAGGAGACATACATACGTATATAACAAAATCAATATGCATAAAAAATAATAAAATAATAATGAAGTTCAGATGAATATGGCAAATTGATGATAAATAAACAAATCTATCAGATTTCAACTGTGATATACGGATAGTTATTAATTATTAGATATATGTAAATCATGTATTGGACTATCCAGTTGTGATGTTAAGATGTAGAAAATAATAAATTAATAAAATTCAACAATAAAGGGTGGCATAATTCACTCCCAAGGGAGAAGAAGAAGCTCTCTTATAGGATTTGCTAGTAGGACTTAGAAGGAAAAAAAATGTATTTTTATTGCATTGGATTGAAGCCGGAAGCCTCCGGAGCTGCCCCGCACTAATATCAGCTCCGGAGACTCCCGGCTTAAATCCTATGTAATAAACATACATTTACAGGCAACTTCATTATCTTAGCAGCGAACGGCTAATGTAATGAAGGGGTTAACTACCAATGCCCTGTTTATTGTGAGCTGAAGGGGTGGGTGAAGGTGGTATTTGGCCCGTGGGGGGTGTTTAGGCGTTGCAGGAGGAGTTAACCCCTTCATTACCTTAGCGGTTACAAACCCTCCCGCTCCCACCTGGTAGGCATAAACACCCACCACGGGCTAAATACCACCTTAACACAGCCCCTTCTACCCACAATAAACCTTAAAACACAACACTAGCCAATATACCCATTGATTTCCAGTGTGGTTACTTATGTCCTCAATCGGAGCAAAGATAACCCCAATGGCAATGAATGGGAACCTTACTACCCACCCTCTCTACCACCAACAACCCCCCACCCCCCAACAAATACAGCACAGTAATTGGCAAAATAGCTAATTTGCCCAGTCAAAATAAAACATTCTCCAGCTAGCATAAAGTAAATAAAAGTTCTACTCACCCCTGCTAGGATGAAGGCCGTCCTTAGCACCATCCTCTGAGTCCTTTACCTCCGTGGGCAGCAACATCACAATAAAAAAAACTAATGACCACTAACCCCTTAATCACCTTAGTGGTTAGTAACCGCTACAGTAATTAAGGGGTTAACCCCCTTCCCCTGCTGCCAACCCGGGAGGCCTAACCACCCTCCACAGGGTAATAACCCCTACCCCCACCCCCGCTTCACATTGATTGGCAGTGGTAAACCATGGTCATAATATGGCCATGGTTTGCCTCTATAGCAATGAATGGGCAAGCTACAAATACAAAACCAAGCACCAAATAAAATACATTACATTTCATTAAAAAAAAAAAAAATGGCAATAAACCAATTGATTGGCACAGTAGTACACCATGCCCTTATAATATGGCCATGGTTTGCCACTATGACAATGAATGGGCAAGCTAAAAAAAACAGGCACAAAATAAAACACATAACATTGAAATAAAACACGCATTTCACAATAAAGCCATTGATCGTGACTGTGTTAAACCGTGCCCACAATATAATAACACTCCAGTACAACATTTAGTAACCCTTTTGAATGATTAAGTTACAACATACAATGGCGGCCGCCTTTATTCTCCTGCGGCCTTTTCCCCGCGATTTTAAAAATCGCGGGCAAATCGCGGGCTGATGCGGGCTGATGGGGGCCGTTTTCGGACGTTTTGGGCGCCTGCGGGCATTTCTATTGTTTAGCGCTAAGCGCTTTCATTGTCTAGTGCCATTAGCGCTATCAGCTGATTTCGGGCGGCGCGGAGAAGGCCCGTGAGAGTCAGAAAACATCCCCGCATTTTTCCGGGTAAGTCGGAGGATAGGAGGGGCCGCAGCAGTATGGCAAACATACAACGATTGTGTTCGGAAGAATTGGTAACTAGGGAACCAGTGGTAACCTCTCTCAGAACCACCGGGTTCCACTGAACTCACTTTGCAAATGTAGGATTCTTATCAAATATATTGTAACATTGCCTTCCAGTGAATGGTTTAACACAGATGTAACAGATTTAACATAAACTATCTAGATATAATTATAACAAATGACTGATGGGTTTAGCGTAAGTAAACCAAGAGTTACTGTAGGTAATAGTTACATGGCAAATATATTATGTATTTTCTCAAAGCCATAAAACTTGCTGTGTCTGAGGAGACTTATACCTCCTTCTTGCATTAACTCCAAGCAAACAATAAATATTACATTCAAGTATCAAAGCACACACTGGTTTTCATTGACACACAGACCCAAGTTACATAGTCAACCTGCTTTCACCTTGCAGGCCTAGTAATTACAATATCCCTAGAAGTTTAAGATTAAAGGCATTAAAGCCAATAAGCCAACCACATCTTTTTTTCCCCCTCTAAGTGTTCATAATAGAGCATCTATTGTACAAAGCAGACAGGCATTTGTCTGCATGTCTAAAATACTGTGAAAGCCTAGGGGGCTCCTTAACGAAAGCAGCTTTACGTATTAACCTGGGTCAGCTCAATAGGAGAATTTGCATCATGTCAAATTACTCACTGTTTCTTGTCAACTTCACTTCATGAGCATTTCTGTAACGCTGAAATGATAGCGTTTGCTTCCCCATCCAAAAGTTTCACAAACTATTTTCAGACTTGACACAGGGGACCCCGCGCTTTCTAGAATTGTTTAATAGCAGACTTCAAAGTTCTCTATCACTGGGGGAAGTGGGTTTTATTTAGGCTCTTTTTTCGTGTTTCCAAGAGACGATGCAAAGTTGAGTCTCAGAGTGCTTTTCATCACCAACACCACAGCTCTTGTGTGTGTTCGTGTGGCTGAACAAAACGACACCTCTTTGGGAGTATGGTGTAGCTATTCTTACAAAATGGGAAACACAAAGGGACACCCCACGAAAGCAAACGGAGGGTTATTCTGAGTGGTGCTATTGTAGGAAAAAGGTACTTGAACCCTGAACAAAAAAATAAGTTGACATCTCAACTACAATACATAATGCAGCTTTTCACAAAGCATGTATCGGCTCCCAGGGTGTTTTTCAGCCCCAATCCTAATAATGACACAGTCACAGTATGGAGTTTCTTGCTGATCCCTCAAAGAAAGTGTTTAATTAAACAAAAAGTGTGATTCCTCCACAAAATGAAAGTCCTGTTTTCTTCACTGAACTTTTCAAACATTTCTGGTGAAAGTGCAACGTTGACAAAAAAATACCCAATGCTACATCCAATCTGACAAAAAAAGACACAGTTAAATACTTCAATGTTAGTATGCTCATGAAGAAGGGTCATTTAGTTAAACCCTTTGGCCAAAGCGTTATAAGCCTGCAGCCACGTCACGGCCTGACCAGTATGCAGCCACGTCACGGCATGACCAGTATGCAGCCACGTCACGGCATGACCATTATGCGGGTCCTAACACTACCTGTGAAAATTCTCAGTTACCTCTGCTGTGGGGGGAGAATGGTCTCAGTGGACCTGTCCTGCACAGAACATGAAAAAAAACTGCTACTTAAAAAGTGGGGAGGGGTGAGCTTAAATCTAGGAGGGAGGGGCCACTAACCACCAAATTGATACCAGTTGAACAATTAGCCAACACACTAACTTGTGCTGAAAGCCAAACGTTGAAACATATCAAATACTGTATGTTATCGATGAACATAATTGAAAAAAAATCATATTCCTTTTTGAATATCTGTCCCCAAATTATATTTCAGTTCTTTTTTTTTAATGAAGCGCCTGTATGTTGGGCGGAATAGGTTAGCATACTGTACAGATAAAGATGCATGATTTTTCATTCTATTTTTTCTGTCCTAAAATCCGCTTGTTTTACAGCCAGGACACTTTGATACTGTAGGTAACCCTCCCTCTGAAGCGTTTCTGGATCAGACATGAGGACAACAAGGGAGAAAAAGTATTGTAAGCTTTAAATGAACTTTGGAATAGAAAGAGAGAGATAGAGTTTGAAGCAAAGCAGTGCCAAGCAAAATAACTATATTTGCTTATTTCTTTTAGAAAAACAGCTCTGTGAAAATTCAGTGTGAAATCCATCTGAATGAAATACTGTGGCAGATAAGAATACTGATATTTATATCCCCTGTTTCAACCACTTATCTCAGCAGTTACCAAATCGGCACAGTACATGTGCCAGTTGTTAAAGAATAGGAGAAACACTTATCTGCGGTTATGTGATATCCCTCTAAATTTAAAAATACTTCGCATTTCTTCTCTTGTGTATTTTTTTTCCAGCTTTTAAGAGGAAAATGATACCAGTGTTCCAGCTGATGATAGAAAACATGATTTGGATAATTATGGCTTTACTGATTTCTATAAGTAGTCTACTGTACACGAGCCCGATAAAACAACCGACAGAATGGCTGTAAACTGCAAGTAAAATGTATAAATCAGAGTCTCCTGAAACTAGCTGGCGGCATTTGAGATTATCAGACTGACCCCAAGGGAAGCCTCATAGGGTCAAAGTCTGTTTAAACAGCATGCATATCCATATTTATATTCAGATCCATAATAACTAAGCAGAACATCCTCTAAAACAGCAGTCACCCCCCGGTAGTCGTTTTGTAAAGTGTTTTTATTGATTTAAGCTTATCTGGAGAAGGTTTCTCCTGGAGACAGTCCATAATCCCTAAGCGTTGCTATGTACCTTGCAGCCCATCCAGTTAAATGCAGTACGGTGCCTTCTTCCATAGCACCACTTAGTAAACATAATGTCCTTATATATTGTAACAGGGATATGGACCTTCAGTGTCCTGGCACTTCTGTCAAATATAAAAAAAAGCCCGTAGCCACGCCCTCGCTATTGAGGCAATAAATATGTGTGGTCATTATGAAGTGCAAAAATTTGTGTGGGTGTGATTGCTGTGCGTACTAGCATATTATATAGCAGCAGTAAGTGAAGTATCGACACATCCAAGTTTCTAAATAACCTAATACAATATTGTGTAACTCAAAACAATACAAATGCAAAGGACTTTCTTCTCGTCTCCTCCAAAACTATAACAGAGCACAACAAATGTCTCTCAGGCTGCCACATACTCTAATTTAATGTGTACATTGTGACAATGTTCAAATTATTTCATTGATTGATTTGTAACACATGTAACCCTGCTTCCCCCTTTCCCCAGACTCTACGTGGTGTCTAGGGTGCATGAGGGCAGATTATATGTGGTGTGGTGCATACCTGTGAGGAACAGGAGGGCCTGAGCTTCCCGCGATGTTATTGGGGAGCCAGGACTCTCTCTGCTCCTGCACGGCTGTGCAGGTGAGACCGCGGTCTCCTCCAACTCCTTGGACCAATCCGCAGGACTCACTACTCAAACATGTCCCACTGCAGACTCTCGCATACTACTCCAAACAGACTACTATGGCAGACTAACTCGGAAGACTAACTCTAACTCACAGGAGTTGGCTGCTAAATATAGACCTAGCCCCACCTCTCGTGATGTCAGCAGAACCTCCCCTCTTGCTCATGCCTGCAGCAGAGTCCAGGCCTGCCTCTACCACTCAGGGCAGGGCTATGAAGGGGGAAAACCCATGATGATTACTGGTGCCTGATCTTAACAGGACTTACCACAGTAGAAGGGAGATAGGTATAGCCTGTGCTGTTTACAGGGGGCTACACACGTATACAGTATATTTTTTGAGCATAACATTTGAGATAGGTGCATATAAATATATATATATTATATAAGAGCCGTGTTAGTCCAGTTGCGATAGTGCAGAATAAATTAGTTCTTCAGTATTAGGTGATACCTTTTTTATTTGACCTAACAATTTGTCATAGGACAAGCTTTCAAGAGTTTCCCTCTCTTCCTCAGGTCAGCAGTACTGGTTTTCAAAGGAATTTATGGCTAAAACAGAGGTTTGGAAAGCAGAAAAAAAAGGCAGGCAGAATAATTACAAACAATTGTGATAACGCAAATATGGGGTTTCTCACACACTATCACAATTGTTTGTAATTATCCTGTCTGCTTCTCTGCCAAAGTTCTTATCCACACCTTACCTCCCCCCCCCCGCAGTATCCCCTTCCCCCTCCATGCGGTTTTATTACCCTCCCAATGCCTTCAGACATCCGAATCTCACCCACCTTATCTACATCTCTGTTTTTTTATCTGCTTTCCTAACCTCTGTTTTAGCCATAGATTCCCTTGTAAACCAGTATTGCCGACCTGAGGAAGAGAGGAGAACTCTCAAAAGCTTGTTCTATGACATAAATTGTTAGTCGAAATAAAACTTACTTAGATAGATAGATAGATAGATAGATAGATAGATAGATAGATAGATAGATAGATCTGTATATTTTATTGCTGCTGTCACGGGAGATCAGGACTTTTGACACTTATTTATATTTATATTTGTACCGGGATCATGCACTCGGCAAAACAAGGTAGTAAGAACAAAATGCAGTTTATTCGGGTAAACTCGCGTACAACACAATGAATACACAAAATACAGGTAAAGGTACACTTACTGGGGGCGAAATCTAGGCTCTACTAGGTGCAGGGTGCCTGCTTCAGTAGGATTATCCTGACCAGGATATACACCCGGGCTTCCTGCTCCTCTTCTCTACTGCAGTTCCTAGCTGCGACTGCTACGTTCCAAAATGAGAAATTGGACCTCGTGTCTCTGCAGGGCAGACTTTCCTAGCTGGAAAGGTGTCCCCCCGACTGACAGCACGACTCCTGTGCAGTATCTCAGAGTGAGGTGCGTCACCTATACCGTCGCGGTACGCATCACAGGAGTGGGCCCGAGGTCCAATCCTCAAAGTACCCCCCCTTCAGGGGCGACCTCCAGGCATCCCAGGGAGGGCTTGGAGGGAAACCTTTGATGAAAGGCCCGAATGAGCCTAGGAGCGTGTAGTTGATCTCTGGGAATCCATGAATGCTCCTCGGGACCAAAGCCCATCCATTGGAACAGATATTGGAGCTTTCCTCTGGTAAGTCTGGAGTCTAGGTCATCTGGATTTTGAATCCTTGTTGTCCCTCAACCAGGAGGGGTTTAGGAGGGGACAATGAAGCAGGAGACTGGGTATCCTGTAAGAAGGGTTTGAGTAAGGATGTATGAAAAACCGAAAGGATCCTCATGGATGCTGGCAACCATAGCCGGATGGCCACCGGATTGACTTTCTCGATAACGGGAAATGGGCCGATATACCTGGGTGCCAGTTTAGCTGAGGGGATCTTCAGTTGGATGTTTTTAGTGGACAACCATACTTTTTGACCCGGATTGTACGTAGGCGTTTCACGATGATGTCGGTCCGCCTGTTTTTGCTTTATAGAGATTGCCTTTCTAAAGTTCTGCTGAATCTTGCCCATGATTTTGAAGATGCAAAATCCGCTGCTGGTACCCCGAACCTGGGTCCTGCAGTAGGGAGAGTTGAGGGATGAAATCCGAAGTTGGTAAAGAACGGAGAGTTCTGTGTAAATTCGTTGTGAAGATTATTGTGAGAAATGTTGGCCCAAGGCAAAAGATCCGTCTAGTTATCTTTGGTATCTGAGATGAAGCAGCGGATTAACTGTTCTAGGGATTGATTCGTCCGCTCAGTCTGTCCGTTAGTCTGAGGGTGATAGCCAGAAGAAAAGTGAAGGGAGATCCCTAATTTTTTGCAGAAGGCATGTCCGAACTTTGAGATAAATTGTGAGCCTTGATCTGACACAATGACTTGGGGGACCCCATGAAGATGGAATACTTCTTTGCTAAAGATTTCCGATAATTTGAGGGTGTTGGGTAGGCCCTTGAGGGGAATTAAATGGGCCTGGTTAGAAAATCGGTCGATGACCACCGAATTGTATTCCTATCTTTGGACACAGGTAGTTCAACGATGAAATCCATGGAAAGATGAGTCCATGGGCGTTCCGGAATCGGGAGAGGTTGCAGCAACCCTGGAGGCCTGTTACGGGGAATTTTGTTCTGGGCACAGGTAGTACATGCAGTGACAAATTCCTTTAAGTCTCTACGCATGCCTGGCCACCTGAAGTTCCGTTCCAGAAGGTCAATAGTTCTCCTCATACCTGGATGCCCGGACCTTTTTGAAGAATTACCCCATTCTAATACCTTTCTACGATATGTTGGAGTGGGGAAATGGCATCCCTCTGGAAACTGGAGGCCCTCAGGAACATCGGACTGGCACGATGTCTTCCAAAGAGTCAAAAGTATTAGCGGAGATTATATACATGATGGTGGAACTATGGTCTCCTCATGATCCTCAGCTTTGTCTTCTACTAGAAATTGACGAGAGAGGTTGTCTGCCTTTACATTTTTAGAAACTGGTATATAGGAAATAATAAAATTGAAGCGAGAGAAGAAAAGAGACCACTGAGCTTGTCACAACCCCAAGCGGCGAGCGCCTTCGATGTAGAGAAGATTCTTATGATCGGTTAGAATGGTAAACAGGTTTTCAGGGCCCTCGAGTTAGTGCCTCCATTCTTACAAGGTCATTTTGATGGCCAACAGTTCACGATAGCCTACATCGTAATTCTGTTTGACAGATGTGAATTTTTTGGAAAAGAACGCACAAGGGTGAAATTTGGCTTGCGAATTCTTCCTTTGTGACAACACTGCTCCGGCCTCGACATCTGAAGCATCCATCTCACAGGAGCTGAGACAAAGGCATTTTTAAATTTCTCAAAAACATGGATGGCTGCAGGAAGCCACAGCGCCAGATTGGCTTCTTTCTGTGTCAATGCCGTAATTGGCGCTACTACGGTAGAGAAGTTCTGTATGAACCTACGATAATAATTGGCGAAGCCCAGGAACCGTTGTACGGCTTTCAGGGTTGAGGGACGAGGCCAATCCAACCACTTTAACGTTGGTTGGATTCATGGCCAGGCCCGTGTCAGTGATGATGTAGCCCAGAAAGGACATTGTGGTCTGATGAGAACACAGCACAGTCTATAGAACAAAAGGTTCACAGGGTCCCTGGTGATGCTTCATGGGCACTTTCCTTAGCATTGAGTTGTATGCAGCTAGAAGGGTACACGCTCCCTGGATTTCCTGTCAAGGTGCGCCCCAACTACTGTTCTGAATTTAGATGAAGGGTACACGCTCCCTGAACAATTTCCCACAGGGTGTGCCCCAGAATCACATTTAAGGTACCCAGTGTCCCTAGCAACAACTGAAAGGACCATATCCCTAGTATTTTCTTTTAAGCAGCTAGAAGGGTTCATGCTCCCTGGACACTTTCCCACAGGGTACGCTCCAACCACTGGTCTGGATTAGATGAAGGTTCACACTCCCTGGTATCATGCTCCCAGGGTATGCCCCAACATAGTCTTTCTTTGGTAAGGGTCTGGGTAACACCCTCCCTGGTGTCACCTCAGAAAGAGGTTCCCCCCTTCCTTAACTCAAATGGGTGCCCAGGGTCCCTGGTGAAGCATCAGGAGCCCTGCCCTGGCATCCTTTGTTGAACAGCTGCACTGCTGCAATGTCCTAAAGCCTGCCTTGGTCTGTATCTCAGCAGCGCCTCCAATTGTAGCACTGCTTCTCCCCCCCCCCACCCCCCCTGGGAGATCTTGCCTAAGCTACCGGTGTTGTGGTGCTTGTTACCTGTGAGGGTCCAGGAGATGCTGAGGGTCCACGATGGTAAATGGAAACAGGATAGGCTTTTGGTGATCCTCATGTTCTTATCTTCGTGTCATCAGTGCCTCCAGTCGCAATAGGCTCCAGGATTCCTGGAGACAATCCCCACCACAGTCCCCACCACGACAGACTTCTCTCATACTCATACCCAATAGACTGTTACTTAGGCAGGAGTATATGAAAAGGATTCTTTATTTGTGCAGTCACTGCAGTTGGTAATAATATGGTGTACTGTATGCATGGGTTTGTCAGGAGAGGTCCCAGACTTCTGAATGGTGCCTTACCTCTTGCAGTCTTGAGGCATTGTCATGTGCGCAGATCTTGGGGTGCAGGTCTCTACCCCAGGAGGGGAAGAGTTGAAATCTACATCTCAACCCCAGGAGGGAGAGACCTTGTCTGAATACAATTTGGAACACTTCCTCCCTAAGACACAAAGGGGAGGGCACAGAGTCTGCACCATGATTGGCTTTACACAGTCTCAGTTCACCTCCAACCCAGTCACTCAGAGAGAGGGGTGGGGGGAGGGGGGGTAAACCCACAGGATAGCATATCACTGTCTGTAGCTATCAAAACTTACGTGGCAGGAAGGCAGAAAGAAAGTCTGGACCAGCCATGCTATATATATGTGATTGATAGATACAGTAGATTTTATTGATTGTGTATAACAAAAATAAAATATTGACCGAGTTTCTCTTTGTGTTAATTTTGTCATGTACTGTACGATAAAGCTGATACATTGTTAGTATTTCCAGTTTGCTGGATGGCATTATTTAACTACTTTAAATATTCAGGTTTCTATAGTTAGACTGGATCTTAAAAATCTGAACCTTTTGACCGAATTGTAACACTACTTCCCTACTGTATGTTAGCTTGCAGTTGACAAAGTGATAACATTTTATTGACTAGTGATTATGCGATTTGCATTAATTTAAATCAGCAGTCCTGATTTCACGTTTTGTGTTATTGTTGTTGTTTTACTATATGTGGATATGGGAAATGAATCCCCAATAGGTGCTACTAATGTCTTAGTGATATTGTGCAATATACTGTAGCATTGGAATCCAGGAAAGAGTTAACTTCATATGCAGTAAAAGGCTTAAATGCTCACTTGATAGCCATAGTGTGGGATATGTGTATAATGGTATGAAGGCACCACAGTGGGTGTGTGAAATGTGCACTCACTGAAGAGAGCACACCCCACACCCACTAATGGGACAGCACACCTCAATCCCTAGGCTTGAGACAATGTATAGCCATATACAATAGAACTGCAATAACAATATTGAATAAACTCACGAATCAGTCCTGGATAGATGCAGCGTGCCTCCTTCCGGTATAGGTAAGTCCAAGTAGAAAAAGAGTGGTGGAGCACTGCTGAAAAAAGTAAAGGGCTGGAGGCTGATAGCAAGTAAAAATGCTTTAATTTAATGCATGAGTAGACCGGGCTACAAACAAAGAAGGTATCTCTAACGCGTTTTGCACTGTCAAAGCGCTTTGTCAAAGAGTAACCTTAGTGTGGGTAAATGACTCATTTATAGATGCATGATATATCAGGTTTCTATAGTTAGACTGGATCTTAAAAATCTGAACCTTTTGACCGAATTGTAACACTAGTTCCCTACTGTATGTTAGCTTGCAGTTGACAAAGTGATAACATTTTATTGACTAGTGATTATGCGATTTGCATTCATTTAAATCAGCAGTCCTGGTTTCACGTTTTGTGTTATTGTTGTTGTTTTACTATATGCAGCATGTGAGAAGCTTTAATGAGAAATAATTACCTAAACTGCCGATCGATCCGTTCTCCTGTGTTCGATTGGCAAATATCTTCCTCTCGGGTCTAGAGAAATGGCTGACTGTGCTGCAGTCTGTGAAATTCAACAGCTGCAAAGACCCATTGTATTACTAAGTGTAGCACATTATTGTTACAGCTTTCAGAGTAATAGACAGTCTGCTGTTTGGAAGAAAGCAACAGATGTTTGTGATACTTTGTTGCCAAAGGGCAGAGCTCCAAAAAGGTGTGTGTGACAGCCTGTTTCAAAAGAGGAAGAGGATGTGACTTTCAAACTGGTTTCTAAGCATCCAAATGATTATCAGTATATTAAAAAAATAAAATCATAAAAAATGGCATTAGGAGTTAAAAATAAATAATTAAAAAAAGCCACTACACCCCCCTGCCCCCCTAATGGAGGCCCTAAGAATAGGTGCCAATTTCCTTATGGATCACCATCCAGGATCTACAGTAAAGATTGTCAGCGAAAACACTGTATAGCATTATTGTGTGCTTCTACAATACAGTAAAATGAAGAATGCTGTTATGTAAAAGGTGGTGGTGTCATTTCCATCTCAGTTGTTGCTTAAATGGCAAACAGATGAACAGCGGTCACAACAGGTACACACATCGGGCAAGTAACTCAATATACTGATGCCGACAGTGACAGGATGAAAATGTCGCATGCCAATTTCACGGCGACATTGCCCCAGTATGGCCGCACATATCGGAGCGGTTGAAGGTTTCCTAAACAGGACATCTTTCCATTGTGAACCTACAGGTGCGCCGACGAGTATTCTAAAACTTGCCTTGGAAAATCTGGGGCAATCACCAACACGATCCAGGTTCATGCTGGGTACATGCTGCAACATTTCAGTGACATTTCTGCAGAGACTAATGGCCCATCGGATTAACACAGCAGGGGTCCCTGGCAGTCCCGTTCAGTTTGATTGGGACTGCCAGGGACTCCCGCTGTTAATCCGATGGGCCATTAGTCTGTCTGCAGAAATGTCACTGAAATGTTGCAGCATGTACCCAGCATGTACCCAGCATGTACCCAGCATGTACCCAGCATGTACCTGGGTCTTGTTGGTGATTGCCCCAGACTTGTTTTAGAATACTCGTCGGCACTACAGTAGATAGAATCCAACAACCTTTCTTTTCATGACGACTTCTAAAAGATGGTCCTTTGGTCACCAGTACTACCCTTGGATATATTTACAGTGTGGCTCTACTGAGCCGTTAAACACCTGTGAGAATCACGGAGAGAGCAAGGCGAGGGGAATGTGCGGTTAGACATTTACAACTCTTAGTAAACATGCCGTTTCCCTAATTATTAAAGCTAGATAAAAAGCAAAAAAAGCCTGAGAACACACACACACAAAAAAAAAAGCCTTTCTTTAAAATGGAGGACCACCACTGGTCACAGAAGCAATGAAAGAATTTATAGCTGGGGAGGCTTTATTTGGAGATACTTAAAAATTTCACTTTGAAGAAGAATTTACAAGCTTGCTGCTACTGAGTGGAAAAAAATACATCTTGGCCACAAAGAAAACAATGCTTGCCAAATCTAATGGTTCAGTCCTGACTCATAAATAATAAGTCCCCAATGACAAAAGTATAAGAGCTGCAGGTTTTTTTTTTGCCAAATATTTATTAGAGAATACAGCTAAATCATTAGCTGGGGGCTCTCTTACAGGAAAGCTAAAAACCACATCACTTTATGAAAGGTCAGAAGCTATTTCCACAAAAAAATTAGAAAAAATATTATTGCATTTTAAATCTTTCATCTTTGCCCAAAAGCTAAGCATTTGCCCCTCTTTTTTTTTTTTTTTTGCCACAGAAGCCTGCAACACACATGCATTGCAACCTCCAGTGACTGCAAGGTGGTGACAAGGAATATTGGTCATACGATGATTCGATGTTAAACATGCATCTATAAGAATCAATGTATTAACGTTTTTGTTCCTAATTTTCTATGTATGTGGGTGGTTGTGAATTTGAGGGTGCTGTCTGCTGCAGAGAGATCCGCCTCTCTCTGCGATAAACTCGCCGGGAATAAAAATATTTTAAAATAAAAATGTTAGTACTAGTGTAGATGAGCAGGGGGTCTCCGGAGCAGAACTGCGTTGGTTTGGGGTCCGGGGTCCCCCCTGCTTCCTGAGATACAGGCCCCGTTATGGGGTGCCGGTATCTCCTAAGCTTTGCTTACATCCCACGGTCACGTGATCGGGACATCTCAAAGCAGTGGAGATGGCGGCACCCCATGACGGGGCCTATATCTCGGGAATCAGGTGGTCCCCGGACCTGAAACCATCATGGTTCTGCTCCGGAGATGTATGTATGTATGTATGTATGTATGTATGTATGTATGTATGTATGTATGTATGTAGCGGCTCAGTGAGTAAAGACACTGACTCTGGCACTGAATTTGAAGCAGTGCCTAGTTCAATTCCCGGTGTCGGCTCCTTGTGACCTTGGGTAAGTCACTTTATCTCCCTGTGCCTCAGGCACCAACATAATAAATTGTAAGCTCTACGGTGGCAGGGACTCTGCCTGAAAAATGTCTCTGTAAAACTAGCAGTGCTATACAAGAACAAACAATGATTATTGTTATTAATTATAGAGCACCATTAATCTACATAGCGCTTCTCAGCAGTAATACACGTGACAATCATATAAATAACAAATAATTCAAATAACACATGATGGGAAGAAGCGCTTGAGAGAAAAAGTGATGTAACGGGTATTACCCCCCAAATCGCAGACAGGGACCATATGGGGAAATCTACATATGTTACAGTGTGGTGCAATACCTGTTAGGCTCACAGGAGGCCTGAACCTCCGCCACTGTGAGCCTGGGGTGTATCCTGGAACGTATGCTTACAGCGCCTCCACCTGTGCAGGGATTCCAGGTGTATAGAATGACCCTGACACAGAACCCATAAATAGGAAACACATACAAGGAAGTATATATGTTACTGTTTACTATATGGACAAAACAATAACATCATATCACATATAGCAACACAGCTGTGTTACCCTCTGCCACTAGCTGACAGCTATTACCTTGTCCCTAGAGTCCAAGCCCACCCAAGTGTGTGAACAGGCCTGTCACATGTGAGGAGCAAGGTAAATTTGGTGCACGTGTGGAAGGCTGTAAATATCTGCCCAGATGTCTCTACACCTGGGAGTCTTCGCAAAAGGTCTACCGGTGCCGCTTGGTCCAGCGCTGATCTGTACCTCCGTGTGGGATGGGGTTCCACCATAAGGACAGTCTCTGGATCAGCAACACTATCACTGGTCACTGCACTAAGGAACTGCACAGGGTCTCTCTCTGCTCTAAGGAACTACACAGCTGAAGGGGCACATGGTCCTTACCTAAGGGCCTGTCCCTATGAACACCCACCCTAACCAGTTGGGAGTCAGGGCCTCAACTCTAGCCTGGGGATTTTTGGCCTAGGGCAGAAGCTCGGAGCTCTCTGCCCCCCTTCCTTCCCCCACTGTCTCCTTAGTCTGACTGACTTCCAGCACATTGCCCATACAATGTATCCACTCTCTGCAGGGGAAACTGCAGACACTATTGGCTGCCTGCAATCATCTGACTCACCTGCCTCTAAGCCTGCTGGGAGTTGTAGTCCCCTCTGGGGCTTTTCCCTATGAGGACCGCATGGGCGCCTCTCCAATGGCCGCCTACCTCTCTCCATCTGCGCCTGCGCTAGACTAATGGCCGCCGCACCACTTTCCTGCACATGCGCAACAGCTAGGGGGCCTTTCTGCCTCCCTACACTTACCTGCGCTAGGTGTAAGGGCCGCCGCGACTCCTCATACGCACCGCGTCTGCGCGAACACTGCGCCAGTCGCAACATGGCCGCCGGTACTCCTGGGGCTACACTGCGCATGCACGACTTCCCGCGCATGCGCGAACGCACGCAAGATGGCAGCACCCTGGCACTGATGTCGCCGGGAGCCCCTGCAACTGCCTGATATGGTGCAGGGGTATCCGCTACTCTGCGCAGGTGAGGAGGGCCAGAGGGAACCCAGCTACAGTGACATTTAGAAAAAGGAGTTCCTGCCCCGAATAGCTTACAATCGAATTCAATGTTACGTTGCATCACTAAGGTGGTGTGACAGGTTAGAAAGAGCTGTATCAGATAGAAATCTGCTAAAATAAATCTTTAGATGTCTGTTTTGACTCTCCGGTCTTGACCAATTTTTGAAAAATGCGCACATACAGACCTGTTCTACATTACTCTGTGTGCTACCTAGAGACGGGCGACACTGCCAAAATACGTTTGGGGAATTTCCCGAGCTTTCCATTCAAAATCCGCTCAGCGGTGTTAAATCCATCGACGGATTGTTCCATTTTCAATCCACGCGGATTAACCCAAAACCGCCATTGGATACAATCCGTTGGTGGATTCTTCAAATCTACCAGCAGATTTCGGAATTCGCGGATTGGATTGTCGGGTTAAAAAATGTAAAAAAAATGCGGAAAAGATGAATCGCCCCTTTGAGACTGAGTCACAGAAATACGGGGAGAAAAGGACCCGAGCAATCCGAGGAGGATCCAAACCCGCTAAAGAAGTTTGCCATCTCTAGTCCTACAATGCTTACTCTAGAATCGCAGAATGATTGGATGTAAATATTGCAGTTTAACAGCTTCAAAGATGAAACGAGGCACCCTGATAGCAAAGTGCACAAATGTGTGATAAGAGAGTGAGTAGTGGAGAAATAGTTGACACAAAAAGATCAGGGCATCAGCATACTCCCCAAGTGTTTTATTCCTTGCTCATAGATGTTGTATTACATACAATATGGCAAGGGTTCTCAACACCAGTCCTTAAGGCCCCCCAACAGGTCAGGTTTTAAGGGTGTCCCAGCTTCAGCACAGGTAGGCTCAGTCTTTGACCTGTGCTGAAGCAGGGACTGATTGTGCCACGTGTGCTGAAGCAGGTATATCCTGTTGGGGGGTCCTGAGGACTAGAGTTGAGAAACCCTGAAGTGTGGTTTGATGAGCGCCCTAAATACTATCTTAACTAAAGCGGCATACCTCGTTGCTCATTCCTTTTCTTGCACCACTGTCAGCGAGTTACAGTACATTAATGTAAAATAGTTTTGCTAAACAATGAGGTATCAAAAACCAAAGTCCAGCCAAGCAGATGGGGGATTGTTTCAATTTGAGGTTGTGATGATACTCAAGCATCTGTTGACACAGAGACTGACTCCCTTACAGAGAGAACAGAAGACCATACTACAGTACATTCCAAAACGAACTTCATCTGGAGAGATCTAACTGAGCCCGGTCTGCATTTATAGCACAGCATGCATTATTACTTTAATGTCTGCTGGAGATGCTCATCTGGGAATTCATCCCAAATACCATCGCATCACCACCAAATTCTTACCACCTACATGCACTGTATTTTTTCTGCCATGGAATTTTAACATTAAGCCACGTGTTATTGAGCCACATTGTCCTGTGTCTGTATTAATATGCATACAGGTACATAGAGTATGAAGTAGGGTTTGGAATTCATTATATAACACAGTGAGTGGATTCATGTATCTACAGTATGTTTCTTTGTTGCAATTCTGGCACAAAAGAAGAGCAGATCTCAAAGAAATAACAGTTGAATGAAAAGGGTAGTTCCGCAAATACAGGGCTGTTATCTTCTAAAGGTTCAGTTCGATGGCAATGTCACTGCCTTTGGGACCAGTGAATTTGGTTCAAATTCCAGTGTCAGCTCTCATTGGGAGCTAAGGCTAGTTATCCAGTCGTCCTGTGCCTCAGGCACTAAAATTAGATTAGAGCTACAGGGGAGATGGATGAGCACTACTACCATAGTAAAAAATACACACATAATAAACCTATATAATATAGGTGGTGCTCCCTGAAACCAAGGAATATATAGTAAGTGGAGAAGGGAAAGTTGTAGGTCCCATAGAGCAGGATCTACTAGGACTTCAAAAGTGGGGTACACAAGTATGCATGGAAAAGTATACATTTTATTAGAGTCTGTTTGTCTTTAAATGGCTGCTTGTTAATAGAATGTATACTTTTCTATGCATACTTGTGTGCCCCACTTTTGAAGACTTAGTAGATCCTGCCCTATGAGACCTACAACTTTCCCTTCTCCACTTTCTAAAATTAGATTGCAATCTCTATGTACAAGACTGCATACACCAGGGGTGCGCAAACTTTCTGCGCTGCACCCCCCCCTGCCTGCCAGCCCCTGTTCTCGCTCCCCCACCTTACCTAATATCCAGCGTAAAATGACGTGCAGGTCATGTCACATCACGTGACCCCACGGCGTCATTTGACTCGCATTGCCTTGGCGACACGTCACATGATCCCGCTGCGCCGAAGACAAAGTAGGAGACATTGCAGAGGCATCACGCGATCCCCAGGCATTTGAGTTAAATGTCTTGGGGAAGGGCGCGGGGCCTCTGCAACCGCCGCGCCCTCCAGAAACATCTTGCCCCCCCCTGGGGGACGCGCCCCCTACTTTGCGCACCACTGGCGTACACTATAAGAAAAATAAATATTAACCTTTTTATTAGTCTTAGAGCAAATCTCACAGTAGATCATAAAAGCAATGCTGCATGAAAACTCAGAGAAGAGTAGCACAGTAGGAAGACTTTAGCAGGGCCGCCGACTGGGAGGGACAGCCAGGACTGCTGTCCTGGGCCCGGTGTGTTAGGGGGCCTGGCCCCTGCAGCCCGCACATTGTGGGGCCTGAGATGCAGTAGGAAGGACAGAGGGGAAATCCCTTCCTCTGCAGAGCCTCCATAGATGGGCGAGGCCTTGGTCAGGGGTGGGGCCTCAAGTAGAGCAGCGCGGGGCTGGAACCGAAGCCTGAGAGACAAGCTGAGAAAGGTGAGCGGGAAGGATTAAATCACGGCGATAAATAATAGACATGAATAGGAAAAAGATAGAAAGGAAGAGAAAAACACAAAGAGAAAATAAAGTACAAGAGAGAAATACATAAAAGGGAAAAGATATGAAGGAGAGAAAAGAGAGAGAGACTTGAGGGGGAGTAACACAAGAGACATGAAGGAGAGAAAAGAGAGAGACATGAGGGGGAGAAAAAAGGGGAAGAATAGAGAGAAAGACACGAGGGGGAGATAAGAGAGAGAGAGACATGAGGGGGAGAAAAGAGAGAGAGAGAGAGAGACACAAGGGGAGAAAAGAAAGAGACACGAGGGGGAGAAAAGAGAGAAAGACATGAGAGGGAGAAAAGAGAGAGACATGAGGGGGAGAAAAGAGAGAAAGACATGAGGGGGAGAAAAGAGAGAGACATGAGGGGAAGAAAAGAGAGAGAGACATGAGGGGGAGAAAAGAGAGAGACATGAGGGGAGAAAAGAGAGAAAGACATGAGGGGAGAAAAGAGAGAAAGACATGAGGGGGAGAAAAGAGAGAAAGACATGAGGGGGAGAAAAGAGAGAAAGACATGAGGGGGAGAAAAGAGAGAGAGAGACATGAGGGGGAGAAAAGAGAGAAAGACATGAGGGGGAGAAAAGAGAGAGAGAGATAGACATGAGGGGGAGAAAAGAGAGAGAGACATGCGGGGAAAAAGGGAGAAAGGGGAAGGAAAAGAGAAAAATATGCAGGGATAAGATACATCCGATTGTTAGAGAGAGGATGACATAGGGGAAAATATATGGGGGATTAAATTAAGAGATTGGCATGTGTAAGAAAAGGGAAGAGAGATGAAAAAAGAAATGAGGGGGAAATAGGATAAATATATGAGGGGAGAACAGTGAAAGAGTGAAATGAACAGTGTAAGCAGAAAAATACATGCTGGGGGGGGAGACATGCTACGGGGAAACATGCTGGGTGTTAGGGAGAGAGAGAGACATGCTGGGTGGGAGGGAGAGAATGACATGCTGGGGAGGGGAGAGGAGAGAGATGATGTGGGGGGAGGGGAGGGGAGAGGAGAGAGATGATGTGGGGGGAGGATAGGGAGATTCTGTGGGGGGAAGGAGATAGAAAAACATGCTGGGGAGAGGAGAGAGACATGCTCGGGGGAGAGAGATACATAAAGGGGAGTGGAGAGGAAAGAGACAGGCTGGGGGGAGAGTAGAGAAAGACATGCTGGTGGGGGGGGGGGGGGTGTAGGAGAGAGAAAGAGAAACTTGAAGGCTAAAGAGAATAACACGAAAGGGAATGATAAGAGCGCAAAGGGGGAAGAGAAAGAGATTGGAGGGAACAAGGGAGAAACGAAATCAAGAAACACATTAGTGGAAGAAAAGAATAAAAAGTAAGAAGGAAAAGAATGAAAGGTGGTGGGAGAGGAGAGAGGCATGCTGGAAGGGGAAAGGAGAGAAAGACATGTGGGTGAATGAAGAGGATGGGAGTACAGAGACACAGAAGGGGACAATATAGTATTACAAAAATGGTGTGAGAGATTATGGCAGGAGTCGGCAACCGTTCTTTCCGCCCCTACTTGCGGCTCTCCTCTGTCCACAGGTGGCCACTCCCCAACTGCTGCCTCTCTCCCTCACTGTCCTGCCGTTGGCTGCAGGATGGCTCGGCCAGCGCTGGTCGGTCCTCTTGTAGCTGCGGGCATCTCCCAAGTTGCTGGCCTACCTCCTACAATGTCCCACGCCAGGCCACCGACCTCCACTACAAACATCGACCTATCCACTTTCCACATTGATCTGTCCACTGCTTTAACATCCCTAGCCTCTCTCCACACAGCCCTTTGCACCATTTCTGACCATACTAATGTAGCCATGTGTAAAATTGGTGTACATATCTCTTTCTCATGCTGACAGTAAACCTGGTAAGTATGCAGGATTGCCAGTAGTCATCATGGAGGTTTGCCCTCAAATCCTGGTGAGGTGTCATATGTCCCAAAGGAAGTGACAACATGCTTGGTGTCCACCCTTAGTGACATCAGTGATGTGCCTGTCCTGAGGTGATATAAGACACAGCACTGCCTAAAGTCAGTTCAGTTTCCTGTTGTTGTGCTGCCTCTGGTCAGTGAGAGGCACGTGAAGGTCTGCAACAGTGTTGCAGTAGTCTCATGCTAGCTGTGAGTCTGTGCAGCTCTGAGCAGAGAGACAGAGAAGCTGTTGAATCTCCCTAAGGGGAGAGGTGGAAAGCAACTCCATTAGGAGAAGGAGGAACTTTCCAGATGGAGTGCAGCAAAGGAATGAGCGGCTAAGCTGATAGCTGTGAGGGGCAGCTGGCCCATACCACCATGCAAATAAAGATGACCTTGAATAAAGACACTTCACTGTGTGAGTCTGGAATTACTCAGCAGGGGAAGGCATCACCAAGAAGGAGTTCCTCATCAGAACCATCACCTTGCGGACGCAGGGATCCTGATGAGGTGGAGGCGCTGCACTGGATATAGGTAGGACTCATGCACACTACCTCAGCTGCCTGTCTGGGTTGGCAATCCCCACACAACATCATGCGGGATACTCAGGAGTCCTGTTGCCAACAAGTGCACCACCAGACACTACACTGTAATGGGGACTGGTTAGACCACAGGGGCCAATGTGAGATTGGGTGGGTCAGGCTAGGCCAGAAAATCCGTTACACTAATAATGGATCCTTAAACCGGACCAACAACTGGAATACGTCATTAAACATCATCCGATTAAACCCTAGGCATTGATCTAACGTCAGGTCGTTTCCCCAACATGCAGCAAAATATTTATTTGGGGGACATCTGCTCCATTCCCTGTGCAGCAACTCTGGTATTAACTTATCTTAATTCATACTCCTCATGCTGACCCACAACACTTTGATGCTCCACCCCCCCCCTCTTTCTCAACTGTTTTTCACAGGGCTTCTTTCTGCTCTCTTAGACACAGGGTGAATGTATGAATCCCCACAAATCCATGTATCCAGGGGGCGATTACCTGAACAATCAGTAAATTACAGCAAACCCCTAACTTTGTTAGCACTCAGTGCATGGCCTAGCATTGCCTTTAAAGCTACCCAATGACACCTGCCCAATTTCTTGAATACCTCATCTCTTAACTAGAGATGGGCAATTTTTTTTGTGGATTTGGATCTGCCCCGGATCTCGTGGTTCCTTTGGTCTGCCGATTTCCGCCAATCAGTCTCAAAAAGGGCGATTCGTCTTTTCCAGTTTTTTTTTATCACTGAAAATTCACATTGTGGATTCCGCAATCCGTTTAGATTTAGATTCTTAAAAATCTGCCAACAGATTATATCCAATGGGTTTTTTGGATTAATCTGCACGGATTGAAGCTGGAAGAATCCGTCGAAAGATTTTATACGGCAGAACGTATTTTGAATGGAAAGCTTGGGAAATTCCGGGAAACAGATTTTGACACTTTCTCCCCTCTCTACTCCTAACCCCAGCCTGGTGCCTCCACTGCAAACGTATCACAATTCCACCCATTCCCACATTTTACAAAACATCCGTTTTAGCCCCTTGTGTACTGAAACCGGGACACTGGGGAGCCACCCGGACGTACGAAGAACGGACCCCCCATATGCAGGTCTGCCTCGTAAATAAACCCCACCTGCCTCACTGGACAGATCGCGCTACCATTCAAACTTCTACGGCAATCCCAATTCCTCTCGCCAACCTGATCTGCCTTCAACCTCCATATTAGGAAGCAGAGTTTTGCAGCCTTCAGCCCCTCAACCTATATCCTTAAACCGGAGAAAAAATAGAGGTGTATGACCCCCTAAGTTAACCAGTGCTCAGAGTATATATATCAGTCAACAACAATGATAAAAAAGCTGCTTGTCCGGATGGAGACAGGAGTAAGGGAGCTGAATGATAAATAACCCCTATTAGGGATGTTGTCTCGTTGGGACTGTGAAGGGTTGTCTGGGAGAAGTCCTAAGACCCACCCAGACCCCATACATTAGTCCCACTTCAATGTATCAAACACATCACATGGGGAAGCTCCAGCAATGAAAGAAATCACTCACTGTGTCTTTTAACTCCTCCGGTCTCTTTTCTTTGTCTGTACTTGGCGTGCTCCAGCTGATGTGAAGATACAGGAACAATCTCCTCACCGGGGAGGAGGTAGAGCAGCGGGCACTGCCGTGCAGCAATAAAGCAAAGGCTGGACTGTGCTGTGAAATTCTTTATTGATGCATGGATAAAAAAGTGGAGGGATGGCACCCCCCGCGCCTCTAACGCGTTTCTCCCACGCTCGGGCTTTCTCAAAGGTGCCATCCCTCCACTTTTTTATCCATGCATCAATAAAGAATTTCACAGCACAGTCCAGCCCTCGCTTTATTGCTTAACGGCAGTGCCCGCTGCTCTACCTCCTCCCCGGTGAGGAGATTGTTCCTATATCCTTAAACCTCCCACTCCCTTTTCAAAGAACAGATCGATTCACTAGTCTGCAAGGAATCAAAGAATGCCGAGCAGAAAGCCGCAAGGAATAACTTTGCCCCAGGTAGTACCCATACTACCTGTGAAGATCTGGTGCAGGCTCCTCCCCCATCAAACTCTGGTCACCTGATTGGCTCCAGCCTCGTTCCTGCTGGCTGTGCAGCTCTGCGCCGAGTTGGCTCTCCTTGCTATTTATGCTCAGCCTCTTCCACCAGTTGGCTGAGCATAATCCCTTGTGATGTCATGCTGGTTGCAAGCACATTTGCCTTGCCTTTGCTGACTTCTCCTACCCTTGATCTGGCTAGTGACCCCTACGGTCCATACCTCTCCAATCCTCTACCCCGGCTAGTGACCCATACAATCCATATCTCTCCAATCCTTGACCTCGGTGAGTGTCCTCTACGATCCACCACTCTTTCTGACCTGGCTACCCATGATTATGAGACTAGCCTTCCGGACTCAGCTTCGCGGCTTCAGGTTGGTGTATGCAATCCCCACCTCAGCCTTTCGGTACCGTCCTGTTTGCTGCTAGCACCCATTACACAACCCTTCCCAGAATGACAGCTGTAATCAGGACTCTCTCCTCCTTCCTCCACATCTGATGCCTCCATTCTGCCACATATCTACACAGTACAAAATATTTCATTAAATCCCTCCTACCATAGACCTTGAAGAAAAAGGATACACTTGCTGGGATTTTTTTCCATAGCATACACCAAGCACCCGCTTTCTCTCTTCCTCATCACAAACACAACTAAACTTTTGCAGGAACTGACCACCTCACTGCTGCACTGCCACCAGTCAAATGCTGTACAACCACAAATTCTCTCCATGCGTCGCAGGCCCTATCATATGGTGACCACGTTCCAGGTGCAGCATTGATTTCAGCCTTGGGGCCCCCTGCTTCCCGAGTTATAGGCTCCGGTATGGGGTGCCGGTATCTCCTGCAGTATTTAAATCCCCCAGTCACATGACACAGAGGATTTAAAATGGCAGGGATACCGACACCCATAATGTGGCCTGTATCTCGGGAAGAAGGGGGTCCCCGAGGCTGAAATCAATGCGGTTCAGCACAGGAGACCCCCTGCTACAATACTCTGCTATTACAATTTAAATAATAACACTGAGCTTTCAAAAGAACTATTACAAGGAACTTTCAAAAGAACTGTTCATCCCAAGGGCAGTACAAAGGACACGGGGGCATCCCTTAAGGTTGGAGGAAAGGAGATTTCACCATCAAGAAAGGGAAGGGTTCTTTACAATAAGGGCAGTTACAATGTGGAATTCAATACCTATGGAGACTGTGATGGCAGATACAATAGATTTGTTAAAAAAAAGGTTGGACATCTTTTTAGAAAGGAAAGGTATACAGGGATATACCAAATAAGTAGACATAGGAAGGATGTTGATCCAGGGAGAAATCGGACTCAGGAACACATTTATTTTTACCCTTACGAGTTATCATTGGATGATATTTCACTGGGGTTTTTGTTTGCCTTCCTCTGGATCAATATACTGTAAGTACGGATATAGGATAAAGTATCTGTAGTCTAAATCTAGCATACTGTAGGTTGAACTTGATGGACGTATGTCTTTTTTCAACCTCATCTACTATGTGACTATATAACTATGTAACATTTATAGTGAAGATGTTCAAAACAGTGTGTGAAATCGGAACCTTGTCTTCTTAAACCAAACTAAAAACCTTTAAGATTTTTAGAACCAGACCCCAATTTAAAGCATCATGCTTTACTATGCTATTTTTTTTACATTTTTTCTTCTTATTTTGAGCTCTTGAAAGTATGTAGATTTTCACCTTGATTCAGCCATTTATCATTGTTTTTAGAAAGCCAAGGATCAAATAGCGTCTGAGGTTTTACAGAAGGTAGGACAATGGGAAGACCATCGTAGGTGGACCAAGCGGTTCTTATCTGCCATCGAAATCTGTGTTTCCATGTTTCTTAGTTGGCTAAGTTTGCTTGAATTTTACTGGATTCCACTAAAACATTATTTTAAATAACTACACTAGAGGTGCCGTGTTTAACATTAAGTGAATAGCAGCAAAGTAGAAGTTTTAAGAAGAACGTCTACATTCTGCGTATAAACTTTGAACAGCTCCTGAAAGTATGTCTTGCTGCCCTTATTCCTGACCATGTAAAGATCAAGGAGAGCGTCTCTAATTTGACAACATTGGGAGGATTAAAGTGTAATTAGCAATTACATGTCACAGATTTTAGCAATTGAAGATCCAATAATGAACATGGAAGAAATCCATGCATGTTTCAGTTCTTTTGATCCTTCTTAGTCATGAAAATCGAGAAATGAAAGCAACCAGTAAAATAAACAATGCCCGTCGAGGCTCCTATTCAATCGACATTAAATTGCTTCCTTGTGCAAGAGAAGAGCTTCACTTCATTCAATTAAAAGATAATTGCATATTGTGAAATCTGTTTAATCGAATGGCTCAGTGAGTAAAGGCACTGGCTGAGTTCGAAGTAGAGGAGCCTGGTTCACATCATTTTGTCAGTTAATTGTAACCTTTGGTAAGTTATTTTATCTCCTGGTACCTCAAGCACCAAAAGTTAGATAGTCAGCTTTCCAGGGCAGTGACAATGCCTGTCCGTGCGAAATACTATAAGATGCTAATGCCAAATATAGACTATGAGGACATAGTATATGGCACAGCACCCCAAACCCACCTTAGCAAACCTGATACCCTCTACAATTCAATAGTCCGTTTTCTCCCCCAATGCAACTACAACACACATCACAACGAAATGCTCAAAGAACTAGATTGGTCATCACTTGAATCTAGACGCAAAGTTCATCTTTCCTGTCTTGGCTTCAAATACTTTCTGGGCAAGTTACTTGTCTATCTGAACAAGCTCCAAAAGACTTACCACACCAAAAGACTGTTTATGGTCCCAAGGCTCAACAAAGTTTCCGGACGCTTCTCCTTCTCTTACCGTGCACCTCACAACTGGAACAATCTACCGGAGACTCTCACAGCCACCACCAGTCTAAGTTCTTTCAAAACTAAAGCTGTTTTCATTTTAATCTGGTCTGTAACTATTACATACACCTATAAAATATATTATCTCTTACTGTGCATGCAATGTCTTGTACAGTATATCATGTATAACCCTGCTCACTTAATGTAACTATGTATTTGTCATCATAACTCTGTGCCCAGTACATACTTGAAAACGAGAGGTAACTCTTAATATATTACTTCCCGGTAAAACATTTTTATAAATAAAGCAAATAAAAATAAGAAATAAAAACCATTAAATAAAATATATCCTGTATAAGACAAATTGAAAATTATATATTAAGCTACAATAGTGCTAATTTGGCAATACCAAAGTCAATGGGTGATTACATACGGTACTTAGAGATGGACGACAATTTTTGGAGGATTTGGATCCGCCGGTTCCTTTAAACAATAGATTTCTGCAGATCCGTCTCAAAAATGGCAAACCGCCTTTTCCCTTAAAAAATTTCCTATCACTGACAATCCGCGCAATGCATTAATACCTGTAATTAGAACCAACACATGTAATCAATGATTCGTGGATTACGAGGTAGAGCTGAGGAGGAGGATAAATAGAGACGGAGCACCCAGGACTTCTCTTTTTTTTAATTCTCAAATTTGTAATGAAAATTATGATTTTTATTAATGGGCTCTTATAAGTGTATATGAAGATTTGCATCTCTTGAAATGGTAACCTGCTATGGGACTTTTGGTTAATCCCTGGGGACAGTCTGAAATGAGTAAGAGCTTCTTATTACTACATGTTTTTAATAATTCCTTTTGGAGCAGAATTACCATGGCTGCCCATCTGCTGGCACCACACAATGTGGGGTTAATTATCCCCTTGGCTAGCCTAAAGTTACTTACGTGATCTTACCCTCTGTTATATAATGATTCACAAACACCATACCATCACCCACATTCTTATCTTATTTTTAAAACAAGCAATTTTAGCATCATATATTAGTCCTATTTGAATGTTGAAGATCTAGAAGTAGTGGTGTCCAAACAAGTGCCGTCTGTGCTTTGCCAGGCAGGCAGTGCTACACCCATCTCTAAAATCTCTGTCAGAATTGACAATTGCCATTTGACAGCCACCCACCAATTATATAATGTCCATGTTGTATGTAAAATAATAGAAAGTCAGCATCTGCCTCAGCAACACGCTCAATAGACATGAAATTGTGTGTATGCATAGTTTTGATAACAAAAAGACCTATACAGGTCTGAGTCCTGATGTTTTATTAAAATATTTACATAATGTGATAGAGCGGTCTGTAACTCCCACTCTCCCTCCATGTCCCAGGGCACTAGACGTTTGGTATGTGGCACGGGATAACAGTTTAAAACAAGGTGTTACATTCTTTTATATAAAAAATGATGTTACTCACTGATGGTTTAATATTTAACGATGGATTCATCCGCCTGCGTTTTTTTTTTTTTAAATTTCCTGAAACGGATTAATCCACCATACTTTTTTCTTACGTTACAATGACAGATCAGAAATAAACCCAACCAGCGGAATCGATTTAAATGAATCCCCCCAGGGAATTTTTAAACCACAGAATCGATCCACATAGGGGGATTTTAACTAATCCGCATCAATTGAAGTTGGAACAACCTGTCTGTGGATTCTACCCCATGGAAAGGATGTTGAAGGGAAAGCCCTGCAAATTCCAATTAATAGATTTGGACAGGTTCGCCCATCTCTAACCATACTGTAGTGCCGAATCTGCATTTCTACTACTTAATTAATTACTCACATGAAAAGGGACCCAACCTTCTAGTCAATGTACCATGAAGGCATCTTCCATTTTTCCCGGGAAGATGTAACTTCCATTGATGTAAAATTGGGCAAGACATATTTCTGAGCAAGGAGGGAGACAGCTGCACAGCATACTGAACAGAGCCTGAGCGATCAGTAAGAAAATACATGTTCATCCAATATAGTACAGTATAACATGCACCATTGACAACTGGTATAGGATGTTGTAATATACAGTATATTAAACGCAATACCATTACCACCACTGTGGAAAGAGTCTAAATACGGTAAGTATTTGTAATATGTAGTAATAGGAACAAATCATATTTACAGTTTATGGCAGAATGAGCTTTACCAGCATGAAATGGCCAATACACTTTTGACCCCCTTTTATAGCTCAGAGCTGTGTTCGGTCAAAACATGAAGGGGTCTTTCAGTAACCTCTTAGTTTCCCATCCTGGGTGTAACAGGTGAACTGCAGTTTGGTGTCTTTTTCATAAGGAAATGTCAAAAATGCTTTGAAACATGAATATTTCCTTTAGGAGATTTAATTAGTTTACCATGTGACCTCCAACAACAGAAAACTCTCAGGGCATGTGTTTCTGGTTGGAACAGTGAACTTTTGTATAGATAAGCATGTACATATGTATATATGGATGGTGGCTCTACCCAATTCTAAGGGGAGCCTTTTTACGCACAGCTAGTGAATCAAGTTAATTAAAAGTGAGGCTGCTGAAATTTTGATATAAAGGGATATACCAGTATGTGATCTTCCTATGAAAACATTTGCAGAGTCTACATGTTCTCACCAGGAGCAGGAATAGGGGAAGAATGTGCCTTTGTTATAAACGGAGCCCAGAGCTGAGAGTGAACTTTCCATTCAAGAACCAACATACTGTATGATGTTTCATTGTTATTATTGCGTTGGGCAGATTTTAAACCTCGGCTATGAGCCTACTGGGTTTAGGATTTTGACAAAGGGCAACATTATGTTTACCTTATGTAACACCCCTATCCTCCCAACCCCCCAGCTGCAGAAGATAGGGTGGACACGTATTCAGTCTCTCCTTGCACTGCAGACAGGATTTTGACCTGCTTCAGCGTAGTGTAGCTCAGTCAGTTTTTACCTTTAGTCTCAGGGTTTCTCCAGTGGATCCAGGCCAAGGCTGTAGTGAGGAGTAGACTAAGTAGAAAGGGCGCCAGGAACTTTTAACAGGATGCTTGCTTTATTTTGTCAGCAGGATCAGCATATCACACAGCATAGACAGGGCAGGCTATCAGTATCTCTCTCATGCAGCAGTTCCCCCTTTGCCTGCAGTTCCTCCCAGGACCCAACTTAACCCTGGATAGGAGTGGAGTAGGCTCAGCCCCTGGTCCCTACTTAAACCTGGCTATAGCCCTGCTCCCTGCAGCATGGGAATCTCCGTGCCTGCACCAGGCACCTTGAACAGGTTCTCTACAGAGCTAACTATATAGGGTGTGTCCCTTATATACCCATGGGGTGTAAACCGCTCCCCCCCAATATCTGGACAAAAGTGGATGTTGCAAAGCATCACCCCACCAGTCACATGACTTACCAGAACGTTCCTAGCTTTGAGTCATGCACGCCAGACTAGCAGGTGCCTGAATATTGCAACAATATGACGCCTTTGGCACTTCTCACATGTAGGACCGTGTGAAACGGGTTTAACCCCCACACTGCCCGAGTGCTGCCATATCCTTCAAGCTAAATGGGCCTGGTTTTAGCAGGGGCTACACTTATCCCAATCTTACGTAAGCCTTTCACTGCTAGAATGGCCTCCAAACATATTGCCCTGAAATGCATTTGCAGGCCTCTTCTGCACTAAAAGGCTTGTGGGTGCTTTTGGTAATTCCCTTTACTGTTTCAAAGGTGCTAACTCTGGAACTTTCCAATTCCTAACAAGGTGTAGAGTGGATGTGCGTATATAACACTTTATTAACAGATCCAGTGAGGTTGTCTAATAACTAAACCACTTGGATGCCCAAAATACCGCACCCCTCCTCAGATCACTACTGGCCCCAATGTTCTTTATGAAGATTAACAAAACACCTGCATACTGGAAAACAAGGTACTGCAAAGGTATTGAGAATTGATGGTGAACAACAAGCATTGATTCAGCGAAATAGCCAAAGCATTTCAACTGCTATCAAAATTAAAACGGATTCTTACACTAATAGTCAAAGTCCTTTTGAAATGAAGTGTCACTCATACAGGTACTGTAAAAGATGCATTACAAAACAAAGTTAGGACATTTGACTTGAATGGAGACGAGAACAACTAGTTTAAGCTATGAGGCAAAGCTCAGAAAGACATAACACAACGAACGCCCTGCAATGTATTTAGCCTGATTTTTTTTATTTTGTATTAATAAAAAGTTTCTTGGGTGAACAATTTTTCTAAGAAAAAAAAAATCAATTTTAGGAGGGGGCGGAGGAAATGCAGTTTTCAGGGGAACCTGTGCAGAGATGGACAAAACGTTCACATGAGGCCTCAAACCAGGTGAAATTTGACCTTTGAAGTCATCAGAGCTCGCAAGCAATTCATCAAGTATTAAGCCAATGGGCATTGTCATTTTGTTAACAATTCTCTAAAATTGCTAGACTTGGTTAATGCTGACACTATAAATAAGACACACACCATGTTTCGGTCACTGGCATATATTTCTCTGGAAGTTTTTTTTAATCTGCCTACATTGTTAGATATTTGAGGCTTGGTGAAATATTTCGCAGGGTTTTGAGATTGGAGACAAAACACTTACAATTTAGCAAATGCATTTTGTGTTTAGTAGCTCCTCTAACCATATCACATTAATAACTGTCAAGCTCAACTTCTATACAAGAATACACCATGCACTCTAACCATTAATTCTATTAGAGAGATCTGCACACGTTGTCCACATTTTTATCTTACAAAAATTGAAATAGACAAAGTTAGGGCATAATATTTTTAGCAAACCATTTAGAAAAATAAAGTCTGCTATCTTAGAGATAGGCACAGGGAATTGTTTCTGTGGGTACGCGGGGATAAGCTGTATCCCCAACTTTTTCATATGGTTACTGTGTAAGCTATTAACACAGTACAGGCATACCCCGGTTTAAGGACACTCACTTTAAGTACACTTGCGAGTAAGGACATATTTTCAATAGCCCCATACCTCTGTGCCGTACGCTCGCTTCACAAGTACGGACACTTATTCTGCCATACAGACCACTGTAGTAGTGACGCGCTGATTCCCCTCGCCCAATAGGCAAACGGCAGCTCGCACATGCGCCTGTTAACATGTCCCGAATAGCAATACCGGCTCCCTACCTGTACCGAAGCATCGATAAGTGGGGAAAAGGTAGTTCTTCACTTTAAGTACATTTTCGCTTTACATACTGTACTTGCTCTGGACCCATTGCATACGTTAATGTGGGGTATGCCTGTAGATGTCTGAGCATACGAGAGCACTCACGCATGCACAGACAGCTACTGTGTTAATAGCTTCTCACAACAAGATTGTTGGAGGACCACAGTATCCCCACCTTTTTTCACAGAAAAAAAACACTGTGTAGGAGTATTCTGAATAATTGAAAAGTGAAAAGGAATAACAAACCAGAAGCAATTCTTAGACAAATTACAAAAGTAATACATAAAGAATCTCTAAGCACTAAAAACTCAATGTATTCAATAATTGGTGCTAGCAATTCCAGGTCCATCTTCACAATAAGGACTAATACTAATAAAAATAGATTATAAAAGGAACATCACTCAGACAATTTAGACACATTATTGCATCTATTCCTCTTCAGTGACAAAGAGACTGCAAACCTGGAACTAAGAATACAAGCAAGAGTTCAAGCTGACGCTATCCCAAACAGTAGTCTTGGATGCTGTCTAATGCATAGAGAGGATCGAAACTGAATTTCTTGAATGTCTTGCTGGGTTAATGCAACTGTTGTTGCTTGGAGGTTTGGCCCGCCTCCCCAGGGTTTAAAGCTCGCCCCTCCCCACTTTCCAATTAGAAGTTTTTATCATGTTCCCATGTATCACAGACCCAGTACGGTCTTTCTCCCTCCAGCAAAAAAAGAGAGGTGCATGAGAATGTTATCAGGTAGTGTTAGGACCTGCAGATTGGTCATGCCGTGACGTGGCTGCAGGCTTATAGTCCTTTGGCCAAAAGGTTTAACTAAATGACCCTTACTCATGAGCAGATAAGCACTGCAGTATTGTACTATACAGTATGTTGTGTCATTGTGTGTGTTGCTCTGGGCCTGTTGTTTGAATTTCTTGAGCTTTCCATTCAAAATCCGTTCCGCGGTGTAAAATCCATCGACAGATTGTTGCAGTTTCAATCCATGCGGAGTAATCCCAAACCGACATTGAATACAATCCGCTGGTTGATTTTAAGAATCCGTGGATCCCGGATTGGATCGTTAAAATCCACAAGCGGATTACGGAACCCATGATTGGATTCTTACTACACAATAACACACATAGTGGGTGCAATACCGTTGGCTACATCTGTACATGAGCACTTGTTTCCTTGTCATATTTAGATGACGACAAGTTGGGCAGTGTATTAACTTTGAATATTAAAAATGAGCAATACAGCATCTATTTAAAAATATACAATGGCAAAATAGAAATAATCAGATCTCACCTACAAAATGAGATGTGTGTGTGTGTTTAACCTCTTCCCAGGAAAAATGTATTCTCAATGTATGAAGAGGGAATGTAACATTTTGTTATATCCTCTTTTGTGTATTCAAAGGGAATGTAACTCAACTCAACTCACAGCTTTAACGTTCTTTCTGGCGTCCAAATCCTGTTAGATACCCAGCTCCGTCACTGCAGATTTCTAACAGGACTGATAGATACAGTCAATAGTTGTGCTTGCAGAATGCAGAAAAACAAATGGGCCTTCTCATTTGCAGGTCCATACCATGCACCGTCACTCTCCTGTAAGTGCAAGTTCCAGCACCACATGATTGCTAAGGGACAGAAACACACTCAGGTTACCTATGTGAAACCCAACAACCCCCCCCCCCCCCCCAATATCTACACCCAACCCACCCCCTCACTGTAATTGGCAAAGGGCCTATTATCCATATCTGGATAATAGCGCATTTGCGCATTAAAAATAAAATATAGCACACAGTAACTAAAAGTTGTACTTGCCCCTGCCATGATGAAGGCCATCCTCATCTTCAGTCTCCCTGGGGCAACTACCCCCACCCCCCACTTCGTCTACCCCCATCACCACAGGTACAAATGTGATCGCTTCCCTTTTTTTTTATGATGTTACATCACCTTAAAGGTATGAAAGCCAACCAATCAGGTGGAATACACTGCCTAAAGCATTTAATAACATCATTGGTGCATTTACTTTTAGTCAGTGTCATTGTAAAGCTACAGATTTACAGTGACACTTACTAAAAGTAAATGCACCAATTCCTCCCTTTAAGATGACGTCACTTCAGTAAAAAAAAAAAAATGGAAACCATCACATGGTACATCCACCACTTGGATTGGTGGATGTACCATTTTACAGTCAAATGTGATGTCACAGGCATTATCTAAGGCCTGTCACGTCTCATTTGACCCCAAGAAGACGGCGGATCAACATCTCCTGGACCGTTAATGACAAGAAAGAAGGAAAGAAAGAAGATAAGAAGAAAAGAAAGAAGATCTTCTCACCTGGGCCTCCTCTGCAAGCAACTGAGGACCGTGGACGTCTGCGCATCATGCCGATGACGATCCTTGATTCGTGGGCCAACAGTTGGTGCTGCAGTGCGTTTCGATGGATGAATCACCATCCCTGCAAAGGTGCAGTTAGAAACACTTGTATTGTATTTTATTTAATTTTTGTATTTTTTTTTTAGGATGCCCATTAATTGACAATGTGTTTATCTATTTCCCTTTTAGGGTATAGATAACCACACTGATAAGCAATGCATTTTTTGTCAAATGTCTGTTTTTATTTAATTGTAATGTATTTTATTTTGTTCATGTTTTTTTTAGGTTTCCCCTATTGTGGGAATATCTTACAACAGTGACAATCAATAGGTTTATTGCCTACGGTGTATATTGTAATGTTTATTGTGTGTATTTATTTAATCTTGAAAACAAATGGGCAGATGAGCTATTAGCCATATTTGGCTACCAGTGCTCTTGCCCATTTGTATGTGTGGTGATGGAGGGAGAGGGGGTGGGGATAAGGTGGGGATAAGGGAGAGGGTGTTTAGGCCTCCCAGGTGGGTACCGGGGGGGGGGGGTGGAGCGTTCACCCCTTAATTACCATTACCAACCGCTAAGGTAATTAAGGGGTTACTGGCCAGTAGTTAGTTTTTTTTATTTTAATGTTGTTGCCCATTGAAGATGAGGGGGACCAGGAGGCTGACGATGGGGGCGGCCTTCATCCTGACAGGAGTAAGTACAACTTTTTTTTACTATATGCTGGCTAATGTTTTATTTTTAATGTTTAATTTGTAATGGGCAACTGCACTATTATCCAGATATGGATAATAGGCCTTTTGCCCATTACAGTGTGTGTCGGGTGGGGGAGAGGGGGTTGGGGTAGAGGAGTGGGGGGTGGCTGGGTGGCTAGAGTTTTTGTTTTCAATTTCATAAACTATACAAACAAGACACGAATGCATCTCCCCAAATTGCTCACTTTGATTTCTTTCATTTTTTGAGGGGTACAGTGTCCCCTTTTGCATTGAGCTAAATGTTCCCAATAAGATCTTTTCTGCCAATCTGCAGATGTAGCAGCCGTTACTGCTCCCGCTTGTTCCTTTTAGCAGGACACACACAGTGTGCCAGCCAGAGCAGATACCATTGTCTTTCCATTAGAAGCTGGCAAAACAAATGGGCGTAACCACCTAGTTATTGCCCCCGCAGGCACACGAGCAGGTGCAATTATGCCTGCTATGTCTATATTTGTATTCCAATACTTTACTCTGCTTCTTCAAGAGACACATGTGTAGCATGCAGATATGACTAGCAGCTGGAAGCAGTGTTGACCATCCTGAAAGTTGAAATGTTGGCGTGAAGACTATTTGTTGATTTGCAGATTTAAAAATGTGCACCTTTTAATTTATTTATGTGAAGATTATTTGCCATGCTTTGCCACTACATTTACCAATATTTGCTGTTTTTGTAAAATAACGTATCTGGTAAATTTGGTATCAAAGTGCTCTTTGAAAGTGTTAGTCATTAACCCTTTGAGTGCCCCAGGATGTAGCTACTATGTCCTGGGTCTGGCACTCTGGGAATACCACAGAGAATACCAATTTGCCCAACTATCTGTTGCCCATATAAATATCTGTAGCCTGTTTCCCAAACTGAATGAACTACAGTAAGGGAATAATGCCTTATGCATGAACCAAAAGCCATCATTCTCACAGAAACATGGCTAACCCGATATAAAAATATCGCCATTCAGGGATTCTCCATTTCTAGGAAAGATAGATCAAAGAGAGGAGGGGTGTTACTTTATATTGAAAACTCCTTACAATTTACGATAAAACATTTCCCCCCAAGCCCACCCTCTTTGGAAATCTTATTTATTTATTTATTATTTATTTATTTATAAAATGTTTTACCAGGAAGTAATACATTTGGCAATATTTTCCTCCCCTTCTCTAAGCCCATTCTTATAGCTGGCATCTACCGCTCCCATAAACCCCCATTACCGCCCCTTACTGATATTACTCACTTTCTGTGATTCTCTGAATGGGAATTGTGAGCTGTTAGTTCTTGGGGATATCAACCTCTATTGACTTGACCCTAAAAAAACAACAAAAACCAGACACAACTCAATTCACTAAACCCAACTAATTTCCCAACCCACACAGACAAACCTACAGTAAATTCTCACAACCATTCCATACTAAACTGAATGCTATCCTCTAATCCCAACAGAATTCAATCCTCTGGTATCCTACAGTACCTGACATTTTCATGTAGTAGTGTTCTGTGTGAGGAAAATCAGACCACCCAAATCAAGCTCTCACTAGAACATTTAGAAACTTTAATCCACCACAGTTTCTTGCTGATCTTACCAATTGCCCTAGCTACAGAATTGACTTGATACCTGACCCCGATTCTGCACTTGATTATTTCCAAACAGAGTTCTTAAAACTCTGTGACACCTATGCTCTGCTATCGGGCCCACCTCCCATGGGTTACAACCGACTTTATTGGGCTTTACCATGTTAGGGATGCATTGTGGAACAGCTAGAGATGCAGTGGCTATTATTTTAACAAATCACAGCACCATTTTTGTGTGCGCTGCTGTACTCCACGCACATGAACGCGGCCAATCGCCCCAGGCACACGTGTTTATCGCGGTTGCTTTGTTTGAATTTCATGGATTGTGTGCAATTAAATGCAATGAAATGAATGAATTGTAACGTGTACAGTACTGTGCTATTGTGCTACTGTGTCAATTTCAGGTGTTTAAAAACCAGAACACTAAAATGCCATTTTATGCACTCGCCTGCACTCGCTTCTTAAGGCGGTACGGTTGGAAGAAATCCCGCGGCATGACATGGGTATTCCGAGGTATACACCGCGTGATTTGTTAAAATAATGGAAGCTGCATCTGTACAAAGCAACTGAAACTACCAAGAATGTTAATACAACAGATGCCTGCGGAATACATGGACAAGACAAAGAAGACACGCAAAAGCCCAATATTACTCTGACAATCTTCACCAGAATACATCAAATCCTGATAACTTCTCTGGAAGGTCAACAATATATTCCAGTCTTCTAGCCATCAACAACGATCTAATATCAAAAAGGATTTTAATACTCTGACAAATCTCACTGACATCGCAAACACATTCAATGAATAATTTTGGGGTGTTCTAATTCCCTATTAGCGAAGCGCAACCTGAACTACAAACATGTAGATCAATCTGGGAAAACCTCTATAGCTCCACCCTCCCCCAACACTGCCCACAATTTTCAATTTGTCCCAGTATCTAAAGAGAAGATTACACAAGCGCTCCTAAAACTAAAACTAAGCAGCCAATGTGGACCTGACCTAGTGTATTCAAAATTCCTATTACTTGTGCCCCAGCCATTGCCAAACTGCTTGCTTCCCTATTCAACTCTATTTTGTCTGCAGGCCATATCCCTAAGACCTGGAAAACTGCCAGAGCTGTCCCAATTTTCAAAAGTGGAGACAAAAACACTGTTTCACACTGCAGGCCAATCACTCTTCATCAAATACTATTCAAAGTCATGGAAAATTGTGTCCACTTCCAATTAAGCAAATACTACAGTATACCAAGACAAATTTCCTTAGCCAACTCCAATCTGGCTTTTGCCCAAAACACTCCACAGTAACTACCCTCCTAAAAGTTTGCAATGAGATTGAATATGAAACGGAACTGGTTAATAACTGGTTCAATATTCCAAGATTTTGCAAAGGCTTTTGGTACTGTTGATCATGTTATTTTGCTAATCAAACTGCAGTGCTCTGGAATAGGGTAAAACGTTATGAACTGGTTTCAATCCTACCTATCACGTAGATCCCAACATGTGCCTATGTGCCCCTACCTGTGGCTGTAACACCAACTCCTTAGATATCACCTGTGGTGTCCCGCAAGGCTCTGTTCTGGGGCCCCTACTCTTCTCAGTGTTCATCAATGATTACAGCTTGTAAGGGAGCTTCAATACACATGTACGTTGATGACACAATCTTATATACACACAGCCCTAGCCTATTTGAACTTGATCATGTACTTCCATCTGATTTTTTGAGACTTGAAAATAGGATTTCCCAAAACAAACTCTTTTTAAATATAGCAGGGTGCCCTGTGTTCCCTTACCTCCCGGTGCGGTCGTGCTTGACAGCGAAGGCAGGGACAGGTGTGGGCGGCACTGCGGGGGAGTAGGGAGAGGTGATCGGCTCGCCAGAGGCTCCGGTGTCTCTCTCTGCGGGGCGCTGCCATGTTGGGGCGCGCGTGCATGTTTCGCACATGTGCGGTACACTTGCGCATGTGCAGTATGGCCCAAGTAATGGTGGCCATTAGAAGGGAGCGCACGCATGCGCAAGTGGCGGCTAATGCAGGGAAGGCTCAACGGAGAACTGGGGCTGCATGATCATGTGAGGCACAACAGCCAATAGGGCTGAGAGAATCCCCTGCTCAGCTGTGGATACATTTCTCGTGCTGCAGACAACGCCAGTAAGAGCTGGGACAAGGAAGGGGTATTTTGTGTGTGCAGGCCAGATACCCCCTGTTAAGCCCCAGCTAGGCCCCGACTTCCCTCAGCTTGTGGTTGCTGCAGGGACAGGCCCATAGATAGGGACACTGCCCCTGTAGCATTAAAGTGAGGGACACAGACAGGACGCGGCTGCATCCTGACCTCAGGTGATCTGGGACCAGACATCTGCAACATAGAGACATTGCATATGGTGGTACCATCCCTGCGGGACCCACCCAACGTAGAGCGGAGGCTTCATGGTTACCGTAATTGGATCCGTGTATCCCATCAGCATCACTGCGCACCTGGGTGTGGACACACCCAACAGGTACGTCACCTTATCCCCTGCACCAACTCACCTTCACATATTAGTGGGCAGCGCTGTACCACACATTGGGTGGGGGGATTTGACTTGGTGGACACAGGGCTGGTTGGGTGCCCAAGGGCCCCAAGTACTCTGGGAGGTACGGCCATGCGCGGCCTGGTGGTAGGCTGTACAATATTAATGTGTATAGTAAAATGTTTTACCCAGTGTGCATTCTTTATGTGTCCTGTAATGGGGTAATTCTACACAATAGAATCCCGCACAGGTGGAGGCGCTACCAAATATCGATCCAGGATACACCCCAGGCTCCTAGCAGGGGAGGCTCAGGCCTCCTGTGAGCCACCAGGTATTGCACCACACACACACACCGTAGCTTCACGTATCCCAGGGGGTGGGGGGGGAAAGTGCGCTACATAAAAACTGACAAGACTGTCACAATGGTATTTGGGACCAAGGCAAAATTTCTAAAGCTACCAATGATGGAGCTACAGATCAGAACCAACTCTAATACCATCCTAACCACTATCCAGCAATTACTACACCAAGACAAAATTCCCTAGCTAATTCCAATCTGGCTTTCGCCCCAAACACTCCACCGTAACTACCCTGCTAAAAGTTTGCAATGAAATCCAGTGTGGAATGGAACGGCGTCAACTCACTGGTGTAATATTCCTAGATTTTGCAAAGACTTTTGATACTGTTGATCATGCTATCCTGCTTACAAACTCCAGAGCTCTGGAATAGGGCAGCATGCTTTAAACTGGTTTCAGTCCTACCTATCAGGTAAATCCCAACATGTGTCTATCTCAGGCTCTAACTCCAACCCCATGGATACCACCTGTGGCGTCCCGCAAGGCTCTGTTCTGGGGCCCCTACTCTCCTCAGTGTTCATCAATGATCTTCCCACAGGTTGCAAGGAAGCTTCAATACACATATATGCAGATGACATAATCCTAAATGTGCACAGCCATAGCCTCTCTGACCTTGAACACATACTTCAGTCTGACTTTTTGAGACTCGAAAACTGGATTTCCCAAAACAAACTGTTTTAAACACTGACAAGACTGTAACAATGATATTTGGGACAAGACTAAAATTTTAAAGCTTCCAGTGACTGAGCTCCAGATCAGAACCAACGCTAACACCACCCTGTTACTAGTTATAAATACTTGGGCATATGGTTTGACTCCCACTTAACATTCGGAATGCATATTGATACCCTGACATCCGAAACCTATGCCAAACTAGGTGTACTTTACAGGAACAAATCCTCCCTAAGCCTGCTGGTCAGAAAGCGCATCGCACAGCAGATGCTAATGCCAATTATCGACTATGGAGACATAGTATATGGCTCGGCACCCCAAATCCACCTTAGCAAACTTGACACCCTCTACAATTCAATTTGTCGTTTCGTTCACAAATGCCACTATAACACACATCACTGCGAAATGCTCAAAGAACTAGATTGGTCATCACTTGAGACTAGGCGCAAATACTTTCTGGGCAAGCTACCCATCTATCTGAACAAACTCCTCACCCCTACCACATGCAGCACTTATCATCTGAGATCAGACTCCAAAAGACTGTTCATGGTCCCAAGGCTCAACAAAGTATCCGGTCGATCCTCCTTCTCTTACCTTGCACCCCAAAACTGGAACAACCTACCAGAGACTCTCACATCCACCACAAGTTTAAGTTCTTTCAAAACTAAGGGCCTCATTCAGAGAGGGTTGATAAAAAATATCGCCAGGGAATTTAAAATGACTGTATTTTGGGTGTTGCTATCACGGTATTCAGAAAGGCTCGTACTGGCTCTCCTATGCAAGGAAATGTCCCGGTCACATGACGCGGGACATTTCAATGCAGAGGGATACCGGCACCCCATAAAGGGGCCTGTATCTTGGGAAGCAGGGGGTCCCCGGACATAAAACCAACGTGGTTCAGCTCCGGAGACCCCCTGCATATCTACACATTTGAGCCCATGAAGCCGACGAGACAACATCGGTTGGGATTTAACATGGGGTATTTTGGATTGACAGATGAAGAAAGAAGATCAAATAATGGTTACAGATGAAGATAGAAGAAGGTGAGTAAAGAAAGAAAAAAGAAGATTGGGGTACCTGAGTCGGATCTTCATGGCGGATGGCATCGAATGCTGTTGGAGGGCTTAAAGGTACGTGAGCTTCCTGTTACCCTGGGAGTCAGAGGGCCACCGCTTCTAATGGTAAGTAATATATTCAATGTTTGTAAATGTCTTTTTTTACAGGTTTATTCTTTGGATGTGTTTTTTGATTTTTTGGTGGAAAGCACATTGACTGATAATATATTAATCTGTACCTGTTTAGGGTACAGATTAATACATTATTATGCCAATATTTGGGCGGCATTTCTCGCTTGTTATTGCTGTTGCTTTTTTCATTGCAGTTTATTATGTGGATGTGATTGTTTGTTTGTTCATGCTTAATTTAATAAAAGGTTTGCGATTGGTGTTCGCTTGTACTTAATGTTATATTATGTTAGCTAATGTGTTTTATAGTTACTTCAGAGATTGTTAGAATTTCTTTCTTTCTATTTTACTGTTTAAATTCATTAATGTTGGAGTAATTCATTGTTTGGATTGGTTAGTGTTACTATTCATTTTGAGTAGGTTTAGGAATTAATTGGTTTGATTGGGTAATGGTTTAATTAATTCATTGTTGATGTTGTTACTTCTTGTATTCATTGGATTAGCTGGCTACTGTTTATATTTAGTGAAGTGTGGGTTTTTTGGAGTTTACTTATGTTTTATTATTGTGTGTATTGTGTATTAATGTATTGTCATTAGGATGCCCATTTAGTGCTATAGAGGCTTATCATGCCAATATTATTTTTATATGGGCATGATGTACCACTATACTACTCAATGGGTACAGGGTGGGTATAATTAGTCCGGGGTGGGTGCTTAGGCCTCACGGATGGGTGAAGGGGGTATTAGCCCTAAGGATGGGTGTTTATACCTTCCGGGGGGGTAGCGGTTGGGTTAACCCCTTTATTACCTTAGCGGTATTAACCGCTAAAGGTAATGAAGGGGTTAAGTCCCCCCGCAACTCCCCCGCAAGGCCTAAACAGCCACTAAGGGCCGAATTCCCCCTTCACCCACCCTCGCTAGCCACAGTATTGTGTTGTATTGTATGTCTTTACAGTAAGCCTGGCACGGGTGTTTAACCCCTTCATTGTCTTCGCGGTTAGCCGCTAAGGTAATGAAGTTGCTGTACATGCATTTTTCCTGCATCGGATACATGCCGGTGGGGTCCAGAGCTGCTATTAATGGCAGGAAAAGGGCCTGATTTTTTCTAAGTCCCGACACATCGCAGCTCATCGAGGCCATCTCCCCACCCATTTACCAAAAGTTTGAGGTGATTTGGATTTGGGGAGAAGAACGTCTTTTAGGGCTGCGATGGGCTGCGACAGCCGACTCGCGGGTATCTGAATCGCGTGAGTTTATGAACCTTTCAGCAAATGGTCGAAAAGCGGCTGATCGCCGCTTGATTGGCGAATTTCTGTTGGTGATAAAAATTTGTGTAGATACAGGCCGTTATCGAGCACTTATCGAGGCATTCTGAATACGAGTAGCCATTTTGGTCGATAAGTGCTCGATAAGGGCCTTATCGAGGTTTCTGAATGAGGCCCTAAGACTGTCTCACATTTTAATCTTGTCTGTAACTGTTACATACGCCTATAATATACATCTCCTCTAGCTGTGCATGCAATGTATTTTTTATAATGTATACCTTGTTCATTTATCTTTTCTATGTACACACTCTCTCTAGGTGACCTAATAACATCTTTTGGGTTTAAATATCACCTCTATGCTGACGACACACAAATATACTTTTCAACACCCAACCTTACACCTGCTATACAGACCAAAGTTTCTGAATGTCTCTCTGCTATATCATCCTGGATGGCCCTCCGTCGCCTTAAACTCAACATGGCTAAAACAGAGCTCCTCATACTTCCTCCCAAACCTGGCCCTACTATCTCCTTCCACATTACTGTTGGAACTACGATCATTCACCCAGTAGCCCAAGCACGCTGCATAGGGGTCACACTCGACTCCTCTCTCACATTCGCCCCTCACATTCAAAACATTTCTAAAACTTGTCGCTTTTTCCTCCGCAATATAACAAAGATACGCCCTTTCCTCTGTTGCTCGTCTGCTAAAACTCTGACTCAGGCCCTCATTCTCTCCCGTCTTGATTACTGTAACCTCCTGCTGTCCAGCCTTCCTGCCTCTCACCTGTCTCCCATACAATCTATCCTAAATGCTGCTGCCAGTATCACTCTACTCTCTCCTAGATCTGTCTCAGCATCTCCCCTCCTGAAATCCCTCTCCTGGCTTCCAATCAAATCCCGCATCTCACACTCCATTCTTCTCCTCACTTTTAAAGCTTTACACTCTTCTGCCCCTCCTTACATCTCAGCCCTAATTTCTCGCTATGCACCATCCTGACTCTTGCGTTATGCTCAAGGATGTCTTTTTTCTACCCCCTTTTTATCTAAAGCCCTCTCCCGCCTTAAACCTTTTTCACTGACTGCCCCACACCTCTGGATTGCCCTTCCCCTCAGTACCCGACTAGCACCCTCTCTATCCACCTTTAAGACCCACCTTAAGACACACTTGCTTAAAGAAGCATACGAATAGCACTGTGAACATTCTGAACACATGATACATAAAGCTTGGCCCCCTGCAGACGCACTTACCAGAACTCCCTCCTACTGTCTCTGTACGTTCTCCCTACCTACCAATTAGATTGTAAGCTCCTCGGGGCAGGGACTCCTCTTCCTTAATGTTATGTTTATGTCTAAAGCACTTATTCCCATGATCTGTTATTTATATTATCTGTTATTTATTCGATTACCACATGTATTACTACTGTGAAGCGCTATGTACATTAATGGCGCTATATAAATAAAGACATACAATACAATTTATGTAACTGTATTTGTAACCATGTATTATTTGTCATTAACTATGTCCAGGACATACTTGAAAACGAGAAGTAACTCTCAATGTATTACTTCCTGGTAAAACATTTTATAAATAAATAAATTACTAGTTTTAAATATCTGGCTATATGTTTGACTCACATTTAACATTTGGGTTGCACATTGATAACCTGATATCCAAAACCTATGCCAAATTAGGTGTACTTTATATACACCAGCTGGTCAGAAAGAGCATCACACAGCAGATGCTAATGCCAATTATAGACTATGGGGACATAGTATACTGTGCAGTACCCCAAACTCACTGTTTCAAACTAGACACCCTCTACAACTCAATATGCTGCTTTGTCCTCCAATGTAACTACATCACACATCTCTGAGAAATGCTCAAAGAACTAGATTGGCCATCACTTGAGTCTAGACGCTAAGTTCATCTTTCCTGTCTTGCCTTCAAATACTTATTGGGAAAGCTACCCCTATATCTGGACAAGCTCCTCACACCTACCACACACAGCACTTATCACCTGAGATCTGACTCCAATAGACTGTTCACAGTCCCAAGGTTCAACAAAGTATCCGGCCATGCTCCGCCTTCTCTTACCATACACCTCCCACTTGGAACAATCTACCTGAGACTCTCAAAGGCGCCACCAGTCTAAGTTCTTTCAAAACTAAATCTGTCTCTGTTACATATGCCTATAACATATATTATCCATAACTGTTCATGCAATGTCTTTATATATAATGTATAACCCTGTTAATTTAATGTAACCATGTATTGTTATCATAACTCTGTGCACAGGACATACTTGAAAACGAGATGTAACTCTCAATGTATTACTTCCTGGTAAAACATTTTATAAATAAAAATAAATAAACTCAGGAGGCTCCATGACGTAGTACCTATGTCCAAAAATGCTGCTCGTTCTACAATAGGAGGTCATGACCTGCACTACTGTAGAGTGCACAACGCAATAAAAACTGATGGTCACTAGTGATAACTAGTCACTAGTAATAGAAGTTGAAATCCAAGGATTCCTGCGGTGCACAGCCAAGTAGAGTAGCCGACCAGCAAGGTGTGGGTTAAAAATATATTTTATTAGTACAACATGGTACAGGGGACACACACTCTGACACGTTTCGGACTGTTATAGTCCTTAGTCATAGAGCTAATTCGCGCCATTCATCCCCACTGTTTTAAAGAGCTAAGCCCGCCCCCCTGCGTCATCGCGCTTCCCGTTTTTGGCGCGAAAATTGCCCAAGTGTAACCTGATTGGCTGTAACTCCCAGCGAATGGGATAGCTAGCTGCCGTGGGTATGTACCAAGAGGAAGGGAGCGCGCAGACCCCTCTGCCGATGCACGCAGCGTCGTTGCTAAGTGATGCTTATAAACAATAACATTGAGCCATCCATCCCAATAAACGATACATTGCTATGCATTGCTTTGCGGGGTGACAAAGAAGGCTGGGAGGGGGAGGGGAGGAGGGAGGGGAGGAAGAGGGGGGGGGAAGCTACAAAAAGACATGTGGGGATAAAGAAAAAGATTAAGACTGACATACTAAAAACATATTAGATAGTATACAGAAAACATGAATGACATACAAAGACATTTGAACATTATATAGCGAATCTAAAACCTGAAATGGAGGTGACATGTATAGGTAGAGGACAAAAGTTATTCTACAATGTTTATCATATTAACATATTCAACTTATATTGATGTTAATGATTACCATTTTTACTAATACATTTATTATAGTATGCGAAAAAACATATGTCATTAAAGAATACACAATATGAAGGTATTAGTTAAGACAGTTATTGTCTGAGTGTGCGAACAATATACCTGGTCTCAAACGCAAGCCAATCAAATATATTGAATGGAAATACGGTGGTACTTGGTGTTTATATTCTCAGTTGTCTTCAACAACAATTGTTAATAACATTTGAATAATCGAAAGCTAATTAGATTTTGTAGATTTTTTTTTTGGACCAAAATATTGGGCAAATCAAAACATTGGGCTCATTCATCAGTTTGAGTCAGGTTAGAAAGTGTTTAAGCTCCCAATCTTGATTCATGCCCCTGGGAGCCAATGTCCCAAGGGCATAAATCCAGAACATCTCCCTGCGGTTTAATGATGCCTCCCTGTGTCCTCCTCTAGGATGTATAGAGATGTTCTCAATGGCACTATACGTAAGTGTTTTGACAGATCCTGAGGGACATGTGTTAAAATGACGCGCTACAGGAAAGCGTTCATCGCAGTTCTTGATACTGCGGATGTGCTCTGTGATTCTGACTTTCAGTGCCCTAATGGTCCTGCCTATATAGCCACTACCACATGCACATTTTAGTATGTAAATTACAAACTTAGTGTTGCATGTCATGAATGACTCTAATCGGTAAACATGCCCAGTATGAATATCTCTTACTGATTTTAATGGTTCAGCATACCTGCAGAGATTGCATTGGCCACATCTAAAGAATCCTTTGGGCAGATGTTTGGTATTTTTAACCTTTGACTCAAACAGACTAGGGGATACATAGTTGCCGATGGTTTTGGCTTTCTTAAACACCATTCTGGGTTTTTGTATGGTATAGGAATCCAAATCTGCATCTAATTTTAGGATTCCCCAATGTTTCTGTAAAATGTATCTGATCTGTTCTGCTTGTTTGGAGAAAGTGGTTATGAAAAGTGGGCACTGATTATTAAGATTATTATGTAGTGTCTTTCTGGGGTTTCTCTTTAATAAGAGATACTCCCGATCTGTTTGTAGGGCATGATTAAATGCGCTCTCCAGATCTCTCTCCACATAACCACGATCTCTGAATCTTTTCTTCAGATCCTCGGCCTGTACCAAAAATGATTCTTTTGTGGAGCACAATCGTCTTAATCTCAGAAATTGTCCTTTTGGTATGCCCTTTATAAGGGGTCTTGGGTGGGCACTATTCGATCTGAGCAGGGAATTTTTGGAGTTTATCTTCCTGTAGATGCTGGTCTGTATTTTCTGACCAACATCAATGTACAAATGTAGGTCTAAATAATCAATCTGTGAGTCACTACATGAATGTGTAAATTTTACATTAAGTGTCTTTGCTGCATTCAAATAGCACTGGGTCCAAATACTCTATCTCTTGGCTGATATAGTTTCCTGTTACCATGATATGTGGACTTAAATCTGTTATTGACTAACAGTTCAGATTTGGATTGAGCACTGTTTTTGGGATACATATCCCAAACCACCGACTAGTCACTAGTAATAATCAAGCACAGAATCGGGGTCAGATATCAGGTTGATTATGTACCAAGGGCAAATGGTAAGATCAACCAGAAATTGTTGTAGGTTAAAGTTTCTAAATGTTCTAGTGAGTAGAACTTTAGGGCTGGACTTGGGTGGTTGGATTTTAATTCAACAGTACGTTATTGCATGGTCACTTAAATGTCAGGTAGGATACCAGAAGATTGGATTCTCTTGGGACAAGAGTATAGAATCCAATCTAGCAAGGAACGTTGCAAGTTTTTAATTTGGTCCGTGTGGATTGGGAAATTAATAGGGTTAAATTTAGTGCCTAGAATTGTGGCTAAATGTTGTTGTTTTTAGAATAGAGGTTGAAATCCCCAAGAACTAAAAGAGCTGTATGAAATAAAGTTATTACATGAAATGAAGTTACTGTATTATGAATCCAGGAAAGATACAGTATGAAGCCAGACTCTGAGTTTTCATAGTGAAGACTGTTTTCCAGATTCAGAGAAGAACACCAGTTTTACAGACACAATTAACTTATCTCTGTCACAATTTTTTTACAGACACAATTATCTTTATCTATTGTACGGAAATCTGAACCACTTTGTTTGATGTGCAAGGTTTCGCAACAGAACGAAACCTGATTTCAACAAGGAGTAGGACAAACATATTCGCCTTGGCTTCATATCGTCGGCTTCTTAAGCTCTTGCCTTTATTTCCTTCACAAATGTCCCAACAGGTGGTGCCATTTCATAGCCTGAAATTGGTGGCACTAAAAAGAAACCCACATATTACTTACCTCAGTGAGTGTTTAAACCCTGAGATTATCTGTGTAAAAGTGACAGCTGTGCATAAGTGGGACTGCACCTACAGTATACAGATGTGGAATGAGACTGCTGGCAACTGTCCCGGCTCACCTGGACCACATTAAAAAAAAAGCAGATGATATCCTAATTGACTTTCTTTATGCAAAGCACATCTTAAACATCTTAACTGTAAGAATGTCATGCCTTGCAACCAATAAATACAGCACACATTGAGACACAACCGGAACATCTGTTAATGCCATACCTTCTCCAAATATTTGCTTCTATTGGGCTCTAAATTAGTCATGGTCTCTTTTCTCATTTGTTGCCTTGATTGTGTTTTCAACCTCACCGGATTTTAATCGAGAGAACATGAGGTATCTTGTATGCAGACAAAGGTTTACGGTACGTACATAGAGCAGGACATGGAAGAGAAGAGGGTTGGGGTTGCCCCAGATCTCCTTGATGTAGAGATTTGCCAGAGTTAAAAGTGGAGCCCCGTGTTTGACCTTCCTGATCATCACATATCACAAAATACCCTGGCCATCTTGAAGACGTGTTGCTTTAATGTGAATATTTTTTCACTATTTTGAATTTTCGAAGAATAGAATCAAATGTGCATTATATTGAGCTGACAGTGGTATTCAAACTGGACCCACTTGTCTTAAGCAGCGTGACATTATCATTGAGCTATTCCTTAGGCTCAGCTCCTTCATAGAAATCTACGATTGGTTTAATCATCCAACCCTCACTTGGTTAACTGATAAACTGCACTGGTTGGTTCAATACATGGCACACCACCCACTCTCAAGGCCTCTGTCCTGCCCTCTTGACCTACTGTAACCTCAGACTGGCTCTCTAACTTTGCCTCTTCCTCATTTAGGACTTTCCACATTGTTACTGTAGTTTTAAAGGAGTTCAAGGAGTTTTTGGTTTTGCAATTGGGATACATTCGAGGTCAAAAATAAACCAAAAGGAATTCGGCACACTACTCAAAGATGCAGTTATCACACACACACACACACACACACACGCACACACACGCACGCACACGCACGCACGCACACGCCCACACGCGCACACGCGCACACGCACACGCACACACACACGATAAAATATACACATAAACATAATGTACAGTAGACATCAACAAGATTATTATAATAGCAGTAATATTGGATAGCATACCAACAGCAACATTTTTGGGATAAACTCTGTTATCAAGTGCTCATAAATCATTACTTATACCTTTTGGATACTAAGACGTTCCTGTGCTTGAAGTACCCTGTACCCCAAAGCCACTACTTCCTCAAATCCTCCCCTCGCAGGCATAACTGGTGAGTGGCATCATCGTGTCAGAAACAAAAGTCGCCCCCCCCCCCCCCGACGGCATAATGATGGGAGTGAGACAGTCAGAGAGGCCAGGCTCGCCGAGTTATCATATATTGGAATCAATCTAAAATAACAATTAAAAACCTCCACCAATTAATCTCCCTGCCTGGACAACACTTGCAGCATTACCATAACAAACACACTGTGTCCTCAATAGTAGACTCCTACAGTGGTCAACATAATAGGGTCAAGAAGAAGCCAGGCTAACAGGTTCACTGTTTATACAAAAACATAATTACTGTATCAATATCCTTCTGCAATGTAAGTTAATGTGTTTAATCATAAAATAAGTAAAATAAAGCATAGACTGAGTTTCTGTAGGACAAACGATTAGGTTAATATAGCTGAATTCAATTTGGATTGTGAAGTTGTAGAGTATAAAGACAGGCTATAGAGAATATACAGCATAACCACAGAGGAAGTCAACATACAGACAAAACGTGTCGGGTTTTGAGCTACTGAGGCCACCGTACCAACTCTGTTAAGATTCTGATTGGCGGACGTGCGAAGGAGGCGGAGTATCACCCGAATCGAGTGAGAGATGCGATCAGGAGAAAACTGTGCCTGTCTACATGTACACACCAAGGAGCTGATTCTTGAGTGGGGCTGAGTGCACCCAGAGTCACTCTCTGCAATTTAACTGAGGAGATAGTGTGAGTGTTCAATTTCCCCTATGTGTTGTTTGTTTTATGCCAAGTAAATGTTAATGCACTATCTTTGGCACTGTGTTTCCTTCTCTATATGAGGTTTACCAGATGCGCACATCCCAGAGGATTCGTTTCTATGGAGCAGCAGTAGATGAGATATCCGTGGAGTAGATTGGGGTAAACGATCCCCCCAAGATGACGAGTGCTGCAGAGTATATAGTCCCAAATTCTATAAGGTATAAATTTTGCCAATACATCCGGATACTTGGGAGTGAGAGCTGTGATATAAATAAATACACGAAGCCGAGTCTAACAACTTTAGTCCCTATATTGGGAAGTGGCCTAGCGATCAGAAATGAATGAGACAGGGATGACTGGGGGAGATCTCTCAACCGGCACCGGACCATAGTCTGCAAAGTCCCGCATATATGGCCAATTCACCTGGGGTAACTCCGTGATGAAAGTTGAAAAAATCACTTACTGAGTCACGTAGCTCCGTCCGGGTAGGCGTACTTCTGGCTGTACATATTGTCAGAAGAAAAACTTCTCAATGAAGAGAGAGGATCAGCGGGCACCGCTAGACAAAAATATAAGGCTGGACTGTGTTGTTGCAAAAGAAACACAGCGGGGGCCCTGCAGTCCCATTCAGTTTGAATGGGACTGCGGGGACCACCACTGCTTTAATCCGATGGGCCATTAGTCTGGCTGCAGAAATCTCCCAGAAATGTTGCAGCGTTACTGTGAGATAGCCCCAGATTTTCCAAGGCAAGTCATCGGATACTGGTGGCTGCATCTGTAACATAACCTTAAACAATTAGTGACCTTCTGAGGATCTACCCATAGGGGCTTCAAATCCACAAACAAATTCTCAACATCATATTGGCACCATTACATTGATGACATTTTCTTTGTGTGGTGTGGCCCGGAGGAGGTCTTTCATACATATTGTTTTTTAATTATTGTTGTGAATTGATATAATTAATTTTAGTTTATAATAGATCAAGGGGAATTTTTGGGATGTGGAAATGTCTAAGTCTGGGGCAGAGTTATCATAAATTAAATAAGTATGGTAGGTAAAAAAGTGATAAAACCCTCCACCGTACAGTGCATAGCAAATAAAAAAATCACTGGTGAGCACATTCACGTCTCAGACAGGACAAAAGTGCGGTAGAAACCTATTACAACCTCCCATTGTGTTGCTAGTATAATCAGCTTTACACTGATGAGACTCAAAACGTTGAAATAGCTGTCTGTGAGTAGGGTTACTGACTATGTACTTCTTTAACCAAGGCTGTACTTAAACGCTGTGTAATGAGGCAGGCATATTAACATGGACATGAAGCAAAAGGTGATACTGTGAGCTCATTTGCATGTCATTTCCCACAATCCCTGGCTGCAGTGGAAGCACTGTATTCTAGGAGATAATGGTGAAAAGCAGAGCTGCAGACCTGGCTGAGACATGTGAATTTTAGGGAGTTCCTCCGTGTTTAGAATAAGTTGCACCCAACATCTCGCAAAGGGGTTACTTTATGGAGTACTGTATAATGGTTTGCTTCAACTTCTGACTAATTTATTTTCATCGGTATTACAAATAGAGGTCTCACTTTACCAGCCATATATATTTAATTATAATAACCTTTAAGGTTGTCTTGTCACTTGGTGGGGGCCCATTGATTCGAACGGGTTGTAACTTCCAGTGACTGAAGGCGCCTTATGTCGGAAGACGGCTTAGTAAACATCGTGCTAAATGCTGTGCAGGTAGAATATACATTCATTGACCGTACAGACACACAGTAGGCCGCCGCTATCGATGAAAAAGGAGCAGCGCAGAGGTGACAGCTTCCAAGGTTAATCAAATTAACGTTTCAGTCCCATGTCAGATTTTTCTGGGGGTGCTGCTTCTTTTTATGTTTTTTTATACACTCATAATAAATAATAGATTTGAAGGAAAGTAAATGGACATTTGAACGAGTGTTAATTAAGGGTAGATTGGTTAATGTTCACGGGTTCTAATTCCAAGAAGCCACTTCGGAGGTGTATTGGGTAGAACTAAACCAGCAACAGGTATTGGGAGAGATTGTCTGGATGAGGCGGAGTAAAGTTTATGGTAATTTGGAGTTGATATACTTTTTGTAGCATACTGGCTAGTAGCAATAACATTTATGGTTGATTATTTAATCTGGCATTAATATAATAATAATAATAATAATAATAATAATAATAATAATAATAATAATAATATTAATATTAATAATAATTATATATATATATATATATATATATATATATATGTATATATATATATATATATATATATATATATATATATATATATATATATATATATATATATTAATGTTCTACGGTGAAGTTCATCTATCCATTGTTTTCTGTGCTTAGAGTTTCTTTTATCGTTATCAAGTACCCCAGCGGTGGCCAACTCCAGTCCTCAAGGGCCACCAACAGGTCAGGTTTTCAGGATATTCCTGCCTCAGCATAGGTGCTCCGTCATAATGACGGAGCCACTAATTGAGCCCCCTGTGCTGAAGCAGGGATATCCTGAAAAACCTGCCCTGAGGGCGGCCTTTGAAGAGTGGCGTTGGCCACCCCTGAAGTAGACTGCCTTGAGAGTTAGTCTAAAGAGAATATTGTCATTCAAGAGTTAATGGAACATGCTCAAGAAAACATCAAAATAACCTGCACTTAATGCCATTATTAGCACAGTGCAAAAACAAATATAGTACATTATCCCACACTAATGTATAAAACAATATGTAAAAATGTCCCAGCTCAACTGAGATTAGGATATCAAATTATGAATAGTATCACTGCTGCATACCCTAATAATTACAGACATTAACTAAGGGATCCAGTTTGATACAGTATATTCAAAACATATCTAAACAATACAGTACTGTATGACAGTTAATACATTGTTACCAAAAATCAGAGTTGACACCCTAATAATATCCTAGTTATCTTCTTTTCCTTCTTGAATACACTATTACAGGGTTATTGCATACTGTATGTTCTAACGTTGGATCTGAGTATCCCCTACTGTGACCCATAGAAGCAAAAGCAGATGTCAATTTTGTTCTACACTTTTATTTATGAATATATACAGTATTTAATCGGTAACTCAAAAAGAAATACACGGTGTGGGCTTTTATGGTTGAATAAAGTCAAACCAACCTCATTAACCTCCAATTTTGTAACCAGTTCCTAACACCACCTTAAAATGTAATTGCTCCAGAGCTCTAAATCCCAATTTCCTTTCCATTTTTTCATAAGTACCTGTTAATTGCTAGACTACATCTAGGTTTTGGCAACAAATCTAACCTTTTTCCAATCCTCTTTTTTTTTTTTTCTTTTTTATATATATACATATATAACAACTGGGAACGGCGCGCAGTTGGAGAACGGGTATATTTTTCCAAGTGCGAGACTAGAACTTTAAAGTGTCCCTGAAGTAGGGAGCTCAGAAAGACACAAATTAAGCTGCTCCTTCGGAAAACTTCTCCAGCCAGAATGAACACCCTTTAGATTCAAAGGGTGTTATTTCTAATTAAGAATTTTAATAGCAAAGGTGTTTTTGGAATTATTCTAGACAGTTCCAGGTTATTATTTATAGCCGGGGTATATTTGAAAATCAGAGTTTAAGTAAAGATTTGATATTAATAGACTTAAGAAGGATAAGAAAAAAGTGCAGCAGGAAATAGTCAATAAAGCAAAAAAATGAACAAGCCGAGTGGAGAGACTATTTGGTGGAGAGTTTTATTTCTGCCAGTTGTTCAACGTCTAAGATTTTGGACCAAGTTTAGAGTTGAAATATGATTTTATTTTTATTTTTTTTGCAAGCGGTCTAATTGAACCATTATATTATTCTCAAGAGATTCATTCAATATATACTTAACAGCCTGTGGAATAGAAAAATAAATGCAATTTCTTCCAAAAAGTTTCGTTCCAGTTGATTCCTGTATCGAGTAAAGTTTTCTATGGCTCAAACATTTTATTCTCATTGAGTAATGAGGACTTTGGCTACCATCAAATCCTCAATACACATGGATAATTAATCCTAGTGTAACTCAAATGAGCGATATCCTTAAAAGATTGATTGAACAGATTTTTTCCTGCTTTGAACTATTGCCCTTCTACTTTCAAACTAAGAGGAAGGATACATAACCTTCATTCTTTGACACTTATTGGGGGTCAGTACCTGTGAATATAAATGAAATGCTCTACTTTTAGCTGTACCCTTTCTTAATACGATTACCGTACTTCTAAGAGATCTATGCTTTAACTGGGAATAATATTTTCTATGCATTTCTTTGCATCAACATTGCCAATCATTGTCAGTTAAGTAGTGAGAGTTTGTCCGCAATTGCATTCTTGGTTAGAGAAACATGACACATACAGATGTAGCAGACGCTATTGCAGTTATGCAATGGATTTGATTGTCACTGCAGATATGCACAGTTGAAGGACACAGGGACTGATTTAGAGTTTAGTGGTCATCACAAATATAGTTTTGTCGTAAAGAAACTAGCACTGGTCCATCACTATTTCAGAATAACAAGCCAATTTCAAGTTAGGCGCAGCAGAGTAACAAACAACTGTTCTCAAAATATTATAATGAGGGCTTAGATTAGGGCTATTGACTACAGTGTGTGTAATTTGTACACAACCATACGTTTGTGTATACTGTACACTTTGGTTTTATACTTAATAATTGGTACCCGCTCTACAAAATGTAGACCTTTTTTTCAACAACTCCCCATGGCAGAAGCAATCCCTGCAACAGCATGGCGGTGGAAACCAGAAGGCAGTGTGATGAGATGAAAAGAAAGCAAAGTCAAAGTGTTCATTGAGTCTACTAATTGCACTTGGATCCTTGCTCTAGGCAAAAGATTCTCCAGGAGGATTGGCCACTCAGTGTGCGGCTGGACCCCTCGGGGTCTCTGGGGCTGGAGCTGGAGTCATCAGAGGGGCCATCTGGATTGCTGGGCACTGCTCAAATGTTAGAGCCAGCCCCAAACAGGCAATCTGATGGGGTGCTGGGGAATGTGGCCACAGAATCAGGGGAGCTGCCCATGGGACAGTAGGGAAATCCATCCATAAGTGACCCACCTAATTGCAGCCATAATTTCGGTGCTGCGGGCCACCCTTGACCAGCCGGGATAGTTGGAGCTTTAGGAGGGCACATCGGACCTCCTTACAACTGCAGGCTGCAGGGCGCCATAGCGGTAGGGTTGGGTCGGACCACCATAAAATCCCCTGCCCTCTTGGCAGCCTGTTGGGCAAGATCCATCTTATAGGACACGATCCATTCCCTCACCTCAGGGATGCAGTACAGCAAGTACTGCTCTTTTATGACTACATCCAAGAGGTCCTTAAAAGCAGCCACCCCACCATGAAGCATGGCTAGTTCACTGTTCCAAGCAGAGTACCATGATGCCATGGTCTGAATAGGGTCTTCTGCCATCTACAATGACTACTGGGGGGGGGGGGGCAGCCCTGAGGGTGACCGGAGTGTCTGTGACTCATTTCCCTCCAGTCTAAAGGATTGAGAACCACTAAGTCCAAACTACTGTACATTTGAGTAGTTCAGGCCAAAGGCTACGCATATAGTGACGGCGACGGCAACGCAACGGTCAGGCGACGGTCGCTGGAAAATCAAATAGAGATGACTTCTAGCGATCGCGACCAATCCGTCACTCCGTCGCGCTTACTATAAGCACACATGACGGCGGAAATGCATTTGTTTTGCGTCGCTGTCGCCGTCGCCGGCACTATAAGCGCAGCCTTAGCCTGGTGATCCTACCACTGTGCCACCAGAAAATCCTGTCATGGGAGAACAGGACTCTGGATCAAGCACCAGGCAGGACACATAGATCAAGTAAATGGGTGTTTATTTTGGCGGGAATTAACAGACACAGCACAAAGTCACCTAACAGAGCTATACTCACACCACACAGGGAATACAGGGGGAATCATAGCAGTCCTAGGTGCCCGTTGCCACCAAAATGGCTTACCCGGAGCAGCTTTCACTCCTGTTGGGGATCAGGATTTCCAGGCAGCGCTGGATGCAAGTCACAGGCAGACAAGTTTAAATTGCCTGCTTCAGAAAGGCACCCAGCTTTGTCTTGGGGTGTCTATGGCACAACCTCGGACAACACCATTTAGTCCATGTACATGCCAGTTAATGAATGATCTGTGGAATTGAGATTGGCCACCTCTTCTCTAGATTCTTTTTTCCATAGGAAATCACGGAGAGAGGGTGGTATCCAATCACAGAGTGGATGCTGTGTGTGGGACCAATCACAGCATGAGTGGTATGTGGGCCAATCACGAAGCAAGCTACATAGGCCAATCAGGGCTGTGAGATATTAAACTAACTTATTTATAAAAAATGTTTTACCAGGAAGTAATACATTGAGAGTTACCTCTCGTTTTGAAGTATGTCCTGGGCATAACTAGAGTAACAACTAAGACCTGCGTCAGTTGGCTCTTAAAACCTTGAGCTGGATACCTCCTGTGGAGCAAAACAATGGCCCTGCCCTCAGAGGCTCAGTTCCCTAGGCTTTAGTACACACCCCTCCCCTTCCAGTCTCAGGAATAGCTATTTCTCCAGACATGTGGGCAAAACAAAGTGTTTCTCAGCCTTGCATGTCCAGAGACCTTGGCTATGCTTTAAAAACACATTTTTGTGCTCACAGTTACATTACACACGGTTAGCACATATACATTCACATAATATATTTGGGCAGATGAGCTACAATTATGTACTGTACTGTATACTGTATACAGTTTATTTTTTGCCAGTTGTTCAATGTCTAAGATTTTGGACCCAGTTTAGAGTTGAAATATGATTTTCGTTTTTTGCAAGCGGTCTAATTGAACTATTATATTATTCTCAAGAGATTCATTCAATATATATTTCACAGACTGTGGAACAGAAAAATAAATTCAATTACTTCCAAAAAGTATAATTCCAGTTGATTCCTGTATTGAGTAAAGTTTTCTATGGCTCAAACATTTTATTCTCTTTGAGTAATGAGGACTTTGGCTACTAACAAATCCTCAATACCATGGATAATACATCTGTAGATTCATCCAGACGATGATAGGGCAATGGCTGGGCTTCACCTTTATAATAGAGCCTCATTGCCCATATCATCCCCCCCTTCCGTTAAAAGGATATGAAGAAGAAGAGACGGGAGTGTGACACGGCAGATGCTCCAATCCCAGATGGCATCCCCAAGGAAAATCACAGCGCGTGCAGGAAAGCATTACCTTTTCCACCAATAGGAGGTTTAAAAAATGCGTCAAGTTATATAAATTATGTGAAGCACATGCCATCAAACGTTACTATTGCAACTATTGTTTTGGCATATATTGGCAAATCGTTCGGAAAAATAAAGTTTTGCACTTGTAATGGATCACACGTTTTACGCACAGTATAATAGAGATCATTATAATATATGCATTCCATACAGTGACTCCCCTCTATCTGCTCCTTCTACTTCATGAAAACACCTACAGTACTTACTCAAACAGGGACAAATAGGTATTATATATTGATACTAAGAAACACCTGCGTATCGTTCTATGTCTATGCCCTCAGTTGGAACTTTGGGGTTTGATGGGTTAGCCTGCACCAGGATTTTTATACTGTTCACCTTTTTGGCAATTGGTGTGCCCTGTCTATCTGTATATTGCTATAAAAGTTATGTGCTTTCTAATTTGGTCAGTTAAATGTTGTCTTTTGTTTTTTGTGTTTTTCAAAAGTATGCTCTGACAGTGGGGCTGGTTTAGCTCACACTGCTAGAGCTGTTGGCCAGATTAACAGAGGTTGTGGGTTCTAATCCTGTTGTTCTTAACACCACTACCTCATTCCTCACAAAGGGCCATAGACTTGTCAACTCAATATATTTCTTCTGAAAATCATTCTAGGAAGTGTGGGATGTGAATTATTTAAATATACTTTGTATATCTCCCAGGTTCTGCAGGTGTGCTCTTTTTTTTAGCACAGGTATCTCCCTATGTTATTTGGAGGGAGGTTTGAGGGGATATTATACAGATTGAAAATCTAGGCAAATAACAGACACGCCCCTTATTTCAGGGATTTGGAATGTGATGTATTTCTGAGATACAGTATTTGGATTGCAGCAGGAGCGAATTCTGATGTATCTGGCTGGATTTTTATTTTAGGGCCTTCAAATGGGTGTGTGTCATATTTTTATAAATTCTGTGCAGCAAATCCACGGAACAGATTCCAACGGTTTCACCCATTTAGGCACATGTGGTTGGAAGTGGATAATAGAGATTTATTGAGGACATTTTACAGATAAAGGCCTCAGCATTTTTAATGTGGGTCTGCAGGATGTTTTTGAGAGGGCACTGGCTCTTGGTGGGGCATGGAGCCCATTTTTAGGGTTAATGGGCTAGCTTGTGATAGGATGTTCTTGCCAGTTGAAGTTGGTGGTAGTTGTTAAATGTCTTTTGGTACCCAATTGCAGAATGGTAAGGTAGTAACAATACCGGTAGCTTTGCGGCTTGGCTTGCGCTCACTTTTGTCTGTTGTGGTGTTACGTGCCCATTGACTCTGGGGTCAGTGGCTGGCATGATGTGAATGTTTAAGCTGTTTAGTTAATGTTAGCTGGCAAGTTGGATGATGTATGTTTAAAAAAAAAATGCTGTGGTCATTTTTATATCCGAATCCGTGTCAGGGTTGAATTGGGATTGAGGTGGGACAGCTAAGAAAGCAGGGTAAATGGAGGCATCTGGGAGTCAAGGAAAACACATGATCTGAATTGTCATAAATAGCCTCTTAACCTTCTTTTTAATTATTTTTTTTACTCATTATTAGTTGTTCTGAAAAGGTTTATGGGGGTACAGAAAAAAAGAGGGGTAGGGGGCACAAAGTGAAGAAGCAAAGGTGATGGGGACATGTCAAATACAATGGAGGGCATTAGTATATGGTACAACATGTTACATTATAAAAAAAATTACATGAAGTCACTTGTAAAATACTACTGTAGATGTCTCTGTTTGTTCTTCATTTAGACTATGGGACATCAGTTTAAGATTTTCTTTTTGTCTAGGGTAGAGTCTTAGCTTTTTATATGTGTCTATGTCAATTATGTAATTTGTGGGTCGACCCCTTTTTAGTTTAGTCTGGGTGTGGGGTCTTTCTTCTTTTTGCGCTCGCATAGTTTGAGTGGTTGGGGTCTCCCTGTTTATCTACAGAAGTCAACCCATGGTTGCCACACTTGTATGAATTTAAAGTGAGTGTCGCTCACTAGGCTAGTAGATGCCCCAATTGGCATAAGAACCATATTGTAACACTTGTATGTGTTAGTGAGGGTACCGCCTGGTTCATCCAGTGGGATGCAATTATATATCTGGCAGCTGTGAGTACATATGAGATTAGTTTGCTCTGAAGCATAGTCAACACTGCAGTCGGTCTATTTAGTAAGTACATCCACGGGTCTAGGTCTAGTGGTTGATCTATCATTCCCTGGATCCATCTTTGTAACGAATTCCAGATATATTTAATCCTGGTGCATTCCCACCACATATGAAAACAGGAGCCTCAAGATTTGGGACACATTGGGGACATACCAGTCAGTCTGTGTAATATTTCTTAATAGACACAAGGTGGCCTATTATGTCCATCTCTGAGAATTGTGCAGAGATACAGTATCTTACTTGCAATATTAAAGGCAGCCAGTATCTACATTGTCATATTGTTACAGTGACTATCTCAGTCAAGTTCTAGTTTCACAGCTTTTAAAAATATCCTGACAATAAACTTTCTATAATTTTTTTGTATTAAAGTCAGTTTAAAACATGACATAAACTCAAAATGCATACATTTACAGATGTTTGTTCTTTTATTAATATAAACATTTTGTTTAATAGAAAGGCTGGAATCATATTATATTTTGTTCACTGGTTTTGGTCAATGTGATGAAGGTGTGCTCATTTGCATGTCATGTCCCAGAATCCCTAGCATTGCATGCATAGAGATAACGGGGAAGGGCAGGGTTGCAAACCTGTCTGAGACATATGAATGGGCTCACAAGTGTTATTTTTATGTGATGAATGTCTTAAAACATCTTAGAGATGAAAAATATTTGTATTGCTGACAGGAGCTTTGACCAACTGATCAACTGCCATCAGGGCCGCCTACAGGGGGGGACAGAAGGGACATGTGTCCCGGGCATGGTGACTGCGGGGGGCCCGGCGGCCAATGCTGCAAATTGGCCCCGACCTTGGCCGGGCCCGGCTTCTGGTCACGGCAAGGCCCCAGCTCTCCATTAGATGCCTGCAGGCCTCTTCCTCACTATGTGTCCCACGCCGAGCTTCCAACCTCTGGCGGTGCGCGACGGGCCCCTCTGACGTCAGCACGCCAGAAGTAAGCTGGGCCTCAGCTTGAGGTGCGTGCTGACATCCACCGGGCCTGGCCAGACAATCCCCAAGGTAAGTCTACTTGTTGGATATCCTCAAAACCTGACCTGTTGGCGGGTCTTGATGACTGGAGCAGAGAACCACTGCTCTAACGCAGGGGTGCGCAAACTGGGGGGCGCAGGATTCAGGAAGGTTTGCGCTCCCCTGCTCTAACACATTGCAGACCACTTACTTTACTATGTCTTCATTTACCTCTCCAGTTGTTTTTTTGCTTTGTACCCGGTAACTTTCAAAAACTACAAATAACGAGTTTGAAAAAAAATTATTACTCGACCTTAAGTAGAGGTAAAAATCCATAGATTTTATTTACATGGTTACATGGTTACATGGTTACATATTTAGTTACATAGCTACATAGTAAATTATGTTTAAAAAGTCAGAGATCCATCAAGTTCAACCTATGCTAAATTTAGACAACAGATACCATACTTTATCCTATATTTGTACTTACAGTATAGTGATCCAGAGGAAGGCAAACAAAAAACCCCAGTGACACATCATCTAATGATATCTCAGAAGGGGAAAAATACATTCCTTCTTGATTCCAAATATTGGCAATTGGATTACTCCCGGGATCCAGATCCTTCCCATGTTTACTTATTTTGTATATCCCTGTATACTTTTCTTTTCTGAAAATATGTCCAACCTTTTTTTTTGAACAGGTCTATTGTATCTGCCATCACAGTTTCCATGGGTAATGAATTCCACATTGTAACTGCCCTTACTGTAAAGAACCCCTTCCTTCGTTGCTTGTGAAATCTCCTTTCCTCCAACCTTAAGGGATAACCCCATGTAATTTGTACTGCCCTTGGGATGAATAATTCTTTTAAAAGCTCCTTGTTTTGTCCCCGAATATATTTATATATTGTTATCATATCCCCTCGTAGATGCCTAATTTCTAATGTAAACAAATCAAATTTAGCTAGCCTCTCCTCATAAATCAGATTATCCATCCCCTTTATTAATTTGGTAACGTTTCTCTGCACTTTCTCTAGTTCCGTAATGACTTTTCTAGTGGTGCGCAAAATTGTACTCCATATTCAATACTTCCCTTTCATCCATTGCCCGTTTAATGCAAGATAAGATCTTGTTTGCCTTTGCAGCTACTGCATGACTTTGGGCACTATTGCAAAGCCTGCTGTCTACAAGCACTCCTAAATCCTTCTCCATCAAGGAGTCCCCTAATTTTTCCCCATTTAATTTGTAAGTCGTCTGTTTATTTTTGTTTCTCAAATGCATAACCTTACATTTATCTGTATTTAATCTCATCTGCCATTTACCTGCCCAAGTTTCCAGTCTCTCCAAGTCCTTCTGGAGAGAAATTGCATCCTGCTTTGATTCTACTACCTTACACAATTTAGTGTCATCAGCAGAGATGGAGACTTTGCTCTCGATGCCAACCTCAAAGTCATTAATAAACTAGTTAAAAAGCAGGGGTTTCAGTACCGATCCCTGAGATACTCCACTCACAACTTTTGACCAACCTCAAAAAGTTCCATTTATTAAAAACTCTCTGTTGTTTGTCCTTCAACAGTTTTCAATGCGGGTGCAGATATTTGTACTACGCCCAATTTGCTTTATTTTGTGCATTTGTCTCTTGTGTGGAACCGTATCAAAAGCCTTTGTACTCTAAGTAGACCACATCAACTGCATTACCCTGGTCTAAATTCCTACTTACCTCCTCTAAGAAACTAATGCGTCTGAATCTGGATACAAAAATGACTTTTGATATTTTTCACATTTTCTAGATTTTTCAAGTCTACAAGTAGTACAAATATATTCATTATTATATATTTTATTAATAAGAATCCAAGTAATATACAGATGTAGTCAACAATATTATTTGTCTCAATGTTGCTGCATCAGATCTTGCAATAAAGCTGGGTGCATTTGTAGCAATTAGTATTAATAAATATAGCCAGACACGGAGTAAGCTTTTCTGTACAACTTGTTTAATACAGAAGTCCAAAGCTCTTGGAAAATGTAAATGTTAAAAGTGGTTGCTAAATGTAATCACTCTGTGAGCTTATTTTCTTGCGATTGCTCAGAATTCTTGACCTGTATGTTGGAGGGAAGACATGTACAATGGAAATGGGCTGATTGAAGGAGGTTAGAAGCAGGTACATGTGTAGAAGAAGAAGAAATTATTTCAGCAGAAGCACTGTTAATAGGCAGGAGGGCCTAGAAACCACAGAAAGACAAGAAACGCATGTAGACATACAGGAGGGGACAACAGCAGACAGGGAGGAGGTAGTATCAACTATATCGGGATTGAATGTCATTAATCTATCCCAACACTGTCTAACACCGATTCAGGAATGGGTGTTATCCAAAGGCTTATTTTTTTCCCCTACTCCATCTCTTGATAAATTTACATGCATCAAAGATCTATTCCTATTTTGTAGGAAACTCTTGATAAAAAAAATTCTATGCTACATATGAGGCGCTAACCATTACTGATTGGAACACGATTCAGGATACGGTATCTCTTCTAGAAGAGAGTGAAGGAGTTGATGAAGTAACTAGTGACCTGAAAACGTTTGGTTCCAAATCTACCTTTACCCCTCCGTTTCAAATTAGTCCTGCTAAAGAAACTTTTTTTCAATTGGTAAAGAAAAACATTGGGGCCTATGCAGTAAGCGCCGATAAGCCACTTAGTGAGGCAACTCGCCAAAAAGGCCTACTGCTACAGGTATTCAGTAAGCCCCGATAAGTCCCGATAAAAGCCCTTTCCAGCCGTACCAGCCGACCACTGAGGGTTCGTATATTGGAACATATTGGTAACATCCGACGACAGGTTATGACCCACAGCGTGTCAAAACATTTTTCACTACAGCATCAGGGGGACCCCTCAGGCTTGACATATAGAGCCATAGAAAAGATTCCCCCCCTTTGGAGAGGGGGAGATAGACTTACAAAACTAGCAAGAAAGGAGACACTATGGATTTATAAACTAAAGACGCTAGCACCCCAAGGACTTAACATTGACATCGACATTGGGGCTTTTCTAGAATGAAACATGTATATTTAACACACTAATCACGTTTCTCTTCTTCTCTCCCTTCTTCTCTTCTTTCTCCCAATCCCCCTCCCGAATTTGGAACCAGTAACTTCGCAATTGGATGATTCACTTACATTCGCTTAACCGTACACAATTACATTATCTCTATGTTTACGTTCTCTATGTTCACATATGCACCAACGAGTATATGAAATCTATCTGCCTCTGCGTAGCACAGTTAACTTATCACACTGCTTTTGAGTAAGGGCCAATATGATCGTGGGGTCAAATCCCCAATGAAATACTAGAAACACACACTAAGAATTCAAGTACCCCACATTTCTCAATTATTGAGCATCATTTTTAATTACTATTACTATTATTTTGAACTAACATTATAAAAAGAATTTTTTTTTTTTTTATCCCAAATCCAATTCCAGACACCACCAACATTCCCTAAAACTACCAACAAAGTGGAGGCAAGACATATACAAGGATACTTTTTAATACTTTTTAACATTTCACCTAAGCCTGGGTAACACAACAATACTCTTTACCCACATTTGTTATTCTCATTGCAGAATTCTGTACTCTCTCTGTTCGCATATGTGCAAACAAGTACATGAAGTCCATCTGCCTCTGTATAGCACAGCCAACTTATCACTCTGCCTTTTAAGTAAGGCCTAATATGATCGTGGGGTCAAATCCCCAATGAATCATATTGAAAATATATCCAAGTTCCATACATCTTTAAATTACTGATCATTATGTTTGAATTACTGAACTATCACATTTGTAGGAATAATTCTTTTCCAATTCTATTCCAGTCACCATTGACATTCTCCAAACTAAAGGGGGAGTCACGACACACACAGGGATACTTTTTAACATATATCACCTAAACCTCGGTAATACACCATATATATATATATTTTTCAGGACAAATAGTCTAAACATATAAGCGATACCATATGGTAGCCCCAACTACACATATATTCATCTATACAATATTTTTATTTACTATATAATTTTATTTACATTACATTTTTATATTCTTATTTTATTATTTTATATTTTTTATATATCACTCAAAATCCATCCATCTGAGCATAACCTTTTTTGCATTTAGTTTAAATGTCACACATCACAGAATTTCTAAGTGCAAGGGCCACTTTAGGTATGAAATTAATTTGCTGAAGGAATTACTTAGAGGTTTACTTCACAAGTTATTGTGCTGCACCTGCTACCAATTTTAAGAGATTTGTTTAAAGATGTCTGTAGATTGCACAAATTACTAATTGCCTACACCTCGAGCGAGGGAAGGTCTCATAGAACTGATAGAGATCTTGTGTGCATGATTATCTACTGTGTATAACATTGTCACTACTTGTAATATATTTATGTATGTATTTAGAGTTTAGCATTATTGGTCTTTCATATTATTGGGCATTAGTCCAACACCCAACACTCAATAAAGGTCGTTTTTACATTTTATTATTTAATTGTACCAATACCAATTGATGACCAATCCAATCATCAATTAGGTATTTGCTTATAAAGAGGGAAGACACAGGGCATCTGGCAGGAACCTGACGAAGCATTATTGCGAAACTAGTTGTTCCCTGCCGGAGCCCATTGATTGAAGGACCCAGCCAGCCTGCTGACATCCGGTAAGACCTCCTCTTCCGGTCCCGCCATCGGACGCGACCACGGGAGCTGTACTGGTGAGAGGAATATCACCGGACGATCAGGCTGATGCTGGGCTGTTTTAAAGCTGTACCATGAGTGTTATTTTGACTTTGTTTTCTGTACCTAATAAATTCTATTTTGCTCACTCACCGAGTTCGGCCCTTTTCTTCCTATTTGGGCCCCCGGGAGAGAAGCAACTCACGTACTGCCTCCACCAGGAGGGTGAGAAAGCTATTGTTTTTAGCAGCATTCCATGAAGGAAAGACTGCGCATTAAACTCTGCTAACCAGCCCCATTATCCCCTTTTTACCTCAGACCAACAACAGGCTATATAAACATACCCTGTTAGTCATCCACATATAGCACGTATTCTGCTTCTGTTCACAAAAAAACCACACAATTCCATTTAAATTTTATTTAAGGATTTTATTTAAGGATTTTTAAGCTATTTTAGAATATATTTTTTCATATATTTACTTTTAATTACCAAGGTTCTTTAATTCCAAAGAGTTTTAAGCTATTTTAAAAATATATTTTTCATACATTTTTAATTCCAAAGTTCTTTTGGCTTTATTGTACCGTTCGATTACTAAAACTCTAATACCGTGTTCCATATCTTCCTATCCTCTTATCTCTACGTTTGAGCAAAATCCCGTGCGCTGACCAACCCTCCACCTCCACTACTCGCCAAAAAGGCCTACTGCTATTCAGTAAGCCCCGATAAGTCCCGATAAAAGCCCTTTCTGAGAAAAAAATTGACAAACGAGCAGCGAGAAGCCACTTATCGGCAGGTTTTGAAACTCGTGCAATTCTAGTAGCCCCAAATAACTTATCGAGGCTAATCGTGGCTCTAGAATAGAGATTTCCTCTCAAAATCCTCCTGCCAGGAAAAGTTGGAAGGAAGGTGGTGAGAAGATGCCGAGAAGCGGCGAGAGAAGACTTAGAAAATGCATTTTTCCTGCATTGGATTGATGCCATGGGGTCTCGGAGCTGATACCCATTAATATCATATAAACCATCATAGACAGCACTCTAAACCAAAAAATATGATAAAAAATGTTGAGGTGCACGAAGCGTAGTGGGCTCAAACAACCCCACTCAAAATCATATAAATCCCAAAGTAGGCTCCAGCACACTATAATAGATAGAAACACGTAGATAGTTTCAGAATACTGTAAGCCACAAATTTAATAGCGTAAATAATATAAATGTACAAAATTGGAACTGCTCACTGACTCATTTAGCAAAGTATACAGCTCTAATTATCACACTAGGGTAGGGGGGGGGGATACAAAGGGAAGGGAAGTGTGGGGTACAAATGAGGGTATGGGGAACAGATAACATATAAAAGACACTGGGGTAGGGTAAGAGGGGCAACGTTTCAGGGTAGGAACCCATTCTTCTGGCCCGTTCCCTTGGGTCTACAGGAACCTCAAGGTACTTCCCTTGACCCTTATCCCCCTCTAAGACACAAGAATGAAAGCTTAAGCAAAAATCACAGAGGCCTACCTACCCGGGAGGCCTAAGAACTAACCCCGGACCTACTATACCCGCCCTGTACCCATTAATTGACACAGTGGTATATCATACCCATATAATATGGGCATGATAAGCCACTATATCACGCAATGGTCAACCTAATAAAATAATTAATGCAATACACTAGTATTGCATTTTATATTACAAAAATGTTGATCTATGGTGAGATTTGTGCAGGGAGTGGTAGCTCTCTCTCTGCAGCTGAAAAAAATCGCCAGGTGAGCCCTTTTCAGAGAGGCAATCATCCCGTCGCCGGCTACTCGCCTGATTTGCAAATGTTGCTATAACAGGAATTCTGGGCTTTCTACATAGCATGATAGCAACACTGTCAAAACTTGCGATTTAAATAGCCCGGCGATTTTTTCCCCCGGCGCTTAGTGCATAGATGTGTATTGCATCTAGGAGACCTGGTTTGGGCAATCTATCATGCATTAAAACCACTGAAAGAGTTATTATTTTATTTATTTATAAAATGTTTTACCAGGAAGTAATATATTGAGAGTTACCTCTCATTTTCATGTATGTCCTGGGCATAGAGCTAAGATTACAAATAATAAATGGTTACAAATACATAGTTACATAAGTGAAAAGGGTGTACATTATATACGAGACATTGCATGTACAGTTAGAGATAATATATATTGCACAGTTAGAGATAATATATATTACAATTAAAATATGTTAAAATATGTTAATATGTTTATATGTTATATAAATATGTAAAATAAAATATGGCATATTCTATCCCTCAGATAAAGGGGACAATATTGTTCTCTGGCCCCAAGCACTGTATCTCCAGGAGGTGAATAGCCAATTATCACATCCCTTATAAACTATAAGAGGCTATTTTTGGATCTAACTGCAACTTTTAAAATGAAAGTTGAAGAGCTTATTCTAGAGGCTTTAGATCAGGGAACAATCACCTTGAAATAGTCCAAATTTGTAAGGGTAACCCATCCAAGAATACTACCTTTGTATTTACTTCCTAAAGTACATAAGGATTTGAAATGTCCCCCAGGATACCCCATAGTATCAGGGATAGGGAGTCTATGTGAAAATATCTGCATATTCATTTACTCCTTCTTACAACCTCATGTTGAGAGTCTACCGTCTTTTGTAAGGGATACGTCTGACGTCCTTATAAAGATTCAGGACATTGTTGTTTTAAAAGGGACATATCTTGTTACCTGTGATGTCGAGACTCCATATTCTAACATCAATTACAAAGACGGCATTGATGTGGTCAAGTACTTCCTGGGGATGAAGAACTTGGAAACAAAGAGTAAATGTGATCTGGTAGTACGTTTTTTATTCTTTATCCTATCACATAACTATTTACTTTTTGACGGTAAATTCTATTTACAAACCAGGGGCACGGCAATGGGGGCTACTTGTGCTCCATCGTACGCTAACCTCTTTCTTGGCTGGTGGGAATGAGAATAAGTTTTCACTGATGAATTGATTAAATATACTGATTTGATACCGTTATGGATTAGATATATTGATGACGTCTTCTTCCTGTGGGAAGGGGACGTCATCGGATGCACAGCCATTATCTAGGTGCTTAACTGTAACAATATCAACATCCACCTTACTTCAGAGATCTCTGTGGCATCAATCTCTTTTCTAGATTTACATATTCAAATTTTGAAGGATTTAAGATAGAGACGGTTGTCTTCTGTAAGCGCACTGCTACAAATAGCTTAATACAATTTGAAAGTTGTCATCCATCCCCCCTTTAGAGAGGAATCCCGGTTGGTCAACTATATAGTTTAAAACATAATTGTTCATCTAAGTTTACGTTTAACAATAGAGCCAAGGAACAGGAATTGTTGTTTCCGGAGAGGTGTTACAGCAAAAGATGTTTTAAGAGAGTCCTTTACCACGTTAATCAAGGTAAAAGAGATACTTTACTGGTCCCCAAAAGTAAAGCCAAGAAGATCTGCCCCATTGCACCAGTCAGATATATATCAACTTTCAATCAAAATTGGGATCAGATTAGATCTGTCTTTCAAAGACATTGGGCGATTTTGCTCAGTGACAGAAATCTGGCAACCTCGATTGGACATAGGGTACAAATGACAGCAAAAAGGGCATCCAACCTAAGAGATCAGCTAGTGCACAGTCACTTTAATGGAACGATGGCTGTTAGAAGAAAATCTAAAGGGACTTATCCCTTTGGTAGTTGTAAATGCTGTGGGTTTATTCCCAAAATTAAAACATTATTTGATAGCAGCAAGACTAGAGAGTTTTCCATGAAAGATTTATTTAACTGTGACACCAAAGGAATTATCTACGTACTTTCTTGCCCCCGAACCTACAGTATATGGGTATGACTTCGAGAGAGTTAAAACTACGCATATTGGAACATGTAACATGGAGAAGTATCAGAAATGCAATCAAAGATCTTTCAAGGGCCAAGCAACTGATCAGTGTCTTTGGAGTGTGAAGATGGTCAGCGCAAACTCGTGGAACTCAAGATGGTGATGAAGAATAGTGCCTGATATTTGTGTACAGAATGTGAGTACATTCCCTACCATTTCATTGTTTATAAAACACTGCTTGTTGCAAGCTATACTATTGGCCGTTTCTTCTGCTCTTCTTTTACACATATTTTATGGGAAATTGAGCTCCACCATTCCTGAAGCAACCCTCATAAGGGAAGATCAAGAGGGGATAAAAGACCTACCCAAAGAAACCTCACCACCATATCATTATCTGACAGAGTCAGAGAAAAGCGAATTTACCCTATATGTTGCTGTAAGTAGGTTCTCCCCCAGAGCTAAGATTCACGCAAATTAACTCATCATTGAATCACAATACTGCACAATTATTGTTTGTATATGTTTTTTATTCACATGTTGTTTTCCTGACCGGGTCGCTCACTTTCCACAACCAACCACGGATGAAGAATAGAACAGAATAAAAAATACACAGTATTAGTGTATGCATCAACGTGTGTGGGGGGAAGAGGGGGAGGTGGGGGTAGAATACTGAGATGAATCCACATCACCTGAGCAGGCTGACATCACCCACTGAGGGAACAAACTCACATTTGGCCGTGTGAGTTTTTTGCCTATTATTACTCCACTTCAGGAGTTTGGATTTACCCACCACATCCATCGTTGAGGGTGAAGTCTCACACAAGCCCGTGTGAGTCGCTGAAACTAACAACTTATGTTTCATTTGCTGTATATTTAGTGGCATTCACTAATACCCCTCCCTTCCCATCCCCCACCTCCCCCCTTCTTTCCCCCCACACACGTTGATGCATGCACTAATACTGTGTATTTTTTATTCTGTTCTATTCTTCATCACCATCTTGAGTTCCACGAGTTTGCGCTGACCATCTTCACACTCCAATTGCAACCATAAGAAGGACTCAGGGTTGTCTTCTTCAAGGTCAAGCAGCAGCAAAACCAACAAAAAGGGCCAGTATACAATTTTATACTATTTTACACTATTACACATTTTCTACAATTTTTTAATATTTAATAATTCGCAGGCGTCTAAGTATTTTTTAGCCACATATTTTAGGGAGCACCCCAGTTCCACATCCAGTTAACTGATCAGTGTCGCCAGGCATTTTTACACCAAGCATGCCAGCTCTACCCTGGGTTTGCAGTCCTGGGGCATCAAAAAAGTTTTATATATCCCGTTGATGACTCCATCATCCACTTGGCCGCTTTTTCCGCTCCTTCCACCTGTCTGCGTCTGCAGCTGCATCTTCACTGCAGTCTCGGTGATTCCAGTCGCTGCGTCTCCCCATCAATCAGACGCTGTATTTGCCGACAGATGACAGATTCTCTTAAATAGACACAGCGCCAATTTGCTTCATCCTCTTTGAACTCACCATGTTGTGCTGTGGTTACATGTTTAGATTTCAGGACTTATTATTTTTTCACCTGTAATTTTGCAGGACTGTGCATATCTCTCATTTTTGGGCCAGTCTCAAACATCTGGGACTTTGGAGCATTGTGATGTCTATTGGGGCATTTTTGATGTCTATTGGGGCATATTTTGTGTGATCCAATGTGATAGCGATCAACTCTTACACCCTGAGACTTCCTCTTCTTTTACTCTCTTCAGAGGATACATTTAAGGATTTCTATGCTACATTGTTATATTCTTAGTGGTTATTCTAATTGCAATTCTAGCGGCTTCTACAAGAGATTTAGATACATTTTGTGTACATAGTATATTGCCTGGCACTGTTCCATCAGGGTTTATTTTGTGCTACATACACTTCAATTAACCTTTCAAGTCTTGCTATTATGTTACATTTATTGGGTCTATTGTAGTTCCCTGCCGGCAGGCAGGCATCAATTTGTTTGGGAGGGGACTATATGCCACCCCTCCTTAATCTAATGGATTCCTGTTACTTTGTATCTTGAACCATGCAATTGTGTGTGAAATTAAACATCTACAGTATGCTGTATTTATCTGCAAAATTCATACCTATCTCTGATTCAACATTTTAGGAATTACACAGCATTTAACTGTTCAACGGACACATTCACAGGCTACTCGGACACGGTTTATATATGTTTTTTTAATTAATTTGCATTATGTTTATGTCTTTCATCATTGTGTGTATTTAATAAATGTAATCGCAAAAGGGAAAGTCTCTGTATACTGCACTCGAATATAGTTTGAGATAAATGATAACAATATAAAAATGTACTTTTAATACACAAGTTAAAATAATGTCAGTAATTAGAACATGAACTAAATAGTGAATAAATATTTACAGTGAAGCATACTCAAAAATAAAAACTATGTGCCTGAACCAGGAAGGGATAAACCTACAGAGTAATTAATTATCACAAATGTGTATGATTATTCTTTCTATTTACTCTGTCAGTGCACCTTTTATTTCATTACTTCATTACACTCGCTGAGCAATGAGATTCTTGTTATTAAGGTTTTATTGAATAAATTTGATATATTTTTTGCTGACTACCTTGAGTGCCCCTCTATATGGAGTTTCTACAACTTCTGCCTATTAGGAGTCGCATAAACTGAAAAAACAGCACATGGAGAGACACAATTTGTAAACATTAAAGAGGAAAATCGCAGAGCAGCTGAGAAGCCGGTCGCGGTGTCCTCGCTTGGGGGCGTTGATTCCAAACATCTGTCGTCACAGCGTCATGAATCATTCGTCACGGAGGCATCGAGTCGGCTTCTCAGCTGCTCTGCGGTTTTCCTCTCTGGGATACCAGGACTTTTTGAACTTTGTTCCTCCTCCCAGACGTCATCTGTCTGAAGTGCCACTGATTGTGATTTTCCTTGATTTACTCACAAGCACGTGAGTATAAACATTGGAGATTACGTTCTTTTTTTTGGACACAAGAGTTCTTACATATTACACTATTGGTGTTTTAATTTTATTTTTTTCATAACGACATTGACGAACTTCGCTCCCTAAGAAGCTGTGACATCATAAGGTTTGGCTTCTTATTGGCCCGCGTGGAGCGGGAGCTTTTAACCTCAGCTATCCTAGCAGGAGCTGCTACCGGCACCCATATGGAGATAAGTATCTCTGGAAGCAGGGGGTCCCCGGAGCTGAAATTAATGGGGTCCAGCTCCAGAGACCCCCTGCTTCAATACAATTTTTTTTTAAATTGCCACAAAAATCGCCCCTTGGATTGCTCCTTTAAAATGAACTTTAAGAAATATTGATGAAAATAATTGGCAAATATTAGCAAATGTTGGTGAGCATACTAGATGGTTGGTAAAAACAGTATAGTGTACAAAAAATGCCACTTGTGAGTACATTTGCATGTCTGAGACAGGTCTGTAACCCTATCTTTGTCCATTATCGCTTAGCTGCCACAGGAGTGAGCAAACTTTTTATGCCGAGCCCCCCTTTTCATCCATGAAATTTCTCGCCCCCCCCCCCCTGCCTGATGTAATCAAAATCACATGAAGTCAGCGCACGTGAGCTGGTTCAGCCAATGAGGGCGAACCAGCTTTGTGACGCGTCCGCCACGTGTCTACAATCTCCTGCAGTCAAGTTCACAAATCGCTTGGGCTGCAGGCGTGTGCGCAGGCAGTATACTGGTATTGGATCACTGTTTATTTTATTGTTTGCTGGTATCTGGTAATATGTTTTTTTTCTGGTGCACAAAGGCATCCATTTGAGGGGGCATTCATCCACCTCTTTGCTACCTCCCTTCCCTTCCCCTCCCTTTTTTCTTCTCCCATTTGCTTTCCCCAGTGTCATCCACTCCTACCTACCAGTTTTTGTATTTTTTTTATTTTATCCCGTTTTAAATGTTTGTCCAGGGATCAGGGACCCACATAACCAAACTCAAGGGGGGTATTGATGAATCTCCCCTGCTGATTAATACTCCCAAGTGACCCCCCTGATCTAAAGAAGAACCCTCAGCACCTCAAAACTTATCCTCCCAAGCCCCTCAATTCTGCCATCTCTCCCTGACCTTCATCCCTCCGTTTAGCCATTGTGTCTCTCCCTCCCCCCAGTGTCTCACTCACCTTCCCCCATGTCTCTCCTCTCTCTCTCTCTCTCCTCTCTCTCTCTCTCTCTCTCTCTCTCTCTCTCTCTCTCTCTCTCTCTCTCTCTCTCTCTCTCTCTCTCTCTCTCTCTCTCTCTCTCTCTCTCTCTCTCTCTCTCTCTCTCCTTCCACCCAGTCTCTCTCTCTCTCTCTCTCTCTCTCAACTTCCCCCCAATGTCTCTGTCTCTCTCTCTCACCTTCCCCCAGTGTCTCTCTCTCACCTTCCCCCAGTGTCTCTCTCTATCCAACCTTCCCCCCAAGTCTCTCTCTCTTACCTTCCCCCCAGTGTCTCTGTCTATCACACCTTCTCCCCAGTGTCTCTCCCTCACCTTCCCCCCAGTGTCTCTCACCTTCCCCCCAGTGTCTCTCACCTTCCCCCCAGTGTCTCTCTCCCCTCCCCCCAATATGTCTCCCACCTCTCCATGTCTCTCTCTCCCTCCCTCAATATGTCTCCCACATCTCCATGTCTCTCTCTCCCCCTCCCCTCAATATGTCTCCCACCTCTCCATCTCTCTCCCTCTGTTATGGAACAAGAGCCACATTTCTGACTCACCCCCCTCTCTCCTTTGCAGTTTCTGCCTGTCAGATTTTATTCCCAGCTGCATGGAGTCTGCAGACACATACTGTGCCTGTGTGGCTTGCAACAATGTTGCATTCCTTGCCTGCGAGCACGACATCAGTGAGCTGCTACAGCAGTCTCTGAGATCCTCACCAGAATGGGCTAGTCTGACCCCCCTCCTGTTTGTTCAGACATGGTCTGCCCCTAGACTATTCCTTTACCCACACTGCACCTCACTTCCTTTTTCCACCCTGGAGACAGTGAGTAAAGAACCTTTCTCTGTTTATCCCCCTTGGTGAGGCCATCTCTTTTTACCGGTTCCTAACTAATAATCACCACTACACACCATCCACAAGCATCTGTACCCTGCTACCTTTTCCCAATAAAGTGGAGGAAATATTACAGGACTTGGAGTGATTTAAAAGGGAACTGTGTTAATGCTATCGGGAGCCATTCATACCAACGTGACCCTGGCTTCAGAATAGTAAAAAGAGGACCGTGTGCCTTGGGAAATACACACAGAGGAGCTGCTACCCACAGCCTTTATGCTAAAGAAACAAGCAAGCAGCTTACATAGCAAATAAACAGCAGTCTCTCACCACATTGCACAAGCACGTTGCTACACAGAGCCACAAGCCTCTACACAGCAAACTACCACAGCTTTATGCAAAGTCAGTGAGCAGCCTTACTTTGCTAATACTACACAAAGGAAGCACCAAGTAGCTAAAACTGCAAACAGTCTGCAGCTTTCACAGACAACCAGTAGCTCAAACTACACAGCAGCCTTGCCACAAACAGTGCTTCTCTTACAATTCCTAACTGCCTTTTTCTCTGTCTGAGTCCACCCGCTGCTCAGCCCCACAGTGAGGAGCCAACGGACACCTATAAGTACAGCTACCCCAACGCTGCACGCTGCAGGACACCGCTCGGCATCATCTGAGACAGACGCCCATCGCTGACAAGGTAAAAGACCGCACGCCACACGCACTGGCAAAGGCCTACACACACCTACAGCATGGCAGAACTCAGAGCCATCACGCAGGAAAGCGATCTCTCAGACACAGAGATCGCTGCGCAGCTGCAACAGGCGCAGGCAGGCGCAAGGCCCAAACGGACAGTCACACTGACACAAAAGGGCCGCGAAAAATATGAGACTGACATTGAAGCGCACCGCGCTAAATTAGAGTTGGCCTGGGAAACAACCACACTTGGGATACGCAATGTCGCCGGTGCTGGCAACTCTGTACAACAGCTCGAGCAGGCAATAACTCAATTAAAGACAGATCACGCACGCTACCAAAGACTGTCAGAGGCATACGTCACTTACTTGGCCAGGGCTAATACCGGCGAAAGCCTGCAAGAAAGGGACTTACAGCTCAATATTGACTTGACACGTGACAGCCGCGTGCGAACCTCTATCACGGAAGCCGAGAGTAAGAGGAAAGACCTTTTGCTGGAAACCGCATCGCAGCGCTCAAGCACATCCAGGCACTCATCAAGGTCAGCAAGATCAGCGCAGTCTAACGCGTCCAGCGCAAGTACCAAGGCGCGAGCCGCCGCAGAGGCCGCACGTGCCAGGGCTGAATATAGTCGCAGAGAGGCAACCATAAGGACAGAAAGAGCGCGCATAGAAGAGGAGGAGCAGAATGCCGCCGCCGCTGCCACGGCCGCCGCTGCCAATGCCGCCGCCACTGCCGCCGCCTGCCAATGCCGCTGCTAATGCCGCCACTGCCAATGCCGCTGCCACTGCCACCGCTGCCAATGCCGCTGCTAATGCCACCACCGCCAATGCCGCCGCCGCTGCAAATGCCGCCGCTGCCGCGGCGCGTAAAAAGGCCGAATTGGACGCGGATCTAGAGGCACTTAATCAAGAGAAGGAAGCCACCGCCGCCATAGCCCAAGCTGAAGTCCTAGAAGCAGCCGCGCAACAGGATGGCGGGGAGCAACCCTACAGACGGATTGCCTCAGAGGATACAGTCCAACGCACTGAAGACTACGTCAGGAGCCTCTTCAGCGTGAACACCAGCGCACCATCTCAACACGGATGGAGCGATTCCACAGATACCGAAGACTCGCTAGGACCACGATGAGAAGACGCTGCTCCATCAATGGCACATGCTGCCTGGGATAGCCACAGCCGCAACAGTGATCCACACGCCAGCGCGCACACGGATGCACCACAACAGGCTCTCAATCTAGGTACACCCACGCGGGAGAAAACAGCCCCTCACACTGGCCAGCAGTCATCACGCGTCCATGCCAAGGAAGAGGCGACTGCACGGACCCTCCCAGCAACTACTTCAGAACGGGACAAACGCGCCGATGTCTCAGGTCTGACAGACATAGCCAAGTACATGATCCGGCGCGACTTGGTGCACGCAGGACTCATCAGCTTCGACGACCGCCCTGAGAACTACCGGACGTGGAAGTTCACGTTCAAAGACGCAATCGCCAGCTTGGACTTCTCAGCAAGGGAAGAGCTCAACCTGTTAGTCAAGTTCCTGGGGAACGTATCCAGGGAGCAAGCGCAGAGACTTCGGACGGCAAACGCGCATCAACCCCAAGTAGGTCTTGACCTAATGTGGGAAAGGCTAGAAGAGTCCTATGGCAGCCTCGAAGCAGTCGAGGATTCACTCTTCAAAAGAATCGAGAGCTTCCCCAAGATCACGAATAAAGACTACTCGAAGTTACGAGATCTTGGAGACCTGCTGCAAGAACTGGAGTTCGCAAGGAAAGACCATTCCTTAATAGGTCTCAACGCCCTAGATTCAGCTCGTGGAGTGAGACCCATCCTGGAGAAGCTACCCTTCAACCTCCAAGAAAGGTGGCTTTCACAAGGTTCCAAATACAAAAGGGAGAAGCAGGTTGTCTTCCCCCCATTCTCATTCTTCGTGAGCTTCATCCGCGAAGCGGCAAGGACAAGAAACGACCCCAGCTTCATCTTAGGGGCGCAAACCACATCCAGCGCCAGCCACCCGAGGAACGAAAGGTCAACAGCAAGGTACAAGGACTCCAGAACACCCATCTCGGTCCACAGGACGGACGTGCCCCCTACGACCCACGCGAGTCCCAGCCAGACGGCCGACAGGGACAAAAAACCAAGGGACCTTAACATTGAATGCCCTATCCACAAAAGGCCGCATCCACTTAACAAGTGCTTCGGATTCAGGATGAAACCCATAGAGGAGCGAAAGAACCTACTCAGGGAATGGGGAGCCTGTTTCAAATGTTTTGCTTCCACAACTCATTTATTCAAGGACTGCAAAGAAGCTATGAAATGCACAGAGTGCGATAGCGACAGGCACATAGCCGCTCTACACACGGAAGCTATGAAGCCCACAGCAAGCAAAGCCCCTAACCCTCCGACAAAGCAGGGCGGGGAGGAAGAAGTGGGAGACACACCCCCCCCCCGACGTCAGTAGCATCCAAATGCACAGAAGTATGCGGAGAAGGAAACGACGGTAGATCTTGCTCTAAAATATGTCTGGTAGCAGTGCACCCAGAGGGACAACCCCAAAGAGCCAAACGGATGTATGCAATCATCGACGACCAGAGCAACCGATCGCTGGTCAGGTCAGAATTCTTCGATATGTTCGACATACAAGACAGTACTTCTCCTTACACTCTCAGAACGTGCGCAGGGCGAATGGAGACTACAGGGAGAAGAGTGAATGGCTACACCATATGCTCAATAGACGGCAAAGTGAGCATGCCCCTTCCCACACTCATCGAGTGCAATCACATGGCAGAAGATAGGACTGAGATCCCCACGCCAGACGTGGCGCGACACCATCCCCATCTAAAAACCATTGCCGATCATATCCCACCACTAGACGAAGATGCCCAGATCCTGCTGCTACTTGGCAGAGACATCATGAGAGCACACAAGATCCGCGAACAGCGAAATAGGGACCACAACGGCCCAAGCGCTCAAAGGCTCGATCTAGGATGGGTGGTAGTTGGAGAAGTATGCATAGACAGGATACGAGGACCCGACAACGTAGGCGCCCTACGGACGAACTTGTTGGAGAACGGTCGTATATCCCACTTCAAACCGTGTCCGAACCACTTTCAGGTCCACGAGAAGCCCGAGACCAAAAGGAACTATGGAGACGCGCCTGTGGCAAGAAAATACCCCAACAACCTAGGGAGTACAGTGTTCCAGACCACAAAGGACGACGACAAACAGGCGCCATCAATGGAAGACAAAGAATTCTTGAGGTTGATGGATAAGGAGCTCTTCAAGGACGAATTGGGCAGTTGGGTGGCCCCACTACCTTTCTGCTCACCAAGAAGACGCCTCCCAAACAACAGAGACCATGCTATGTCTAGGCTCGCTTCGCTCCGCCGTAACCTACAAAGGAAACCGGAGACCAAGGAACACTTTGTGGCCTTCATGCAAAAAATCTTCCACAGTGGGCATGCAGAGTCGGCGCCCCCACTGAAAGAAGGCGAAGAATGCTGGTACCTCCCGTCGTTTGGCGTCTACCACCCCCAGAAACCTGGCCAAATCCAAGTGGTATTCGACTCCAGCGCTCAGCATCAGGGAGTCTCCCTAAACGATGTTCTCCTCACCGGGCCGGATCTGACAAACAGTCTTCTGGGAGTGCTGATCCGCTTCCGCAAGGAACCTATCGCCGTAACCGCAGACATTCAACAGATGTTCCACTGCTTCCTTGTGCGAGAAGACAACCGTAACTACCTAAGATTCCTGTGGTACCAAGATGACGACATAGAAAAAGAAATCACGGTGTACCGCATGAAAGTACATGTCTTCGGGAACAGCCCATCACCTGCAGTGGCAGCCTACGGCCCAAGAACGGCCCAAGACGGAGAAGCAGAGTTCGGGAAAGACGCCAGGAGCTTCGTCGAAAGAGACTTCTATGTGGACGATGGATTAAAATCAGTTCCCACCGAAGAAGAAGCCGTAGATCTACTCAAGAGGACACAAAAGATGTTAGCAAAGGCCAACCTAAGGTTGCACAAAATAGCTTCCAACAGTGCCACAGTGATGAAGGCGTTCCACGCAGATGATCAAGCACCAGATCTCAAGAATTTGGATCTGGGGACCGACACGCCTCCCATACAGCGGAGCCTGGGGATAAGCTGGAATCTTAAAACAGACACCTTTACGTTCCAGGTAGCCATCGAAGAAAAACCCTTCACACGTCGCGGAGTCCTGTCCACCGTTAACAGTCTCTACGATCCGCTAGGATTCGTGGCTCCTGTCACTATACAAGGGAAGTCTCTCCTCAGAGAAATGTCCTTCGAAAAACAGGAATGGGACACCCCACTACCTCCAGAAAAACGGAAAGAGTGGGAAACGTGGAAACACTCCTTGAAGGCCCTCGAGCAACTTCAAATCCCACGCCCCTATTCACCTATATCTCTCACCGCCGCACACAGCAAAGAGCTTTGCGTGTTCTCAGATGCCTCCACCAAAGCTATAGCAGCGGTGGCCTACCTAAAAACCACGGACGTGGATGGAAGTTGCCACATCAGGTTCATCCTTGGCAAAGCTAAGCTGGCGCCACAACCCAACCATACTATACCCAGACTAGAGCTGTGTGGTGCAGTGTTAGCAGTAGAACTGGCGGAGCTTATCGAGAATGAGATGGACAGCAAACCAGATGCCGTCAAACTCTACACAGATAGCAAGGTGGTGCTGGGATACATATACAACAAGAAGAGGAGATTCTACGTATACGTAGCTAACCGTGTAGAAAGAATCAGGAAATCAACTCAACCAGAACAATGGCACCACGTGCCCACAGATCAAAATCCCGCAGATCATGCCACCAGATCAGTACCCGCATCTCAACTGCAGAATACGTCGTGGCTCACAGGACCAACGTTTCTTGCGCAGCCTGCGGAAACGCTACCAACCCCAGTTGGCGATTTTGAACTCGTGGATCCCGAAATGGATACGGAGATAAGGCCTCCACAAGTATCCGTGGTACTCACCAATGTATCGCACAAAAACGCATTCGGATCACACCGATTCCAACGCTTCTCAAGATGGACGGCCCTTCTGAGAGCAGTAGCCCATCTCGGGCATATAGCCTCCACCTTCCGCCAGACACCAGATGGTAAAACTACCGGCTGCCACGGCTGGCACATCTGCAAAGAGCTGCGCACCGTAGCGGAAATTACAAAGGCTAAGGAAACTGTTCTCGGTCATGTTCAAAGAGAAACGTATGCGGAAGAGATCAATTGCATTCGCGGAAAGAAGAGTGTTCACAAAAACAGTCCACTTTGGAAGTTGAATCCCTTCATCGACAACGACGGCCTCATGAGAGTAGGAGGCCGCCTCAATAAGACCCATTACAGAGACTATCCTTCTAATGCCCAAATCGGACTGTGATGGGGAAAAACTGGTTACCAGTGCCGTGGACTTTTAAGAGACATTGTGGTGCATCAAGCTAACCAAGAGCTACGCACCCACCTGGCTTCCCTTACTGGAAAGCCTGGCCAAAGGACTTTGATGCCAGTGGTACCGGCCGGTATCATGTTGCTATGGAAATATGGACCTTTGCAGTATATCGTTATGTTGTATGTATTGCACATATGTTCACATAGCTTGTTATATAGTGGTATCTACAGATACCAGACGGGGAGTGTTATGGAACAAGAGCCACATTTCTGACTCACCCCCTCTCTCCTTTGCAGTTTCTGCCTGTCAGATTTTATTCCCAGCTGCATGGAGTCTGCAGACACATACTGTGCCTGTGTGGCTTGCAACAATGTTGCATTCCTTGCCTGCGAGCACGACATCAGTGAGCTGCTACACCAGTTTCTGAGATCCTCACCAGAATGGGCTAGTCTGCCCCCCCTCCTGTTTGTTCAGACATGGTCTGCCCCTAGACTATTCCTTTACCCACACTGCACCTCACTTCCTTTTTCCACCTTGGAGACAGTGAGTAAAGAACCCCTTCTCTGTTTATCCCCTTGGTGAGGCCATCTCTTTTTACCAGTTCCTAACTAATAATCACCACTACACACCATCCACAAGCATCTGTATCCTGCTGCCTTTTCCCAATAAAGTGGAGGAAATATTACAGGACTTGGGGCCTCATGCAGTAAGCGTCGATTATGTGAAATCGGCAATCTTACCGATTAGTCATGTTATTGGCGTTTTTTCCTCTCCGTATGCAGTAAGTGCCGAATACATTCAAAATCAACCCGAAAACAAATCCGCCCACTCTCACGATGATTAGCCGATCACACACAGGTGTATCGGCGTGCGTGGCGCGGTGCTGATAGGTTGCCCAATCACAAATCTTGCTGAATCAGGCGAAACAAGCATGTTTTGGATTGCGCGCCATATTTAAAGGCAACGTGTACTGCTATTCATTCTCTGTGTTGTTGGGAGTGAGAGAGAGAGAGACGCACAGAGCTGGCTGTTTGAAGATTTGCATATTGACTGAGAGACTTGTTGTGTATTGGGTGAGCTTTGTCCATTGTTGTTTTGTTTACATCTTTGTCTTGTTTTATATGTGGAAGTGTTTCGTGTGATTGCCTGTACATTTGTTGTCTGTTTTTTGTGAGTGCTGGAAGTATGCCCGCAAAGCGTGGGAAGAGTGATGCTGGTGGGAGTGGGAGTGCTACTCGTGCGAGTACGCGTCGGAGTGAACGTACTGTTCAGGGGAGTGATGTTGCTGAGAGTGAGAGTGGTGTTGCAGGGAGTGGGAGTGCTGGTGCTGCGAGTGGTGTTGCTGGGAGTGGGAGTGCTGTTGCTGGGAGTGGGAGTGCTGTTGCTGGGAGTGGGAGTGCTGTTGCTGGGAGTGGGAGTGCTGGTGCTGGGAGTGGGAGTGCTAGGAGTGTGAGTGCTGGTGCTAGGAGTGTGAGTGCTGGTGCTAGGAGTGGGAGTGCTGGTGCTGGGAGTGCTGCTGGTGGCGCAGTTGCTGATGGGGTGGATGGTGGTGGCGTGCTTGCTGGTGGGCAGCTTTTGGAGGCTCTTCCATTGGAAGAAGGAGAGTCCAGTCAGCACCAGCCAAGCTCTGACCCTAAACCTGCTCGGAAGAAACGTGTGGAGAAGCCACGTAATCCTCGCTTCAATGACCAGGAAAATACAGCTCTTGTCACTGGCATTCTGGAGCACTATGACAGTATATATGGACATTTACTAGGTAAGTGTACATTTACATTTATTATTCAAATACATGTGATCCTAGGTCATCTGAGTTTTGTTCATATGCAAATATGGCTTCACAATTTCTTTCTATGTTAATTAGTCTGGAAACACAGCTTTTTAGCATGCCTTACAAGGACAACTAAACACAGGCGGTCAATTTGCCATAACTGCATACAATATGAATGCAACCTTGCTTACATGTATAGGTTTAGTAGTGAATGCTCATGTGCTTCACATATTACACATAAAACAGCATGTTTGCTATCTCTTGGAACAGCTAGCAGTGTAGGAAACTGGTGCTTATATTATTATTAATTTACCTCATATATTTGATATGTTTTTCAAGGGCGGACAAGTTCAGCAAGCAGAAAAGAAATGTGGGACACAATAGTCATTGGTGTCAATGCGTGTGGGAATCATGTGAGGGACAAGCGGAATTGTCACAAGAGATTTGATGATATTAGGTCCAAATTGAAAAAGAAAATACAACACCAACGCGTGCATGCTACTGGCACTGGAGGTGGGCCCACACCACAACGTCTCATATTAAGTCCATTGGAGGAGCTGCTTCGGGCAAAATTACTTCCCGTCGTCGTGGAAGGCTTACCTGGTGACCGTGATATAGGAATTTACCCCTCACAATTTCCACCAGGTGAGAAATATTACTGTACTAGGCGTGTCGTTGCTTACAGTTATTTTGCATAGTTACACTGCTTTTTATACTGTCTTCACAATATAAGCATACCTGCATCTATATATGTATATGTCTGATTCTGTATATATATATATATCTAAATAGACATATATGTTGTAGTCCTACTAAAAGCAGTAACTAATATAGCACGTGCCATTGCGTGCTCATTTACATGTGAATTCCCAAAATGCATTGCTGCAGTGGAAGCAATTGATGGTGGGCGAAGATGGGGAACAACAGGGTAGTACACATGTGTAACACATGTTAATGAGAAATTATTACTAGCTACAGGTACAGAACAGAAATATGTAGAATATTATTGTGTATTTATTTATTTTACTCCGACAAACATGACATTACTGCCTATTTTAAGCATGCATCAAATATATTGCATGCAACGGCCTACAAACATCACTTGCACTAACACATCTATAGTTGTTTATGAAAAGGTCCATTTTTGCTTTAAGTCATATACAGACAGCATAATGAGGCACACGTATCATATTTTATGTCATTGTTTTCATAACTTCAAAACTGCACACGACTATTTAGCTCATCTACCATTGTGTTAAAGCAGCTGCAATTAATATCTCATCACAGCATACACTTCAACAGAGGGGGTGGGGTTCAGCACACACACTAATTACAGCCTCATTTTAGGGGCAACTTAGTTCACACCATTTTCACCTGTTTCAAGTAATTGAAAGGTGTGGCTCATTAGGCTTTTTGGGGAAGGGAATACCGTTCTTACAACCTGACTAGCACAACTGAAGTTAATCACACTCATTTGAAAGCTTCACTTTAGCTACTAAATGCCCCAACAACTCATTACTTATCAAACCGTACGTCACACATTAGTTCACTCATATCTATAGTTGAACTACTATCAACGACACATTATCACACACTGCATGTGTTGTCTTGTTTAGTCACAGCCACATTCATGTGTGCCACATCTTATATTAATGTACCACACATATCCTCTACCAAAAGCAACACTTTTTGCAATATGACCACCTTCATGATAACCATTGTGAATGGTCATCTCATGATAGTTATGTACATTATGATACTGATATCACTACACAACATATGATTTTTATGTACAAATTTAATGTATTTTTCCTCACGCATTACTGCAGAACCATAGTATGTTGTATGTTAGGGAACTCAAAACTTCTAAGTACACAGGCATGTACATTGTTATTACAACTATTTATGTTCACTTTCACACACACATTTTGGGTTAAGGAAATGATGCTGTTAGGTACTCATAAATACAGAACATACAATAACTGTTTGTTCAATATTTACACATGTAAATGTAAAACTTATGTTATTGTTATATATAGTTGCCCCTGAAGGACATGTGTCACCTGAGACTGAACAAGTGTCTTCACCTGGGTCAGCCAGCTCAACACACCTAGAAGGTGAGTGTATCAGTTGGTGGCCATATAATATGTGCTCTTCTATATGTTATGTTGTCATGTTCATTATTTGTTTTGCACATCTTCTTTAAATAGGATTACTTAGTGTCAGTGAAAATGAAGTGTAAGGCAACTTGTATTGTGTTAGTGATGTTAACTATCATGTAGGAGTTGTGAGTTTACAGCAAGTTTTCATTCACTCATATTTCATTCTGAGTCCAAACATTATTCTTAAGTCAAGGTAGTTTTTAATGTGAGGTTATAAAACGTATGGAAACATGTTAGTTGTTACTTATGACACAGTACAATTACATAGTAACACAGCAGAGATTAACATGACATTTAATAATTTGTACATTTATTTGTAGAACATGATGAAGAGGATTATGATGATGATGATGATGACGCCACCGCCATACACACACAAATAGAAGCAAGTGACCATGAAGACGTTCCAATTGAAACTGTTTTACCGGCAAATCGTCCAGCAAATACGACATACGATGCAATTGTAGCTTCTGAGGGAAAAATTGTGGAAGCAGAAAATCGTCGCCATTCTGACTTCATGACAGTGCTGGAAAGGATGATTGCACTGCAGGAAGAAACAGTTTCACAATTGGCACATCTCCACAGAGTCTTCATTGAAGTGCCGAAACAGTTGCAAAAAATCAACACCTCATTCGAAGCATTAGTTGTTCAGCAAACACAAGCTAATTACTGGAGAATGACTAATGTACCACAATTCAACACCTCCCAGCCAGGATCTGTTCATGCAGGTCAGTTTTCACCACATTCATCTGATATTCATTCACCAGGCCCAAATGTTACCGGTCAAGTAGCAGAGATTGCTGTGCAGGTTCCTGACGACATACTACCACTGCCATCTGTACAAAATCAGCAGCTGACACCTACAAAGGAGCCCACAAAAACAAAATACAAGCAGTTACTACTGACCAGTTTTTGGTCAAAAACAACAAAAGACACACATGAAACAGACCAACCATCACTTGTGCAGTGTCTACCAACTTGCTCACAGTCACTACCCAAAAGCCCTGTAGGTGAATCACTGCCCAAAAGCCCTGTAGGTGAATCACTGCCCAAAAGCCCTGTAGGTGAATCACTGGCCACAAGCCCTGTAGGTGAGTCACTGGCCACAAGCCCCGTAGGTGAACAGTCACTGCCCAAAAGCCCTGTAGGTGAGTCACTGCCCACAAGCCCTGCCCGTGAAGTGCCAGAGGCCACTCAAAGTGGCTCTGCTGTGCCTAAAGTTGGTGGCAAAAGAAAAAGGAAAATTCAAGAGACAACAAGCAGGCCTGTTACTCGCTCGCAAAAGGAACAAAAAAAATAAATGTTATAATTCAGAAAATATGTCTTTGGCCTTGTTTTGTTGACTTCACATTATCTAATTACTATTGTATGTATGCTGAAGACTGTGTTGTTTCCAAACTTTCAAGTATGTTCTTGTACACGTGAAGTTTTGGAAATGTTTACACTCCTAATTAATGAATAGTGTTCTAAATATTTATGTTTTAATCGTCTGTTCAGTAATGGTCCACCAGGAGCCAGTTGCTAAGTTTAGAGAAGCTGCCATTGACTTTGCAGCAAAACATTGCATTTGGGTGTGTTAATTGATGTAAGAATTGCATATGCATATTAGTCACATGCATTTATAAAAACACCTAAGTAACTGCAAACATCTTTCTTGTACGTGTACAGCAGGATTATGTGTAAATTATTACTTACCTTTGCCTTGCTTGGGCATTCTAATTTTGTCCTTTAATCATTTGTGTGTTCTTGTTTCAATAACATCTCAGAATGTATAAAAATATATATACACACACACAGTGTGTGTGTGTGTGTGTGTGTGTGTGTGTGTGTGTGTATATATGTGTGTGTGTATATATATATATATATATATATATATATATATATATATATATGTGTATATATATATATGTGTATATATATATGTGTATATATATATGTGTATATATATATATATATATATATATATATATATATATATATATATATAGTACTATATAAACTGGTATACATGTATTTTACAAACTAATACACTTCATGCTTCCTTGTGAAAGCACACTATTTTAATAATACAGGCATAATGTTTGAGAAATATCCTAAGTATGAGACTCTAACAGTATTGTGCTTAAACAAATGTTTATTACTTCATTCAATCATGTTTCTCACCATTTAAATAGGTTTCATACAAGGTATACTTACTGCCATCAATGTTGTGTGTACTCCTGCAATATTAAAAAAAATAAAATATAATATATAAATATATATATATTTTTATAAGAGAGATATATTTAGATATATATATATATATATATATATATATATATATATACACACGTATTTAAACTCATGCAGACAGGGAGTTAACCAGACTTTCACATACACACAGAAATGTAAGCGGGGAAAAAACATTTCTTTTTGCAGGTGTGTGTTTTTAATGATATGCCTGGCTAAGAAATATTTTCACACAGTGGTCTTTGTTAGTTTTCAAAAACACACTATGTGAACGCATTCAAAGTCTAGGGATGTTTTTCACAAACGAGATAAAAGAAGGAGAAATGTTTCTCCCACAGTCCCATATCACGAACCACAACTGTTAACCCAATTAGACAAACAAATCCAATTGGCGTTTGAAATAAGGAGTCAAAGTAGTTAGTTTTGTTGACCTTGACAAGGAAAAACAGGAGTTTGTTAGCCATTCAGCACATTCATTTTGATGAGCAAATAACACAGACCTGCACACAGCTTTTGTGCTACTCAGACATGGCTGATGAATTCGTTAACAATATTAATCCCCTTTTAGGGTATAAGTACATGATCTGTGAAGCCATCTTGAACAGTCGCGGACAGAAAGCAAGCACACGCCAAATCGATGATTTCATTCGAGCAAAATATCCTTATTACCAAGACCGTAAGCATGCACGGAATTTTAATTCCTCAATAAGATTCACTTTATCAAGTAATGACTTTTTTGAACGTGACCAGGATAAGCTACAACACACCTATGGTTTCTGGAAGATTGCCCCGGAAAAACAATTTCTCCTGAAAGACGGCACTTATATTGTCGTGAAAGGCATATTTATTCCTAATGGCAATAGCAATGTATCCGCTACTACTGATCCGTTTGAATCGATACGTGCTGCAATATCTGCAGCCTCCATTCCTGAAACCCACATTGTACAAGAACAAAAGTACTATGATTATGTACCAAGCCTTTCAGCTGAAAATGCATTGGAATGGGAACCCGAAGAAATGAACCTACCTCCCGACCAATTATTTGAAGAAAGCAGTGGCGATTCCTATGAGCGCATCCTGGAGGAGATATGTGTCATACTGGATTCAGCGGTTGGGTCAAGCGTGGATGAAAATGCCTTGCATTTCTGGAGCGACCAGTTGCAGCCAGGCGAAGAGTTAATTCTAGAAGAATGGTAAATATAACAATCGTTATGCGTTGACTCTGCGTTTAAATTTTTTTTTTTTTTGTAACCACCATTTTCACTTTCAATGCGTGGATACAGCGTAACATTGCAGACTGCATAACATGTAGCGATCACAAACAAATTGTTTCCTAATACAATATAGTAGAACCTGAAAGAGTAGTACACATTGCTGACGGTATACATATACGTACTTTCCTATCCCTTTAAACATATTAGCAACATTTTTCCATAACTCTAACACATACCTGTTTTGTTATCATGCAACATCTACAACATTGAAAACCGGGTCCACCACGTATGACGTGGGACCCTTGTCATGGGCCAAGGCGTCCTTAAAAAGGATTACGGATGTAAGTCCCGCCCCCAAGCGACGTGCGCGCCTCAAAGCCTATTGGCTGTCATGTTTTGTTATAGTAACGGTAACTGCAGTGTGTGATGCGTGCGGCTCAGTGTTTGTAGGCGTACCCTGGGCGTTAGCCGAATGTTAATTGAGTGGGAGGAGTGTTAGCGTGCGTTTCACGCTGGCTTAACATGACGTCACACGTATTGCATTTGCGCATTGTGTTATCGGCCGTCCTTTCTGTCCAAACACGTCTGGTTTAAAAGAATACAGATGTACTCGTTTAGAATGATTTTAGTTTCATCTTCATTGTATTTGAAATAAAGATGTGATGTTTACTGGTATTTTCTACATGTATTGAACGCACAACGTTCGCTTTGTTTTGCGCATGCGCTAACAGTTAGTGGAGCCAAGCGTGAAGTGCGTGCGCACACTAAGATGTGCGCGCACATTTTTCAGTATACAGGCAACGTTCACTTCATATACATAGTTATGGCTGCTACAAATGATAATAAAAATTACATACTGATGTACACTTGTAGTTGTAACATATAAATGAGTGACGTGTGTATGTACACAATCATATAGAGCTGTGTAACGCGTTGTCACGGATACATATATAGTAAGGTGCCATATTTGACCATCATGTGTTTGCTGTATTTCAGAGATGTCGGGGAAGATACAATCGGATCAATGTATGATTTCAGAAGAGTCTACCTTTATATGAGATGATTGTGAGGAGGAGCCACCGACTACTATACTACATATGGAACTAATTTTATATTGCTTGCAGCGCTTATTAACAAACAATTAAAAAAGTGATACCCTTATGCCTATATTGCATAAGCACTTAATTAACATAATGATGTTGCAAAATAGTGCCTATTGAATTTTTCTTGAGTGTTCTTTAATGACTACTAACATTTTATGACATGGTGTGTTTTTTATATAACAACCATTCCCACTCTGCTAACACATTTGTGTATTCTATTGTGTAATGGAACGTATGACTGTCGAAACTATGTAACAATAATAATAATAATAATATGAGCATGTTCATGTATAGGGCTGCTAGTTGTACGCAGCGATTTACAGACACATGTTTCAGCCTGAGGTCCCTGGCCCGTGGAACGTACAAATGTTTTTTTGCCGCATGAGGCACAGGGAGATAAAGTGACTTGGCCAAGGTCACAAGGAGCCCACACCGGGAATTGAACCAGACTCCCCTGCTTCAAACTATCAGTGCCAGTGTGTGTCTTTACTCACTGAGCCACTCCTTCTCCCAATGTAAAGGACACTTACAACCAAGTAGCCATTTATATTTAAAATCTCTTGTTACATGGGTATGTAGATAAAATGGTTTGGGACTGTAGCAAATAATGTTACTGGCCAGATGTTATGGTCCCCTCCAATGCATGATGTTCTGAATATGACATCACCATCATGTTATGAAGTACGTTTCTGTGTATATTTCATTAACCTAACTAACTATAGTTTACGGTGTTTATTAATCGTTTAAAAATACATAGTATAGTCAATATGATGATATAAGCTACCATAATAAAGCTGGTGTTATCATTTGTCGGTGTTATACATGGATCCTACACCAATTGATAGAGACACAAACAGTTGTCTTAAAAAGTGTGTCTATGCTAGTGATGAATGTGCTCCCGTAAGTAAACAAATAAGTACAGTTATCCCCTTTTCTCCAAACACCTCTATATTACATTAATGGAAATTATAAGGAAACATACATAAAATGTGATGAAATGTGAGTAATCATTTTGTAATACAATGCACATGAAACCTCAAGAGTAGCTAAATGCATATACATGATACAGAAAGTACATATATGTAACATTTGTGTTTAAACCAATATGTTGTGTTTTTAGTTCAAATAATTATAGGAAGATTGAGGTAGCCACATCTTATGAGAGATGTCAGCAAATATACATACCATGATCAGTCATACTGCAAATATACCTATAATGCAAAGGAACAATATATAAATTGCAAACATTGACATGCCATCTTCAGTACCGTAAACAACACATCAAAGTGTGTATTTGGTGTTAAATGTGCAACACCATGTATATTTAATGACATTCAAAATGTAAATGAGCCTGGTGTACACATCATATGGATGTACATGTTACACTGCACCAATAACATTGTATGTAAGCATACTAGAAGCATGAATGAGTATGGGCATAATATGTGTATTGTGTTAGCATAAGGAACAACACAATGCTAAAATATTAGTGCTTTGTTACCCCAGTTGTATTCACATACACACAACTAAAGTACAATTGAAGAGGGATTATATAACCTGTGCAACAATAACATACCGGTGCCACATCCCTTTGTGCACACAGCAGAGAAAAGAAAGGTGTGCAACCCATATTCATCTGTGTCCTAACAGAAGGTGATATAAAAAATTTTTATTGTTAAGATAACATAATGTAAGTATAAAAGTAGAACTTGGAACATATCTGTTTTTACTTACAAGAAAAAAATGAATTGATGAGATTCTGGCGTGTCTGGCCACCACTGGCTGTTTGTTCATTTTCAGCAGCTACATGGGTGGGATGCTCGTCTACCAAAGGCTCAGCTAGGTCTGATTGTACATTGTGCCTGAGTGCAACATTGTGCAAAATGCAACAGGCAAGGATAATATCAGAGACTTTTTGAGGCTTGTATAGAAGAGCCCCACCAGTTCTGTCCAGACACCTAAATCTGGTCTTGAGTAGGCCAAATGTCCTCTCTATAACAGATCTTGTAGATATATGGGCTGCATTGTACCTCTCCTCTGCTTCAGTTTGAGGGTTTAGCACCGGAGTCAAGAGCCACGGCCTAATTCCGTATCCTGAGTCACCTATAATGAATGGAGCACACATAAGCTTACATTAGTGATCAAATTCTACAATGCCAACATTCCTAAATAAAAATGTGTTTTGTGTTATAACATGTAAATGTGTACTCACCCAGCAGCCAACCATATTCAAAATGTCCCTCTTCGAACGCATGGAAGACTGAAGAGTTCCTCAGGATAGAGGAATCATGACTGGAACCAGGGAATTTGGGTACCACATGCATTATCCTCATCGTGGCATCACATACCACCTGTACATTGAGTGAATGGTAGTGCTTCCGATTGCGGTACACATGCTCACTCTGACTAGGTGCAATCAAAGCAACATGTGTGCAATCGATTGCACCCAGCACACATGGTATCCCTGCTATATTATAAAAGCCAGTCCTGACTTCCAGCCACTCTGTCGCCTCTGTAGGAAAATGAATATAATTCCTAGCGCGTCTATTGAGTGCATAGAGAAACTGGGTCAAGGCCCGCGAGAATGTAGATTGCGAGACCCCGCCCACTATGCCCACAGTTGTCTGGTATGACGCGGAAGCAAGATAATGTAATGAGCACAGCATTTTAACAAGCCCAGGGACTGCACGACCTCTGGCTGTGAAAAAATCTAAATCTCCCCTTTCTCCTGATAAAGAGCTAAGATTGCTGCTGAACTCAAACGATAGCGACTTACAATCTCCTCCTCACTCATCCCATCTAACAGGGTTCTCTCCCTGTACAGACGCGGACGAGGCACAACTTGTCTCCTCTGTCTTCTCCTCTGATCTCCTGTCCCTCTCCCTGTCCCTCGGCCTGTCCCTCTCCCTGTCCCTGTCGTATCCGCGTCACTGTCCCTGTCACTGTCCCTCGGTGTGTCCCTCCCTTGCCCTATATGATTGTCTTCATCATCAAGCATGTCATAGAAAAGAATGTTCCTCCGTCTCCTAAACAATCTCAACATTTTGAAATGAGTAGCTGTGAATGAGCAGGTAATGGGCGTCCTTTAAATAGGTATAATGATGTCAGGTGACATAGTAAAATGCAAGGTTTTACATGAACATAATAAAGTACTTGTGTGGCAAGCTGTGTGCAGTTGTTGTGTGTATTCTGCAGGGAATGATGATATTTGCCAATGATGTGACGTGATGCTTTGTAGAAACATTGCTTGCAAATAAATAGTTGCATGTGCAATGCATGTAAAACTTGTGAACGCAAGAGTCAGTCATGTAATGAGACAAAAAGGCTGAGATTGATGTGGGAAAAGTTTTGTGTAACATGTGTAATTAGCCATGTTATTGTGACATGTTGCCAACAATGAATAGTCGTGTGCATATGCATGCATTTCTGTAAGGAGGATAGTTGGTATAGAATGAGTTAACAAGGTGTCCCAATGCTGAATTACTGTACATGTGTGTATAAGTTAGGTTGAAGTGCTTGTAATGCTACGGTTACAATGTAAACATGCAATGTGATTGAGCGTCCAATAAGTGACGTCATGAAAATAGGGAGGACCAAACGTAGATGTAAACATGAGAATTTAGATGTACATGAACGTTTAAAGATGCGTGACACATTACAAGCATTGTGTAATGTAAAGGAACATGAATATACGGTGTATGTGTGACATGTGTGACATGTGTAACATCATGTAAACAATTGTCGATCAATGCAGTAAAATGTGTGCTATGATGTGAGGTTCTCCTTTAAGAGTTGAGTATAGTATTTTCCCTTGCCACATCATCACATGATGAGTAATGTGACCCGCAAATGCTGCAAACATGTAAAAGTATAATGTTATGCAAATAATACACGTCAGCCGTGACACAATGCAGGGAATGCCCCCCACACTGTAATGCAAATGACGTTTGTATTGTGAGCAATGAAACGTAAACAGTACTATACTGTTATACGTCCCCGCTCCATTGACTCCATTGATGTACAGAAGATTTTTTTTTTCTAAGTGCCGTTCCGGCAGCCTTAGCGATCGTTCTCCCGTCCAAACTGCCAACTTTAGTTGGCGGGAGAAATCGGCCATAACATCTCAATTTCGTAGTGCCGATCAGCCCCGATAAGCTGTTTTTTTTTGTTGAATCCAGCCGATTTAAAAAAGTGGCGATCAGTGGCGAAAACAGGCTTATCGGCAGCCGACTGGCCATAACAAAATAATCGGCTCCGAAACCTGGCGAAATCAAGCACTTATCGGCGCTTACTATATAATGGTGATAATAAATGGTGATAATAAATGGCTATAAAATGGTGATAATTCCCTTATCAACGCTTACTGCATGAGGCCCTTGGAGTGATTTAAAAGGGAACTGTGTTAATGCTATCGGGAGCCATTCATACCAACGTGACCCTGGCTTCAGAATACCCTCCCCTCAATATGTCTCCCACCTCTCCATGTCTCTCTCTCTCCCCCTCCCCTCAATATGTCTCCCACCTCTCCATGTCTCTCTCTCTCCCTCCCCTCAATATGTCTCCCACATCTCCATGTCTCTCTCTCCCCCCAATATGTCTCCCACATCTCCATGTCTCTCTCTCCCCCTCCCCTCTCTATTTCTCTCTCTCCCTTCCTTCAAAATGTCTCCCACATCTCCATGTCTCTCTCTCTCCCCCTCCCCTCAATATGTCTCCCACCTCTCCATGTCTCTCTCTCTCTCCCCTCAATATGCTCCCACCTCTCAATGTCTCTCTCTCCCCTCCCCTCAATATGTCTCTCTCTCTCCCTCCCCTCAATATGTCTCCCACATCTCCATGTCTCTCTCTCTCCCTCCCCTCAATATGTCTCCCACATCTCCATGTCTCTCTCTCCCCCCAATATGTCTCCCACATCTCCATGTCTCTCTCTCCCCCTCCCCTCTCTATGTCTCTCTCTCCCTTCCCTCAAAATGTCTCCCACATCTCCATGTCTCTCTCTCTCCCCCTCCCCTCAATATGTCTCCCACATCTCCATGTCTCTCTCTCCCCTCCTCTCAATATGTCTCCCACCTCTCCATGTCTCTCTCTCCCCCTCCCCTCAATATGTCTCCCACCTCTCCATGTCTCTCTCTCTCCCCCACCCCTCAATATGTCTCCCACCTCTCCATGTCTCTCTCTCCCCTCCCCTCAATATGTCTCCCATCTCTCCATGTCTCTCTCTCTCCCTCCCCTCAATATGTCTCTCATCTCTCCATGTCTCTCTCTCCCCCTCCCCTCTATATGTCTCTCTCTCCCTCCCCTCAATATGTCTCCCATCTCTCCATGTCTCTCTCTCCCCCACCCCTCAATATGCCTCCCACCTCTCCATCTCTCTCTCTCTCCCTCCCCTCAATATGTCTCCCACCTCTCCATGTCTCTCTCTCCCCTCAATATGTCTCCCACATCTCCATGTCTCTCTCTCTCACCCTCCCCTCAATATGTCTCCCACCTCTCCATGTCTCTCTCTCCCCCTCCCCTCAATATGTCACACACACGCACGCGCACGCTCTCTGTCTCTTACTTTCACTATTAAGACACACTTACTTTCACTATTGAGCTTGCTCCAGTCCCCCATGTGCACCTGAAACCTGGGACAGGAGGAGGAGGGGCTGTGTGCAGGGAAGGCTCCGCCCCCGCTGCAGGCAGACATATCACAGAAACAGCAGCACGGAGCTTGTGAGCTGCTTGGCCGCCCGCACACAACTCTGCCCGCCCCCAGGCTTCCCCGCACGCAGCCTGCGCCCCCTAAATAATCTTGCGCCCCCGCAAGGGGGCACACCGCGCCCCCCCCCAGTTTGCGCACCGTTTGCTTAGTGCTTCCACTGCCGCCAGGGATTCTGGGTAATAACATGTAAATCTGCGTCACTATTTCTTATCCATTTTAACATGGATCCCTGGAAGCTTACGCCTGCCGCATTACACCCCTTTTGCTCTTTTTAAACCAACATTGTGCAAATTCTAGAATTTATTCAATAATCGACAAAACGAAACAAACTGCCACAGGTTGGCAGCTGTGGGAAACATTAATAATTAGTATGTTTGCATGTCTTCCCCATGTCCCCAAAACTGCTTCATCCATCATATTGGCACATCACAGACAAGGTGCTGGGTGGTAACATGCCAATGAGCATCCAGTGGGCATCATTTATATCTTCCCATCTACTCGATGACATTGGTCCTCTAGAGCAGGAGTGACCAACTCCAGTCCTCAAGGGCCACCAACAGGTTGTTTTAAGGATATCCCTGCTTCAGCACAGGTGGCTCAATCAGTGGCTCAGTCAATGACTGAGACACTGATTGAGCCACCTGTGCTGAAGCAGGGATAGCTTTAAAACCTGACCTGTTTGTGGCCTTTGAGGACTGAAGTTAGCCACCCCTAACCTAGAGCTTTTGCCTTCAGCAAGGAAGGTGACGATTGACCGTTGACCAATGCTTTAAGTAGACCTTTGCTTGCTAATTCTTATCTTCTCCCATGATTAGACTATACAATACTTGCACACTCCATGAACAAAGTTCAATGAAAAAGAAAAACAGAATGTTTTTGGCTGCCAGTCTCACCACCGCCAATCAAACAATATTCATACATAAAGAATATAATTGTGTTGCACTCCAGACCGAGATGAATGAACGGGGTGTTTTTTTTTGACCAACGTTCCGGTCCTAAATTGGACCTTTTTCAACCTTGAAAAACGTCATACTAAGAGTCGAAATATTGGTCAAATAAACCATCCAGTTTATTCATCTCGGTCTGGAGTGCTACTCAATTATATTCTGCACATTGGTGAAACCCAAGTTTCTCATATAAAACGACATCTTACTGTATATCTTAGATCTAAGAGAAGTAATGTCTGAGCACATGGATAAAGGAAAGATTAACTTGCTAAACGACACCATTTACAGTTACATTATTTCCTGAAAAGGCAGAGAAATGTTTCAGTAGTTCTTAATCATCGCACCATAATAAACAAATAATTAGACCCAGATTGTACAACACTTTCTAATACTATATGGGGTTGTTAAAACAATATTTCCTTTCTCAACAATCAAATAAAAAGGAAATATTTTTATGATAGAAACCTGCCCCTAACCAGAACCACTTGACGTAAGTATTGTCATTTTAATTGCATTGGAAGTTCTGCTGTTTCATTTAATGTTTTATAAATGAATATATAAATACACTGACACAGTTAGAAAGTGATGGTTATTTCGGCGTCTCCAACAGCACAGAAGTGATCTCTTTCATGTCTACATCTGGTGGTTTATATGTGGCAGAAGTAATCCTCTCACACGCGGAAAGGGATTTGATTCCAAAATGAAACCTGTTTAAACAAATATAGAGTTATGAAGACCAAGCCAATCCTATGTTAAGCAAGCCAATCCTTAAAACGTTATCGCAGTTCCAGGCCTCCCATCTGGGGACCAGAGAACTTCATGATGGATGGTGTTTGAGGTATTTCCTCAGCACACAACATCATTTACCACACTTAAGAAACAGGCACTGTGCCATACATGAGACTACTTGTCATGCAAAGCCGTAAAATGATGTAGAAGCTTTTTTTAAGGAGGGGTTCTTTCAAGTTCACACGCAGTTGAAGAGTTCAAAATCAGAGAGAAAGCTAATGATATGCACTGGTGTCCGGAGGGGATAGCCCCTTCTAACCTTCGCAAGTGCCGCCTTTAACTCTTGCATCATCAGTTATAATAATATATACCACGCAGATAGTAGTTTCTCTTAGACTCCCATTGGATAGTTGCCCTCCCCTTACCTGGTGAGATATCAGCTCCATTGAAATAATGTGCACGAAATTGCAGCTCTACTGAAACATGTGAATGTTCTAATATTTGAACTCTTCCCAAGCAATGGAAAGACGGCTTCACATCCTATTCACCATAGGGACCTTGGTCCTATCGCTCTCTATTTTGCAGCCAATGGTGTTACCTTCACTGCTATCCCAAAGGTTCTTACAGATGTAGCTAGTGCAGAAAGAAAAGCATTCTCCCGCGGCTCTTGGAAAGGTGAAACTACAATATTCCGACGCATCTTGCTGCTTCCCACGCAGCTGGAGCGTTTAGCGGGCGGTTTCACCACTTGCAGTAGAACAGAGGTTCTCAACCCCAGTCCATAGCAGGCTTCATTGTTCCCGCTGGTGACATGTGACATATGGCGTTAGAACGCAAAGGTTCCACAGCATTCTAAGGCAGTGATAAGGCAGAATATCACAGAATATCGCACCATAATGCAACAGTGGGTTCAATAATCCCTTCTTCAGTGAACCAAAATGATCATTAAAAAAATTCCACAGTTTTTCCATGATAACCTTCTTTAAAGCTGCAGTTCAAGCAATATCCTACAAGTGTTTTTTTTGTTTTTTAATAAATCAGTTCTGTACTATGAGAAAATATTTCTAGCATTTAAAATAAAAAAAATAAAAACAATTTTAAAGACATTTTTCATGTATTTTAATGTAATAAGCATTTTTGTTCCTATTGCAACCATTTACAAAGTCACATCCCCTTCTCCTTCTGAAACAGCCTCACCTTTTTGAGCCCTGCCCTCTCTCTCTAGCAGTAAACCAATTTAATCTAGTGCCTGCCTGGTCACATGATCTTCCTCACAGAACTTTGGCTGTCAGTGCAGCAGAAGAGGACCCAAGATGCATTTAGTGAACCCCGAGATGAATCTTCAGCGATCGATTACAGGAGAACGGATCGATCAGCAACTTAGCTAATCACCTGCCAGTGTGTAGATCGTATTGATGCACATATTGATTTTTTTTTTTTTTTACAGACAGCTTGAACTGCAGCTTTAATCAAAACCAGTCTTTTCTTAAATATCCTATAGGGTTATTATTAACCCATTCCATATCATTTGGAATAAAATGATGTATGAATTAGACAAACAATGAGTAATTAAGGATCAGGGTATGTGAAAAATTAAGCGAAACGCTGGTTTTATAAGCTAAATTAAAGAGGATAATTAAAATCAGGTGTTTAACTATTCCCTGAAGAAGTAGTTAATTCTACGAAACTAGTTGGATGTAACATTCTATTGCCTTATATCTGCTTACATTGGCCTTTGTCTATGTATTGGCCTGTCCTGTTTTTATTTCCTCCTGTGTGCTGTTTTGGACACTTGTGAGAGACTTTGTAAGACTGTTCAAACTTCCCTATTGAATCCACCACTGCTGTGTAGACAGTGACGTCATTACACAGCGTCCCGCGACGGAGCGGCACCGTGGCACGCTGGGGGCACCCCAGCAAGCTGCGTTTTAACCTCTGTGCAGAGGATACACCTGCCGAGGTACAGGAGCAGCTTCATATCGGCCAGGAAGCAGGAGCGATTTCACCGAGCCCCAGTACCAGCTGCTGAACCTGGCTGCATGAAGGGAAATCCCCTTGGGAGTGAAAAGACTGACGTCCTGCCCCAGAATCAACTGAGCTGCAGCAGCAGAGGGAAGCAAGCACCTGAATCTACAGCTAACAGCTGCCGAGTGGTAAACAGTGTGATACACACTACATGCCTTTTACCAACTTTCTTCATGTACGCAGATATATTACCCCCTTTTTAATTCTATAATATATTGTTGAATTTGCTTCACTATTTGGCGTTGTGCGCTGTTTTCTTTTGTTTCCATTCTCTTAGTGTGTGTGGGGTGCTGAGCCACCCCTGCGTTTACAGCTGCAGACGCCATTATCCCCAACACGGTTATGTGGCACTTATTATTTAATGTATAATTATCTCACTGTGGGAGTTGTGGTTTAATTTTTTATAAATTTTTTATCACTAAATTGATGGTATAGTCACTGCACTGTATATATTTATACATTTAAACTTTATAGGTAGTTAGGTAGTAGCGCACAGTTTTGTTTTTTGTGTTTAACTAGTTAGGTTGATCTTCAGGTGTGAGTTTGGGAGGCCCCACCCGATATTAAGATCAGAAACTTAGTGAGTCTTCACCAAACAGGTGTGTGGAAACACATCATACACTGGCGACACACTTTATTCGAGCACGGCTAGTCCCGCGAATTCGGGTATACTCGGGTGTATTCAGGTTTCTGATATTTTTCAGCCAGAGTGCATTGCGTTATTTTCCGGCAGGAATTTAAGCTTTTTATTCCGGCTGGTTACAATACTGCAATGCCGTCAAAATACACATGGTGGCGCTTGCGAGCTATTCTCTGTGAAGCCGTCCCCTATAATGAATTGTAATGCAGTATATATATATATATATATATATATATATATATATATATATATATATATACTGTATAACAACAACCCCTGTAAGCCCTAACATACAGTACTGTACTGTACTGTATATGCACATACATAAATGATACTACAGTACTGTATGGGCGGCGGGGGCGAGATGTGTTTGCAGCAGAGAGAGATCCGCTGCTCTCTCTCTGCGCAAACATCCACACATTAAAAATTATTTGAAATACATTTTTATTGATAGTGTAGATGTGCAGGGGGTCTCCGGAGCTGAACCGCGGTGGTTTTAGGTCTGGGGACCCCGTGCCCCCCGAGATACAGGCCCCTTTAGGGGGTGCCGGTATCCAGCTCTGCGTTAAAAGCCCCGATCACGTGACCGCGGCCTGTAAACCAAGCAGAGCAGAGGGATACCGGCACCCCCTAAAGGGGCCTGTATCTCGGGGGGCACGGGGTCCCCAGACCTGAAACCTGTGCGCTTCTGCTCTGGAGACCCCCTGCACATGTACACTATCAATAAAACACATACAATATACAGTATAAATAAACACTCGTTCTTTACCTTAGCGTCTATGCGCTATGGTAAAGAAGCATCATTTCTGTATTTTAATAATATTGTACAGTGAGCAGGGGGTTCCCTGAGCCAGAAATTAATGCTCAGGGAACCCCCCTGCTCCTGATCAATATTATTAAAAATACGGAAAATGCTGCGTCATTACCATAGCGGATAGCCGCTAAGGCAATGAAGGGGTTAACCCACCGTGCCCGCTTTATTGTGTGTAGTGGGGATGGGTGAGGGGGGTATTTGGCCCTTGGTGTGAGTTTAGGACTTGCGGGAGGGGGGGGGGGGTTGCGGGTGCACTTAACCCCTTCACGATCGTAGCAGTTAATACCGCTACGGTCATGAAGGGGTTAAGCCCTCCCGCTACCCCACCCCCCCCCCCCCCGCAAGCCCTCCCCAACCATCGTTGGGGCGAATACCCCATTCACCCACCCTCCCGCTACCCACAATAAAAAAATACACACACACAGCAGCCGCCAAAAAATAAATAAATAAATGACAATAAATACATTGGAAATACATTTTTATTGATAGTGTAGATGTGCAGGGGGTCTCCGGAGCTGAACCGCGGTGGTTTTAGGTCTGGGGACCCCGTGCCCCCCGAGATACAGGCCCCTTTAGGGGGTGCCGGTAGCCCTCTGCTTGGTTTAAAGGTCCCGATCACGTGATCGCGGCCTGTAAACCAAGCAGAGCAGAGGGATACCGGCACCCCCTAAAGGGGCCTGTATCTCGGGGGGCACGGGGTCCCCAGACCTAAAACCTGTGCGCTTCAGCTCCGGAGACCCCCTGCACATGTACACTATCAATAAAAATGTATTTCAAATGTATTTATTGTCATTTATTTATTTATTTATTTATATTTATTTATTAATTGTGCTGCTGCTGCTGCAAGTCGTAAACTCACACCAAGGGCCAAACACCCCCCTCAACCCCAATAAAAAAAATTCACGCACAGCAGCCCCACAATTAATAAATAAATCTAAATAAATAAATAAATAAAATCTATGTAAAACCCCCTCCCCCTATTCTCGCTTTTAAAACGCCCTGCCTTCTCTCTAATCTATGTAAAAAAAACCTCCCCCTATCCCCCTATCCCCCTATTGTGTGTGTGCGTTAAGCTTCCCTGCAAGCTATGTAAAAAAAACCTCCCCCTATTGTGTGTGTGTTTCAATCTGGCTGGCCTGTGTTTCTGAGTGCTGAGTGCTCTGCGTTTAACCAAGCAGAGCAGAGGGATACCGGCACCCCCTAAAGGGGCCTGTATCTCGGGGGGCACGGGGTCCCCAGACCTAAAACCTGTGCGCTTCAGCTCCGGAGACCCCCTGCACATGTACACTATCAATAAAAATGTATTTCAAATGTATTTATTGTCATTTATTTATTTATTTATTTATATTTATTTATTAATTGTGCTGCTGCTGCTGCAAGTCGTAAACTCACACCAAGGGCCAAACACCCCCCTCACCCCCAATAAAAAAAATTCACGCACAGCAGCCCCACAATTAATAAATAAATCTAAATAAATAAATAAATAAAATCTATGTAAAACCCCCTCCCCCTATTCTCGCTTTTAAAACGCCCTGCCTTCTCTCTAATCTATGTAAAAAAAACCTCCCCCTATCCCCCTATCCCCCTATTGTGTGTGTGCGTTAAGCTTCCCTGCAAGCTATGTAAAAAAAACCTCCCCCTATTGTGTGTGTGTTTCAATCTGGCTGGCCTGTGTTTCTGAGTGCTGAGTGCTCTGCGTTTAACCAAGCAGAGCAGAGGGATACCGGCACCCCCTAAAGGGGCCTGTATCTCGGGGGGCACGGGGTCCCCAGACCTAAAACCTGTGCGCTTCAGCTCCGGAGACCCCCTGCACATGTACACTATCAATAAAAATGTATTTCAAATGTATTTATTGTCATTTATTTATTTATTTATTTATATTTATTTATTAATTGTGCTGCTGCTGCTGCAAGTCGTAAACTCACACCAAGGGCCAAACACCCCCCTCACCCCCAATAAAAAAAATTCACGCACAGCAGCCCCACAATTAATAAATAAATCTAAATAAATAAATAAATAAAATCTATGTAAAACCCCCTCCCCCTATTCTCGCTTTTAAAACGCCCTGCCTTCTCTCTAATCTATGTAAAAAAAACCTCCCCCTATCCCCCTATCCCCCTATTGTGTGTGTGCGTTAAGCTTCCCTGCAAGCTATGTAAAAAAAACCTCCCCCTATTGTGTGTGTGTTTCAATCTGGCTGGCCTGTGTTTCTGAGTGCTGAGTGCTCTGCGTTTAACCAAGCAGAGCAGAGGGATACCGGCACCCCCTAAAGGGGCCTGTATCTCGGGGGGCACGGGGTCCCCAGACCTAAAACCACCGCGGTTCAGCTCCGGAGACCCCCTGCACATGTACACTATCAATAAAAATGTATTTCAAATGTATTTATTGTCATTTATTTATTTATTTATTTATATTTATTTATTAATTGTGCTGCTGCTGCTGCAAGTCGTAAACTCACACCAAGGGCCAAACACCCCCCTCAACCCCAATAAAAAAAAATCACGCACAGCAGCCCCACAATTAATAAATAAATCTAAATAAATAAATAAATAAATAAAGACATGAAGAGAAATAAATACTGTATATACTGTACAGTATATACACTGTATACATATATATATATATATATATATATATATATACAGTATACATATATACACTGTGTATATATACTGTATATATATATATATATATATATATATATATATATATATATATATATATATATATATATATATATATATACATACTGTATGTGAGTGAAAAGAGAAAAAAGTAACCCGTATGGGAGCACTCAGGTATGCAATTGATATATTTGTTTATTTATTTGACACAGTGCAAAAAGGGATGAATAAACAGTACATGATTTAAAAACACTTAAAAAAGAGGCATGGACCCTTAAACACTAATGAACAGCACTAGGGAACGACACACACTGTCAACCCTAAACATGAAAAGGATAGTGACTCAAAAAACACTAGGGAGAATCAAAGTGAATCACAATACAGTAGGTTACTGGGTTTAAAGGCACCTACAGTATACAACGCTAAGGATAATGCACACTACAATACCAAAAAGTATTTTAACCAAGCAAGTAAACCAAAATCAATATATACTGTAAGTAACAACCAGAAAAGACAATTTAAAACCAAACTAACCCTTACAATACCAAGGATTACATCTATCTAATTGTAAAAAACCTTATACAGTACATTATACACAGCATTGTTTAAAAACCCCTTCCCCCCTAATGTTTGTGTTAAGCAGATTACACTGAAGGGAGAGAGATATAAAGGCCTAAAGCCCCTTCCCCCCCTAATGTTTCTGTTAAGTAGATTACACTGAAGGGAGAGAGATATAAAGGCCTAAAGCCTTACCTGCATTGGTAAACCCTCCCTGCATTGGTAAACCCTCCCTGCATTGATGTCGTGTAGTGTACAGTACAGTATGTAAATGTGGGGAGGAGGGGGGCCCAATGTGCATAATGTACTGTGAGGTCTAACCACCCTCACCCCCTACCCACATACTGTACCGTTACCCCCCCCCCCCCCCCCATCCTGGCCATGGCCCCTCACGCACAGCAGCTCCACAATTAATAAATAAATCTAAATAAATACAGTACATGAAGAGAAATAAATATATACTTTATATATAAATGTGAGTTTATAACTAAAATAAAGAATATTATTTCTAGGGGCCCTAGAACAGAAGTTCCCACGCCAATTTCGCGCTCATTGCTCTTTTTTTTGCTCTTTTTTTACAATGTTGCTGGTCTTGCGGCTTTGCAGTATGCAAGCAAAAAGCGCAGTGTACTGTATGAAGTCTGGGTGAGCGCTTTCCACATTTGATGCCTACGGCACCTTCCCATTTCTACACACTTCAATACCTGCACAGTTGGTAGCGCTTTCCATCCCAGCTACCATTCTGGATTTTCACCTCTCACAGGCCATTCTTGCCCGAGTCTGTCCTATCAGACAGGGGCATTAACCTGTATCCACACCACCTGGACAATTTCTCTCTGTCAGAGACTTGTGCTATTTATTTTATATATTTTTGTGTAATTATTCATGCAAATTTATGCTCATTTCATATGTGGTTTTCAACATAAAGTGGCTGCTGGGCCTGATCCTAACTCATACAGTATACAGTAGCGCTTCCCTGTTTGTTTGTTTATTGCAAGCAAAAAGCAGTTTGTAGTACTGAGTGTGAGATAAATTACTGTACTGTATTTATCAGTGTTGATCAAAGAGAGTTGATCAGAAGGATTCCCCTTATATACAGTACGTAGAATTAATAAAATTGTATTATTTTCCGATATCCGCAGTGATTCTGGTCAACCTGACAGATTTTTAGTAATACAGTATACTGCAAGACCATGTGTTGTCTACCCTTTACTACAGTATACTGTACTGTATGAATGACAATAGAGTGCTGTATACTTTATAAGGGGAATCCTTCTGATCAACTCTCTTTGATCAATACTGATAAATACAGTATCATATTTACTGTATACCCCTTTAGCACCTGTCGTTCCATCCTATGCACCCATTTACTGTACAATGGTGATTGCGGTCGTATTCACGTACTTTATGTGAGATAAATTAACCAGTTCTTTTATTGCTGAAGTCGCCACAAAATACTTTTATTTACAAATACAGTACAATACAATGGTGAAACTTTTCAAGTTAACAGCAATTCAAAACATCAACACACAATAATACATACTTTACAGTACTGTACAGTATACTGTACTAGTATATTTGGGCCTTGTCTTTGGGGGTTTATTCATGCAATTATTAGGGTGACCTGGCGTTGGAAATACTGACACAGTACAATCCTACAGCTACACCACCCACCCCCTCCCTTAGAGATTTTAATCCCTCCCTGGCCAAGCATCAATCGTCTGGCTAATCCAATCCAAGCCATTGTTTTGTTAATCTGGCCCTGGGCTGTTCAGAACAGCCACTGCTTCTAAATTACTGAAAATATACAGGATAAATATACAGTGATGTGAAATAATCCTTTCTGTGGGTCTGAGAGGGTTGAAAGTCACCAGGTCCTCATACAGTAGAGTACATTCTCGAATACCTTTAGAATAAAAATACAGTATATATAAATATACAGTATAAATATTGCACAGTATACTGTAATGTTAAATAACCCATCCTGTTCTTTTTCCCTTCATACTGTAACAGTATCCTCATTGTGTCTGCGGTACAGTAGTTCATTGAGAGAGGAGAGGTTTTGTGTACATCATTACTGCTGTTTATATACTGTACATTTGACTGCACAAGCAGATTTGACGAACACAAGGCCCCCCCTCCACCCTGGTGCACCCTTTTTCCTGGAACGACAAGAAAACAAAAACTTTGTTTAGTTACTGTACTGTACTGTATGTGCGTACTGTATTATGGTAGACCTACTGTACAGTAGGTGGCTGGTGCAGCTTTCTCTGGAAAGAAAAAATGGAGCAGTTAGTAGGCAGTTACTGTAGTATGTCAAACTAGTCTACTGTACTGTATACTGGAACTACTGTAAACTCTGACTATTGGGAAAGCTAAAATCTGTGCCATACTTACCTGTATCATAGTGTACCTACTGTACAATACTACAGCACTGTACTACTTTCCTGATGCTTGTCCATTGCGCGCGATGACAATGGGCAACACAGTGGCAATATGGTCTATATATTTATTGCATCGTTCCTCGGTGAGTACATCGTTCCAAAAACTCATTATGGCTGTATACAACTCGTCCTTCTTGGAGGGTTTCGCCACTTTACGGATGTGGTCCTTCAGCTGATGCCAGACCATTTCGATCGGATTGAAGTCTGGTGATCTGTGATTGGAAAGAAAGGACAATTAGTTTAAGAGATAGAGTACACAGTAAAAACAGTGGGGAATATAAATGGGACACGGTCTACTACACTTACTCCGCTGGCGTCTTCACCCAGTTGATGCCGCGCTCAAGGATATGCGCCGTCGACGCGGTGTGCTTGGGATCATTGTCCTGGTAAAAGCGATGACCATTGGGAAAGTCTTGTGTGATGTATCGCACTATCACGGGCACAATGTTGTCTTGGAAGAAATCTTTATTCATGATTCCTATAGCAAGAAAAGAAAAGTGCTCAATAGTACAGTACAGTGCATACGGTAAGGCAACACTAGTCAAGTACAGTGCATTAGGCGGCATTATATTTGAGAAATTGTACCTTCAAAGACGACAATGCATCCCGGTCCACGCCTAGAGATGGCACCCCACACATGCAGCTTCACAGGGTGTTTTGGCCGTGGCTTCAAAGTTATGCGGCCTTTTTTGTGGAACGCAAATCTTGCAAATCTCTCCAGCGACACAGTAGACTCATCAGTGAAGATGCAATCCTGGAAAGTCTCACCGCTGTCGATCCATGCCTGGGCCTGGAGCACTCTTTTGATTTTGTTTGCGTCCCGTATCATGGGGTACGCTCTGTAATGACAATGAATAAAAAATGTTAGCGTCACAGCGCAGTACAGTTTGCAAAACAACATTTTTACTTTACAGTACAGTACCTCCTGTACTGTCCACTACTAACCTCACACGTCCATATTTCCATCCAATTCTGCGTCTCATCTTCTTTATGCTGCTCTCGGATACAGTCAGATTGTGGTTTTCCTGAAGAGTGTTTTTAACCCTTAATGCGCTCCTCTCATCATTCTCCTCACTTATTCTGTCCACCAGAAGAGTAGTCTCCCTACAATGCAAAGAAATTATATTGTGTTATTAATATGCAGCAATATAAAATGTATACTGTATACTGTACATGTAATGTTGTAATATACAGTAAATATAAATATACAAAAAATGTATACTGCTGTACTATAAATATAAATAGACAAAATATACAGTATACAGTACTGTTGTAATATAAATATACTATATAAATATTCCGTTGTCAGATGAATTGCAATATACCAAAAGTGTATACTGCTGCACAAAAAATATAAATTGACCACACATACAGTACACTACAGTATATACTGTTGTAATATAATAAATATACTATATAAATACGGTATACTGTTGTTATATCATAATAAATACACATCATATACTGTATATTCCGTTGTCAGATGAATTGCAATATACCAAAAGTGTATACTGCTGCACAAAAAATATAAATTGACCACACATACAGTACACTACAGTATATACTGTTGTAATATAATAAATATACTATATAAATACGGTATACTGTTGTTATATCATAATAAATACACATCATATACTGTATATTCCGTTGTCAGATGAATTGCAATATACCAAAAGTGTATACTGCTGCACAAAAAATATAAATTGACCACACATACAGTACACTACAGTATATACTGTTGTAATATAATAAATATACTATATAAATACGGTATACTGTAGATGTACACTACAGTTTTCTATATTTTTTTTGGTTAAGTTTTATAAATACAGTATACTTACGCATTTGTTACCCTTGGTGCCTTTTTGCGGTCTCTGTTTTTTCCTTGTGCATGATAGCACACAGTGCTTGATGGCACAACGAGGCCAGAAGCAGTTAACCAGCGCTGGATATCTGCAATTCGTTGTCCGCTCGTGTACATCTCCTTCATTCTCATGCTGAGATCCTTTGAAATCTTCTTAACAGGCATTGCTGCGAGTACTGTAGAAAGAAATACAAACACAAGAATGTGTATTCGATGTTTAGTCGATGTGTATTCAATGTGCAGTGAATCCACAAAATGGATGGTGTATTTATATGTTAATGACTCACATAACAGACCACCCACTTTCAACACCTGTACCTGGCCACCATGCATAAAAGGTTGTACACGTTGCATAGCCCACCACTTGCTGATCTTTATCTGAGGCATTGTCCAGATACTGCATTGTGCCTCCCGCTTACATGGAGCAGCCCCGGTTCTATGGAAGAAAGAATCATCTCACCTCTGCTGTGCCTGCCACACTGAAAAAAAGAAAGGCAGTTACCGTTCCCAAGCCAAAGGCAAAGCGACAGGCTAAGGCCAACAAAGAAAACCTTCTGCTGACCCCAAAGGCTAAGGCTTTTAAAACACGTCAGCCTTATTATGTGAAGAAGAAATACGGTACTGTGCTCGGTTCGCAAGACGCATGGCAGCCAACTCACCGAATCCGCAGACCACTTGCTCCCATATGCTTCGACGACTCTGCTGTAGCTGTCCCGGAAATCTTCAGCCCGGCTTCTCCACCCCCATCTTCTCCGGTTCCATCTGAAGATGCTGCTGCCTCTGAAATCAACGGGTCACTGTCTCCTTTGCTCTTGGACGACTCTGCTTCTCTCCCGGAAATCCAGCGGTCACCTTCTCCATCCCTCTTCCACCACGCTGCAGCTTCTCCTGTACCGGGCATCCCCAGGTCACCTCTTCCACTCTCCATCGATGCCGCTTCTCTCCAGGGAACCCCCATCTCATCCTCCGTTGCACCCATCCCCCCAGATCTCCAGATGCCATGCACAAGCAGCTCGTTGGACCGGATCCTGAATGGGCTAAGTGTGGATCTCCCCGGGAATTCTAGTGTGCTGGCAAAGCTAGATCTGCTTCTGGAGTCGGTGCTACATATGGAGCAACGGCTGGATCAACGGATGCTACATATGGAGCAACGGATGGATCAACGGATGGACAAGATAGAGGCAGACATAGCGGGCATACATTATTTGCTCGGTGTTAATGCCCCTGTTTCCCCGATGCTGGAGCAGGGGGGTGACATGGATGTGATGCATGGTACCTTCGACCCCCTTCCATCACCAAGCACACACCCTCCACCAGAAGATACAGTGTACTATGCTATTGAGGAGGACATGACAACCCCATCTAGACCACGCCAGGAGACAACCCGGCGACCACTACCGGAGGAAAGCTTCCTCCCAGACACCCTACCATTGCCCATCGCCTCAAGTACACCCGCTCCCAAAAGACTTCCTACACCCGCTCGCATACAAACAGTGCCCGACATCTCCCTGTGCGATCTGACACCGGCGCTGAGGGAGAAGTATAGGGTGAGGAGTGCTGGTATACCACACAAGTATGCCTTGATCATATTTAAACACCATGTTCCCTACACATTGTACTGCGAGTGGGTGTTCAAAGTGAACTATGATGGGAATCGCCAAAAAAATGCCCTTCCTGCCAATTTAAGGAAAAAGATTGTGGAAGAAATGCAGCGCTATTACCCTGTTACAGATCCTGTAATGAGAGGCGTTAGAGACTGCATTAATGGCGTTTTGCGCCATGCAAGGCATCGGCCATGGCTGGAAAATGGGGAGGACTTTCAGTGAGACCATACTGTAATGTTGTGCTGTACTGTACAGTACATGTTTTACCCTATAGTACCTGCTGTACTTAAACAAAGGATACTGAATGTTGTTGTGTGTTGCACGGTTTTTGTACTGTATTTGTAAATAAAAGTTTTTAGTGGCGACTTCAGCAATAAAAGAACTGGTTACTTTATCTCACACACAGTACTACAGTACAAACTGCTTTTTGCTGCCAGACTGCAAACCCGCAAGACCAGCAACATTGTAACAAAAGAGCAATGAGCGCGCAATTGGCGTGGGAACTTCTGTTCTAAGGCCCCTATAAATAATATTCTTTATTTTATTTATAAACTCACATTTATAAACCCCGTCACCCACCCCCGCTAAACACAATAAAAAATAATCACACACAGCAGCCGCCAAAAAATAAATAAATAAATGACAATAAATACATTGGAAATACATTTTTATTGATAGTGTAGATGTGCAGGGGGTCTCTGGAGCTGAACCGCACAGGTTTTAGGTCTGGGGACCCCGTGCCCCCCGAGATACAGGCCCCTTTAGGGGGTGCCGGTAGCCCTCTGCTTGGTTTAAAGGTCCGATCACGTGACCGCGGCCTGTAAACCAAGCAGAGCAGAGGGATACCGGCACCCCCTAAAGGGGCCTGTATCTCGGGGGGCACGGGGTCCCCAGACCTGAAACCTGTGCGCTTCAGCTCCGGAGAACATCTACACTGTGAATAAAACACACACATCATTAAAGAATCATTCTTTAGCTTAGCGGCTATGCGCTATGGTAAAGAAGCAGCATTTCTGTCTTTTTAATAATATTGTAGAGTGAGCAGGGGGTTCCCTGAGACAGAAATCTAATCTCAGGGGACCCCCTGCTCCTGCACAATATTATTAAAAGTTCAGAAACGAGGCTTCATTAGCATAGCGTATAGCCGCTAAGGTAATGAAGGGGTTAACGCATAATAACCAATAAATACATTCAATACACTACCCACTACCCATGGCAACCTCCGCTGCTGTACAGTAAAACAGAGAAAAAAAATAACACTTTCAAAGTAATGTCCCCTAACCCCTTAATCACCATAGCGGTTATTAACCGCTACAGTCATGAAGGGGTTAACCCGCCCTCACCCACCACTTGGGACGCCTACTGTACATACCCTCCCACTCTAACCCCCCACCCCGTGAGGCCTAACCACCCTCAACCCTCACCCACTAACTACCCACAAGGGAGGCCTACCCACATACCGTTGGGGAAACACCCCACCCCCACCCCAGTACCCACAATAAAAACAGTACAATCACCCACAATAAACAGCATTCTATTTATTAAATACATTACCCACCCCCTGTGCCCCCCCCCCCCCCATAAATACAAGATTTATTCTTTTACATTCAGGGTCCATAACGCAGCCCCACGCTAGTCCCCGGTGGGCTGGCAGGGCACCTGGACAGACCTACAGTTTACCAGCAGCATTCCACAGGTTCTGGAGGCCTGCTGGTGGATCCTGCCAGCACCATGGCGCCCAGGTGGTCTCCTTGGGTCACCGTGAGCCTCAATTGGGTCCACACGGTAGGCCCAAGGATGTCTGGGAGCCCCGGGTCAAACCCACAGGTGTCTGCGGGGCCTCGGGTGGTTCCCATGGGGGTCTGGGGAACTCACGGGTGCTCACTACGGGTCCGCGGTGCCCCCACAGAAGTGGGACCACACATCATCATCCCCGCACCTACGGCTCGGAGGTGCCCCCACAGAAGTGGGACCACACATCGTCATGCCCGCAGACTACGGGTCCGCGGTGCCCCCACAGAAGTGGGACCACACATCATCATCCCCGCATGTGTCACCCGTGGAACCACCAGCCTGCTACCCTTTAGGATACCCGAGGATTCCCCGCGGGTGGTCTCCAGAGGTCCCACGCAAAACCACGGAAGTAACCCTGAATGTAAAAAAAATAAACCTGGCCAATACATTCAATACATACACCCTCCCCCCCAACACCTACAGTACAATAATGTGCAAAATAACTATTATCCAGATATGGATAATAGATTAATTGCCCATTATTAAAAACATTAACTAGCATACTGTATACAAATAAATAAAGTACTACTGACCTCATCAATACGAAGTGTCCGATGCCAGCGCCTTCCTTCTCTTGCCCACACAAAACATAGCCAAAACCAAGCCAATACATTGCAATTACATTCAGATATCAATTAACCCCTTAAACACCTTATCGGATAATAACCGCAAAGGTAATTAAGGGGTTAAGCCACACAGGCACGATACCCACCCTTCACCCATGAATTTGTACTGTGGCTTCATCATGCAACTATATATATATATACTGTATATATATACATACAGAGAGACAGAGAGAAAGAGAGAGAGAGAGATATATACAGTATATATATATACACACGTTATATACACACCCATGATAAACCAAATATACAGTACAAATAAATGTAGAAGGGTTATCAAAACCATACTGTTCTACAACCAAACACTTCTCCATACAGATACTACATTAAAATCAATTTCCTTTAAAAATCCTAACTGATCTCACAATCTACTGTACTGTATATGATCACAAACCAATGAAAAAAAAGTCACATTCCAAAATGCATAAAATCTATGCACCATACTGTATACATTCTGCAAATTAATCAAACGTAAACAAAAATCAGTTAGCAATCATTATTTACACCCCTAAACATTTCACACTCAATCAAGAACAATGAGACCATTAACAGATTCACGCCTAGAGCAGAACAATTAAGCCTTTGAAAAAATATAAGTACCGACAAAAATACAACCTTTACAGTACAGTACAACCAAGGCTATCTATCCCTGACCTTCCTCAAACACACAATACAATACCAAGGAATAATACATCTATCTAATTTTAAAATACTTTAAACTCACAAAATAATTAAAAACACATCTAATCCAGCTTTTAAAACATCATCATTTCTTACCCTGAATGTATACTGTACAGTATATCTCTCTAGACATATATATTGTACATACATACATACAGTGGCAAGAAATGATATACCACAAGCAAAAAAAAAATACACAGGTTAAAAAACCTTTTGAAATAATGAACAAGTTAAATAAAATACATTTCTTTACTGTAGTTCACTTACCATTACTTGCCCCCACCGACTCCCGTTGCCCAGCTTACTCACGAACCAATCCACGATCAGGAACCCATAAAATAATAAACCATTGAAAATAATAAACATTAAACTAAAAATCCAAACCAATCCACGGGTCTTCTACTTGTAATACACCTTCATCTGTATTCTTCTTTCTTCTATCTCCTTCCGGGCGGGGCAGGGCGTGGTCTTCTTTCCATCATCGGCCACGCCCTTGTCTTTTTCCTTCTCCGGAGGTCCTTCCTCCGCGGCGTCTGGCTGCAAAATGAGACGACATAGGCTTTTAAAGGCCTATGACGTCACATTTTGCGTCATGGTTCCCACGGTCCTGATTGGACCGTGAAAACCATGTGTGTTGGCCGATAATAAAAAAATGATGACGTCACTTAAAGGGAATGAAAGCACAGCCAATCAGAATGGCTTTGCTTCAATTGCCTTTAAGATGACGTCATGAAAAGGCACATGGTCGTGCACACATGGTACTAGAGCCAATCAGAGCGTGGGAACTTTATGCCTACTCTGATTGGCTCTGGTATACCATGTGTCAGGGGCTTGGGGGAGAAAGGATGTGACGTCAATGAAAACCTGTCACGTGGTACGGTAGCCAATCAGAGCGTGGGAACTTTATCCTTATTGACGTCACATCCTTTCTCCCCCAAGCCCCTGACACATGGTATACCAGAGCCAATCAGAGCGTGGGAACTTTATCCCTACGCTCTGATTGGCTCTGGTATACCATGTGTCAGGGGCTTGGGGGAGAAAGGATGTGACGTCAATAAGGATAAAGTTCCCACGCTCTGATTGGCTACCGTACCACGTGACAGGTTTTCATTGACGTCACATCCTTTCTCCCCCAAGCCCCTGACACATGGTATACCAGAGCCAATCAGAGTAGGCATAAAGTTCCCACGCTCTGATTGGCTCTAGTACCATGTGTGCACGACCATGTGCCTTTTCATGACGTCATCTTAAAGGCAATTGAAGCAAAGCCATTCTGATTGGCTGTGCTTTCATTCCCTTTAAGTGACGTCATCATTTTTTTATTATCGGCCAACACACATGGTTTTCACGGTCCAATCAGGACCGTGGGAACCATGACGCAAAATGTGACGTCATAGGCCTTTAAAAGCCTATGTCGTCTCATTTTGCAGCCAGACGCCGCGGAGGAAGGACCTCCGGAGAAGGAAAAAGACAAGGGCGTGGCCGATGATGGAAAGAAGACCACGCCCTGCCCCGCCCGGAAGGAGATAGAAGAAAGAAGAATACAGATGAAGGTGTATTACAAGTAGAAGACCCGTGGATTGGTTTGGATTTTTAGTTTAATGTTTATTATTTTCAATGGTTTATTATTTTATGGGTTCCTGATCGTGGATTGGTTCGTGAGTAAGCTGGGCAACGGGAGTCGGTGGGGGCAAGTAATGGTAAGTGAACTACAGTAAAGAAATGTATTTTATTTAACTTGTTCATTATTTCAAAAGGTTTTTTAACCTGTGTATTTTTTTTTTGCTTGTGGTATATCATTTCTTGCCACTGTATGTATGTATGTACAATATATATGTCTAGAGAGATATACTGTACAGTATACATTCAGGGTAAGAAATGATGATGTTTTAAAAGCTGGATTAGATGTGTTTTTAATTATTTTGTGAGTTTAAAGTATTTTAAAATTAGATAGATGTATTATTCCTTGGTATTGTATTGTGTGTTTGAGGAAGGTCAGGGATAGATAGCCTTGGTTGTACTGTACTGTAAAGGTTGTATTTTTGTCGGTACTTATATTTTTTCAAAGGCTTAATTGTTCTGCTCTAGGCGTGAATCTGTTAATGGTCTCATTGTTCTTGATTGAGTGTGAAATGTTTAGGGGTGTAAATAATGATTGCTAACTGATTTTTGTTTACGTTTGATTAATTTGCAGAATGTATACAGTATGGTGCATAGATTTTATGCATTTTGGAATGTGACTTTTTTTTCATTGGTTTGTGATCATATACAGTACAGTAGATTGTGAGATCAGTTAGGATTTTTAAAGGAAATTGATTTTAATGTAGTATCTGTATGGAGAAGTGTTTGGTTGTAGAACAGTATGGTTTTGATAACCCTTCTACATTTATTTGTACTGTATATTTGGTTTATCATGGGTGTGTATATAACGTGTGTATATATATATACTGTATATATCTCTCTCTCTCTCTTTCTCTCTGTCTCTCTGTATGTATATATATACAGTATATATATATATAGTTGCATGATGAAGCCACAGTACAAATTCATGGGTGAAGGGTGGGTATCGTGCCTGTGTGGCTTAACCCCTTAATTACCTTTGCGGTTATTATCCGATAAGGTGTTTAAGGGGTTAATTGATATCTGAATGTAATTGCAATGTATTGGCTTGGTTTTGGCTATGTTTTGTGTGGGCAAGAGAAGGAAGGCGCTGGCATCGGACACTTCGTATTGATGAGGTCAGTAGTACTTTATTTATTTGTATACAGTATGCTAGTTAATGTTTTTAATAATGGGCAATTAATCTATTATCCATATCTGGATAATAGTTATTTTGCACATTATTGTACTGTAGGTGTTGGGGGGGAGGGTGTATGTATTGAATGTATTGGCCAGGTTTATTTTTTTTACATTCAGGGTTACTTCCGTGGTTTTGCGTGGGACCTCTGGAGACCACCCGCGGGGAATCCTCGGGTATCCTAAAGGGTAGCAGGCTGGTGGTTCCACGGGTGACACATGCGGGGATGATGATGTGTGGTCCCACTTCTGTGGGGGCACCGCGGACCCGTAGTCTGCGGGCATGACGATGTGTGGTCCCACTTCTGTGGGGGCACCTCCGAGCCGTAGGTGCGGGGATGATGATGTGTGGTCCCACTTCTGTGGGGGCACCGCGGACCCGTAGTGAGCACCCGTGAGTTCCCCAGACCCCCATGGGAACCACCCGAGGCCCCGCAGACACCTGTGGGTTTGACCCGGGGCTCCCAGACATCCTTGGGCCTACCGTGTGGACCCAATTGAGGCTCACGGTGACCCAAGGAGACCACCTGGGCGCCATGGTGCTGGCAGGATCCACCAGCAGGCCTCCAGAACCTGTGGAATGCTGCTGGTAAACTGTAGGTCTGTCCAGGTGCCCTGCCAGCCCACCGGGGACTAGCGTGGGGCTGCGTTATGGACCCTGAATGTAAAAGAATAAATCTTGTATTTATGGGGGGGGGGGGGCACAGGGGGTGGGTAATGTATTTAATAAATAGAATGCTGTTTATTGTGGGTGATTGTACTGTTTTTATTGTGGGTACTGGGGTGGGGGTGGGGTGTTTCCCCAACGGTATGTGGGTAGGCCTCCCTTGTGGGAACTGATTGGGTGGTTAGGCCTCACGGGTGGGGGGGGGGTTAGTGTGGGAGGGTATGTAGGCATCCCGAGTGGTGGGTGGGTGAGGGTGGGTTAACCCCTTCATGACTGTAGCGGTTAATAACCGCTATGGTGATTAAGGGGTTAGGGGACATTACTTTGTATGTTTTAATTTTTGTGTCTGTTTTGCAGAAGCGGAGGGGCCATGGCCAGGATGGGGGGGGGGGTTAACGGTATGTGGGTAGGGGGTGAGGGTGGTTAGCAATGCAGGGAGGGAGATTTACTGGTAACAGAAACATCTCTCTCCCTTCAATGTACTGTAATCTGTTTAAAGCCCCCTCCCCCCTAATGTGTGTTTCTGTAAAATCTCTCTCCCTTCAATGTACTGTAATCTGTTTAACAGAAACATTAGGGGGGAAGGGGCTTTAGGCCTTTATATCTCTCTCCCTTCAGTGTAATCTACTTAACAGAAACATTAGGGGGGGAAGGGGTTTTTAAACAATGCTGTGTATAATGTACTGTATAAGGTTTTTTACAATTAGATAGATGTAATCCTTGGTATTGTAAGGGTTAGTTTGGTTTTAAATTGTCTTTTCTGGTTGTTACTTACAGTATATATTGATTTTGGTTTACTTGCTTGGTTAAAATACTTTTTGGTATTGTAGTGTGCATTATCCTTAGCGTTGTATACTGTAGGTGCCTTTAAACCCAGTAACCTACTGTATTGTGATTCACTTTGATTCTCCCTAGTGTTTTTTGAGTCACTATCCTTTTCATGTTTAGGGTTGACAGTGTGTGTCGTTCCCTAGTGCTGTTCATTAGTGTTTAAGGGTCCATGCCTCTTTTTTAAGTGTTTTTAAATCATGTACTGTTTATTCATCCCTTTTTGCACTGTGTCAAATAAATAAACAAATATATCAATTGCATACCTGAGTGCTCCCATACGGGTTACTTTTTTCTCTTTTCACTCACATACAGTATGTATATATATATATATATATATATATATATATATATATATATATATATATATATATATATATACAGTATATATACACAGTGTATATATGTATACTGTATATATATATATATATATATATATATATATGTATACAGTGTATATACTGTACAGTATATACAGTATTTATTTCTCTTCATGTCTTTATTTATTTATTTATTTATTTAGATTTATTTATTAATTGTGGGGCTGCTGTGCGTGATTTTTTTTTATTGGGGTTGAGGGGGGTGTTTGGCCCTTGGTGTGAGTTTACGACTTGCAGCAGCAGCAGCACAATTAATAAATAAATATAAATAAATAAATAAATAAATGACAATAAATACATTTGAAATACATTTTTATTGATAGTGTACATGTGCAGGGGGTCTCCGGAGCTGAAGCGCACAGGTTTTAGGTCTGGGGACCCCGTGCCCCCCGAGATACAGGCCCCTTTAGGGGGTGCCGGTATCCCTCTGCTCTGCTTGGTTAAACGCAGAGCACTCAGCACTCAGAAACACAGGCCAGCCAGATTGAAACACACACACAATAGGGGGAGGTTTTTTTTACATAGCTTGCAGGGAAGCTTAACGCACACACACAATAGGGGGATAGGGGGATAGGGGGAGGTTTTTTTTACATAGATTAGAGAGAAGGCAGGGCGTTTTAAAAGCGAGAATAGGGGGAGGGGGTTTTACATAGATTTTATTTATTTATTTATTTAGATTTATTTATTAATTGTGGGGCTGCTGTGCGTGAATTTTTTTTATTGGGGGTGAGGGGGGTGTTTGGCCCTTGGTGTGAGTTTACGACTTGCAGCAGCAGCAGCACAATTAATAAATAAATATAAATAAATAAATAAATAAATGACAATAAATACATTTGAAATACATTTTTATTGATAGTGTACATGTGCAGGGGGTCTCCGGAGCTGAAGCGCACAGGTTTTAGGTCTGGGGACCCCGTGCCCCCCGAGATACAGGCCCCTTTAGGGGGTGCCGGTATCCCTCTGCTCTGCTTGGTTAAACGCAGAGCACTCAGCACTCAGAAACACAGGCCAGCCAGATTGAAACACACACACAATAGGGGGAGGTTTTTTTTACATAGCTTGCAGGGAAGCTTAACGCACACACACAATAGGGGGATAGGGGGATAGGGGGAGGTTTTTTTTACATAGATTAGAGAGAAGGCAGGGCGTTTTAAAAGCGAGAATAGGGGGAGGGGGTTTTACATAGATTTTATTTATTTATTTATTTAGATTTATTTATTAATTGTGGGGCTGCTGTGCGTGAATTTTTTTTATTGGGGGTGAGGGGGGTGTTTGGCCCTTGGTGTGAGTTTACGACTTGCAGCAGCAGCAGCACAATTAATAAATAAATATAAATAAATAAATAAATAAATGACAATAAATACATTTGAAATACATTTTTATTGATAGTGTACATGTGCAGGGGGTCTCCGGAGCTGAAGCGCACAGGTTTTAGGTCTGGGGACCCCGTGCCCCCCGAGATACAGGCCCCTTTAGGGGGTGCCGGTATCCCTCTGCTCTGCTTGGTTAAACGCAGAGCACTCAGCACTCAGAAACACAGGCCAGCCAGATTGAAACACACACACAATAGGGGGAGGTTTTTTTTACATAGCTTGCAGGGAAGCTTAACGCACACACACAATAGGGGGATAGGGGGATAGGGGGAGGTTTTTTTTACATAGATTAGAGAGAAGGCAGGGCGTTTTAAAAGCGAGAATAGGGGGAGGGGGTTTTACATAGATTTTATTTATTTATTTATTTAGATTTATTTATTAATTGTGGGGCTGCTGTGCGTGAATTTTTTTTATTGGGGTTGAGGGGGGTGTTTGGCCCTTGGTGTGAGTTTACGACTTGCAGCAGCAGCAGCACAATTAATAAATAAATATAAATAAATAAATAAATAAATGACAATAAATACATTTGAAATACATTTTTATTGATAGTGTACATGTGCAGGGGGTCTCCGGAGCTGAAGCGCACAGGTTTTAGGTCTGGGGACCCCGTGCCCCCCGAGATACAGGCCCCTTTAGGGGGTGCCGGTATCCCTCTGCTCTGCTTGGTTTACAGGCCGCGATCACGTGATCGGGACCTTTAAACCAAGCAGAGGGCTACCGGCACCCCCTAAAGGGGCCTGTATCTCGGGGGGCACGGGGTCCCCAGACCTAAAACCACCGCGGTTCAGCTCCGGAGACCCCCTGCACATCTACACTATCAATAAAAATGTATTTCCAATGTATTTATTGTCATTTATTTATTTATTTTTTGGCGGCTGCTGTGTGTGTGTATTTTTTTATTGTGGGTAGCGGGAGGGTGGGTGAATGGGGTATTCGCCCCAACGATGGTTGGGGAGGGCTTGCGGGGGGGGGGGGGGGTGGGGTAGCGGGAGGGCTTAACCCCTTCATGACCGTAGCGGTATTAACTGCTACGATCGTGAAGGGGTTAAGTGCACCCGCAACCCCCCCCCCCTCCCGCAAGTCCTAAACTCACACCAAGGGCCAAATACCCCCCTCACCCATCCCCACTACACACAATAAAGCGGGCACGGTGGGTTAACCCCTTCATTGCCTTAGCGGCTATCCGCTATGGTAATGACGCAGCATTTTCCGTATTTTTAATAATATTGATCAGGAGCAGGGGGGTTCCCTGAGCATTAATTTCTGGCTCAGGGAACCCCCTGCTCACTGTACAATATTATTAAATCTCTCTCTGCTGCAAACACATCTCGCCCCCAGTATGTGCAGTAATTTACTGAACATGTACTGTAGAATAAATGCATACAGTAGTTTTATTTATTCGGGTTTATTACACAGTATACTGTATGGCCGGAAAACATCAGCATACAGTACAATATAATCCATCGAAATCCCCCCATTAGCCGTTTTCTTTTCTGAGGAAAAACAAAATGAAAAGTTTTAATGTACAGTAATGGTCAGCCCCCTAAAGAAGTTCCCAGCCAGCCCCACCAAAATAATACGGCAAAAATACAGTACTCACCATACTGTACAGTACAGTATTACTAAATTTCCCATTCAGCTTGCGCTGGCGCCGGCCCACTTCCAGTCCAGCTTTCATCATTTTGCAGAGGGACTAGCCCACCTGTAGTCAGCGGGAAATCGCTTAGGTACATGCAAGCTTCATCAAAACTGGCTGCGAAATCCATCTCAGATTTGTCACCGACGGCAGGACCATGATGATAAGCTGGTGCTGCTGCTGGTTCTGGTTCTGGTTCTGGCGCATTGCTTGGCAGGGACTGTCGCTTCTTATTTCGTTTTAACACGACCCTTCGCCTTTTGCCGCCTCCATTATCATAGATACGGGAAAAACCCTGTGACACACACCAATACCCTCCAACAAATTGGGGCTCAATACGGTGAAAACAGGGGTCACTACATAACCTTTTCCTTATTGCATGCTTCCACAAATGAGGAGTTGGCGAAAATCTGTAAAAGTCATAATTTTCGATAAAATACTGATAAATTTGAACAACTGTTGCCATCTTATCCTCTGTTGCATTTATAGCGGCCCATATCAAATAAGCATAACTTCTGTCAGGTTTTTGGAACACGGGCTCCACTTGTTCACTCATGTCTCTGTAGAATAGTGTAAGTGAAAATGATCTTTGTCTTTATTTAATACATTACTGTATGTAAAGCCTAAATTGATACATTTTTTGCAACTATTCCTTCAGTCTCAAGGACAAGTTACACAATAGCATACTGTACTGGGATAAAGTAACTTTTTTTGGAAACGAAACAACTTGCAAAGGCCACACATTACTTAAGTCATGAGTTTATGCCATCTGGTGGACAATCGAAACATCGCAGCCTAGTAAATCATTCTCATTATCATTTAACAAGATCAGGCCCCCGTCAGCCAGGCATGAACCGTGGCTGGGAAGGCAAGCGCAACGAAGCATGCAAGAGGTGAGCAGTGGCGGATTCCAGGTTTCTGCCAGGTACAAACCAGGCATTTGCTCGAATAAAGTGTGTCGGTGCAGTAATACTGTAGATCAAGAATAACACAAGGCACTGAGGATTTTACTAATGCTGTTTTAATGAGCCAAAAAACTAAGCGACGTTTCGACCAGAGCAGTCACCCTCCATTGATATGGCCGTAGTACTGCACCATGCATGAATTGGCACGGAGTTCGACTTTAAGGACTATGCAGTCTTTGTTGCTTTGCACCGTATACCCGTGGGCCTTTTGGCTAAGAAGTCCAGAATATTTTTTACCCTAACGTGGCCTTTTGGTCATGTGTGTGCCCTGACACAGCTCACGTGCACCTATGCATTGTTTTATACAGAGCACTGAGCATGAGTAGTTCCCTGTTTTATCACATGTTTCGCCATTATCACAGGATTGCAGACCTGTCTGAGACATGTGAATGTGCTCACAAGGGGTTATTTGTATTTGCCGTCCAAGGTAATACAATAATACTATTTATTAAAACTGTTATGGTTTGTGTGTACTGTATGTAGTGTTTTTTTAATAGGGCGTATGTTCGCTTAATAGGATGATTAATAAATGATGGTATCTTTAATGTAATTATACTGATATGCAGTAATAGATTATTTAGGTTAAATAATAGGTATGTGTTCATTAAAAGTAATGTGGAGTTCATTTGAATATGGATTCCTTGCTAATGAGTTTGTCCTGTTTGTACAGTAATTGAAAGCCGTGCCCTGCAGTACTTTAAAAGATAATGAGGCCTTGCATATAAGCTTCTCCCATATAGTTTATGTCTAGAGCCACCAACCTCACATATGGGTGACTGACGTGTAATTAATATTGAAATCATATGTCTTTAATACAAGATTGGCAATAATTTTACATTTAAACATTATAAAGATGTACACTGCATTATATACTGTACGTTGTATGTCTGAACTTACCCAGTTGCCACTCAGGAAGATCTCCTGTGTCCACCAGTAATGGAAGCCCGACAACTTGCATTGAGGAGAGGACTTCCACCATTCTCCTTCCATAGTAGGATAACTGCAGTTCCTGTGGTGAAATACATCCTGTTCTTTTTGACCGAGCGGCACGATCAACAAGATTTTTTCTAAGCTTATACTTGTTGTCTGTCCATATTTTGTGAAGCACTTTTTAGGGCATTATTATCTACTAGAATATCATGCCAAATATGGTTCTTCTCTGCAGTGCTGGTTCTATTGCAGAGTTCCCCTAATAGCTTGGCATGGTTATCAGTGATGCCATTTAGAAGTAGCTCTATTTCTCCATCAGTAAACGTGATACTCCTAACTCCTAAATCCAGAGGCTTGACCAGCAGCAGCAGCAGCAGCAGCAGCAGCGGAGGTGGAAACCTCCTGGGTCATCTTCACACTGGCAGCGTTAGGCTAAAAGGGTTTAGAAGTTTCCTATTTGTTGTGTACTTATTTGAATTTTAACTTTCACCTGGGTGTTACGTTTAGGTAACGCACATGCATTACACATTTGGAATGGGGTAGTGCGTTAATTGGAACGCGTGTACAAGTTTATCTAATGCGTGTAGCCCTGTTTCCCTTCAAACCAGGAAGCTACCCAGTGCTGCGCTTATACCTGTTGGCTACAGGAGCCTGAGCCTCTACCACAGAGAGCCTGGGGTGTGTACTAACTCTGGTGCAGCGCCTCCACCTGTGAGGGATCCTAGCAGTGTGGAAATAGCCCCTCACAGGACACAATAGGAACGTTTCTCTGCCCCAGGTCGTGCTGCAGCTCACAGGCTTTCTTCTCCCTTGTTCAGCTCTCCACGGTGGGCTCCCTACTAATTCTCCCCCTCTGGGCAGAGCAGCCGGGGGTACATGGACAACATCAAAAACACAGGATCTCAGTCCCGCTTCTTGGGCAGGCGACCAAGTACTGTATATGCCACTATCCATTCTGCCGCTGCCACGGGCAGAACAGACACTACACTAGATCTTAGCCAAAAGGCTGATGTAATGGCGGTTAGCGCATCTGACCCTCTGGGGCTTAGTCTGTAAACTCCGTTAGCGCAGTACCGAGCGATCTGATCGGAAAGCCCCATTGACTTGCATTGGGCTTTCTATGCAGAACGCACGGCAAAGCGCTACCGGAGCTTACAGAATAAACCCCTCTGTCTCTCTCCCGCCAATGAAAACCATGTCTCAAGTGCTATAAATAACCCTTCAAACACATCCTTAGACAACACATGGAGAGACACCTGGAAAGAGTGGTTATTCCTATTAAATGCCACGTTTCCCTACTACATATAGCTCGGGTGATTTGGAGGTCTAAATCCGATGTAGCGATTTGGAGTCCTACCTTGATGTCTCAGTCTGATTATATAATTTGATCTTTTTTCTTTAGTGAGTACCGAGTGAACCCCTCATCTTCATAGAAAATGCACTGAAACCACGGGAATAATGACACAAACACAGGGAGAAGCGAGTCCTTGCTCTTAGAATCCAAATAGTTTGTTATATCAGTTACAGAGACAATAGGAGTGCATTGTTTAGTTATTTTTTTATTAAAACATTGACACTGCCCAAGGTAGGGTATGTACACTCTGTAGATCACTGGAGAACGTGGTCTTAAATGGACTGGGATTAGTGGAACAAGCACGGATGATCACGATACACAAATGATTCAGCCCTCGTTAACTTGTACCTATAATTATTTATATGCATTTATTAATTCGGAAAGAAAAAAATGATTGGACTTTGACAGACGGAGGGAAAAACGGTATCGTTATCATCATTGGATCCGTATGCAGATGCTGGCGAATGCTCTGCTCCTTGCTGGCTCATCTGGCAGTAAAGGTAAAAAATGTGACATTGCTCCAGAATCTGAAAGGGATACAGATGCAGTGCCCACAGAGCAGCAAATATCAGAGGTGCAATAAAGGGAACGCGTAGCCATGTACAGTAACGCTCACACACTTTACCTTTGGAGGATTGGGACTGGAAAGACCTCAGTTCCCATGCACGGGAGCAGACGTTGGACCAGCCTTCTGCCGGGGTAGGGCCCAATGTCCATTGCTGACAGCGGAGGAGACGTAGTGGTCGAAAGCCGGGTCGCAGCAGCGGGGGGCATTAAAACGTCTCATGTTCCGGTATTGGAATTGCCGCTCCAAGGAAGTTTGAAACGGTACTTGCAAAACCGGTACAAAAGAGACGTTTTACTCCCCCCCTTCGGGACACCGGGACAAGGCCTCAAAAAATGGTACTGTCCCGTTAAACCAGTAAGTATGGTCACCTTATCAATGACAGATTTTTAGTACCCACTCCACTGACGACTTGGTCTTAAAACCCCCCCCTGGGAAATTAGGACTTGTTGACCCATCTCTACGACTAAGTCACTGGCGTCAATTCACTAAGCTCAGGAAACGCTAAGGATCTCTATCACCAAGTGTAATGACTCCTAGTAATCATGACCGGTTAGTTCTTTAGCGGGGCTCGGACTTTTGCAGGGCCTCTTACCTGGTCCGGCACTTTATCGACTTCTCGGACAACGCAGCGTCATGATGTCATGGCATCATAGTGATGTCATGGCAACTTGACACAATGTAACATCACTGAGCCATGCTCGCGGGACACTGATGGAGGAGATGCCATTGGACAGGTAAGAGACACTTACAGAGGCCCCGCGGGACTTGTGCAGTGGCATCGACGGCACCGCCATCACACTGGCAACGTGAAAAAGATTTCAGATCATTTAATGTTGTATTTAAAAATATATATTTTACTCTCTATTTCCTGCACTCCTGTTACCCTTGAAATGTATTTGCTGAATCTGCACAGTACAATACCCCTGCATTATACAGTACCTGCAGCTTTTCAGAGGTATGCACTTTTACAGTCTTTCAACATACACTAACAGTAAAGTTTGAATGTGAAATACGGTATTGTGTATCTTGAAAGGAATATAACAATACGGATGTATCTTGTGTTATTTATCAGGGAAAACATGATGGAAAGACATGTTTAGGGCTTCCCCATCACATGTTCCAAACGCAGAACCTTTATAGAAAAGCTATAAAACCAGTCCAAGTATTTTTGTTCAAGCAGCAAAGCCACTTATACCGACTCTACCCATGGTTTGTACAAGCTTGGAAAGAATGTGATACTGTAAGTACTGTAAATGGTAAAGCTGCATTGCACAAGCCCATCCAAACTACAGATGTAATATTGGGTTGAGTGGTGTCAAAGTCGTGGGAAGAAATGCGGCTTTTATTATCTTCATAGGGGTTGCAGTGTCCCAATAATTCATAGCTGCTTGCCATTAAATCTCCCGGAATGTTAATGCTTGCAGTATTGGTATGCTATCTGTACGGTAAAATGTGTATGAAGTTTATCTAACGTCTGTACAAGCCTCTGTGCCAGATAGAAATTAAATTATCTCCATCTTCGCTTGTACGGACTTAGACTTCAAACAGGCTGTTTCATAAAAGTGGATTTGTGAAGTCCATACGAGTTAGAGATCTCGGAGTGTCATTTGTTGCATCCAAGTGCAGTAACACTTCAAAAACACTGCACTTGTGTCATTTGGGTTGTGATTTTCGGATTTGTATGGTTTTGTGCAGAGTAGTTAAGGTTTACAGACTTCCTGTATATACATGGTTGGAACAGAGTAGGGGAGCGCAATACATAAAAAAGAAATAAACATCAATTAATAAGTAACAGTCATGAAATAAAATCAAATAGAATCATTGCATGCAGCTGTGTGCACGGAGACGGTGGGATGGGTGGAATAGGTAAGACTATAATAGACTAATGACTTACATGGCCGAGTGAAAGCCAGTGTCACACAAGGTATCTTTATTCCTCTCCAACTGGTGGTGGATTCCAAGTGCTTCTTTTTCTTTTATCCTGTATATACAAGATAGTCCCTTATTTCATTGACTTGTCCAGTTGTTGAAGAAACGTCTGCCGGGACTCAAAAGTGTCATGTATTTTATTGTCTTGACGTGAACTTAAAATGATTGTAATGAAATCAGTCATAAGAACGTAATAGATTTCTACTTGAGTGTAATAGTTCCCTTTTACGATTGTTGTCGCTTAATGAAATAATTAAAATGATAAAGTTAGGACACTAGCTGGTCATCTCATTATATCATGACACCCATTAGGTTGAAATAATGTAGGTGGAGGAGTGTGAGAAATGACAGAATCTTGGTGCTGGAAAATAGAAAATCCCTAAAAAGAGCATAGTTCTGCATACAGTACAGACTAAACAGGCACATCCACGGTGACGGAAGTGAGGAGGAGCTGAGTCTCGCTTGGAACGAGTGTGGTTTCTGCAGTGCCCTGCAGCTGGACACCAGATGTTTGGGAATCTTTTAAGGAAAAAAAAGTATTCACTTTAATATACATTGTGACATAATTAGTCAATTATCAAATTGCTGCTGACATTTCTCTTTAGTACAAGTGTTGTTGTATGTTCACTTTACTTCAATGCAGTATGTGCCAACAACAGTATGACTGTTCAATAGCATTCACTCACATATCATTATCAGAATGAGATTATAAGACCTTTCGGACAGGCACCTGTGTCTGGAAATTCCATATCCACCATTGTGTACCCAGTCAGCTTTGTGTCAGAACAAAACTGTTCTTATTGTTGTCACGAAACACATGCAGATCACCCCCTTGTTCAGGCACCCTAGGTACACAACTAGTAGGACACAAAGGCTAATGCACTAAGAAGTTTGTTAGAAAAGGGAACAGTAACACAAACATACAACCGATCAAATAGAAGGGAAAAATGCACAACAAACCTGTCTTCCTAGGTGCAGGACGCTGCCGCAGGTAGCATTTCCTGGGTGCTGAGAGACTTTACAGACCGGCTGGCCTCCGGGACAAAAAAAGGCTTCGGTGAGGAACAGCTGCATAGTGTGGCCTCACCATAGTTCACAAAGTTCCAGGTCACAGAGACTTGTCTGCAGTCCCTGAGTGTAATCCCAGGGAGTATAGCCACTGAGACTCGCCCCCAGATTCTCTAATACAGTTTCACATAAGCACAGTCTTTATCCTTTAGCAGGATTAGGGTGTTTAACCCTTTCAGAGGGTTAGCCATCTGACGGTCAGAGGCAGGAGGCGGGCTGGACCTTTAACTTATGGCTGGTTTAATTAAAATGAAGATGGACGCGTGAACATATCTTTCTCTGGTCCTTCATTTTGAAACAATTAAATAGAATAACCGTATACTGGGATGTTAAAAGAAGTCTTTGTGACACAGGACGCAAGGACAAGACATGCTAACAAAATCTATCAATAGTTACTAAATGGATTCTTAAACATGTAGTCGCATTTGCCATCACTCATCATACATTTTTTAATAGAATCAGAACCGAGGGTCCATTGGAGGTGTAATCACGCTATCCCCAATTCCATTAATCCCTCATTTCCAGGAAATCTACCTTTCATTTTTCTGATTTTCTTCTCCCTTTTAGGTAAATAAAATGGTTTCAAGATCAGTCGCAGTCCCCCGAACCAATAGAAACCTGTGGCATTAACAGGGCATGACTTCACGGCTTCTTATTGGAAGAACCCTGTAGCCATGTTTTTTTCTAGTTCACCAGCACAATGAAAGGTAATTAAAAAAGTGTAGAATGTGAAGGGATATTCTGCCACATCAGTTTCAGTAGATGTACTGGATAAAAAGCAAAAAGTGACACTGTGAATGCTGATTTGCATGTCATTACCCAGAATCCCTGGCTGCAGTGGAAGCATTGTAAGTGTAGCCTAGCCTCCCGGCCACTACTTCTTTTCCTAGGCCTTTACAGTGTAAGCCCTGTTAGGTGCAGACAGTGGAAGGGTAATTGCTTCAACAAGGCCTGTGTGCTTTTGCAGCCTTGGATGCATCAGCAGAATTCAAGGGCGGGCCTTAGCAACAGCCAGAGAGTGCCAGCCTGAGGGAAGGATACTAATTGGTTCATCTGTAAGGTATGATGACCAATGAGTATTCAACCTGCTCTGTTAAGGGGCAAGATTACAATCACAAACCCTAGGTTATAAATTCTGACACTTTCCTAAATTCTAGGGCTCTTGACACTCTTTTTCCTCCCAAGCGGAGTGAGTACATCTACCCTCTGTCTCACTAGGAGGCAGAGGAGGAGTCCATAACTCATGGTCAGGGCCTCAAGCCTTAACCATGGCCTTGTAGTAAGGGAAGATTAGAAAAGGATGTATCTGATTTGCTATTTCATCTACATGCAATAAAGATTCAGTTGCACCAGAACCCGTGTGAGTCAATGTCTCTATGAAGAACAAAGGTGTCAGTATGGGCAATCCCTGCTATCACAGAGGATCCATGCTGACTGGAGGCGCTTCACCAATCAAGAACTAAGGTAACCGGTGAACCTGTCCTGTTTCTCCCCACAACACCGCAGAGCAATCAGCCCTCCAGTTTACCAACAGGTACAGCCCAACACCTAGAAAGTAGCCAGATAAGAAGCAGACCCCCCAATATCACTTAGGGTGGGGGTACAAGGGCTACATAAGCTAACAGATAATAGGGAAAGGCAGGGTCTAACACATCTGAATATGCTCCCAGGTGGTATTTGTGTTTGCTGTAGATGTATGGTAATAGTGGCAGATTTGATAGTACATGTAAAAATAAGAAAAGCAAAAGCAACCTTCCACCCACCCTATCCTCATCTCTTTCCTTAACATGAGAAATGAGTGGAAATGACTATGCTTTCACCCAGTCCCACTCACTCTCATACGTGAAATGATATACCTCTCTCCTTCACGTCTTACCCCATTCAATAAGTGGACAGAGTCTCACAACTCTCTTTATTCAGGACCATTGCTATATTCTAATATACATCTAGACTCAAAGACAACGCTGACCAATGTGAGCATAACAAGAAGGTTTTCATTAGAGAGCCTGCCTATCTTTGGAATAATAGCACATTTTTTAGAGTTACTGTAATTATGAGGTTTAACACTCAACTACTATTTTTTTAATTGGAAGCCTCTGACTAAAACACCAGTAGCTGAAACTAGCCTTTTTTTCTGGATGCAGGTTACTATTATAAAGGTGAATTTGTATTTGTTATGTTATGGACTAGTTACCTTAAACCTTTCTCACTGACTGCCCCACACCTCTGGAACGCCCTTCCCCTCTATCCACCTTTAAGACCCGCCTTAAAAAACCTCACCTTAACGAGGCATACGAGTAGCTCCATGGCTGATACTTTACACCTCATACATAAACCTCATACATAAACCCACGCACAACAACTTCCGTTCCTGGATTCCTAAAGCCACTCTTACAGTAGCGGTGACAGCAATGGTGATGGCGTGCAGCGCAGCGCAAAAACAAAGATATGAAGTCTGTCGCGGGTGCCCATAGTGGGCGCGACATCGACAGCGCTGCTCAGCGACATTACGACCAAAATCGCTGGTCAGTGTACTTTGTGTCTCCTTGCCATCACGTGATGTTAGTGTCACGTGAAGCGGCTCAGCCAATAATGCCAAACCGCTCACGTGACATCACGGGCCACGCCTCCGCCACGCCCCCTGTTGCCCTCCCGAGGTCTCCTGCACAAAAGTACAACAATTGCTATCTCGCTATAGCGACGGTGATGTGTGACGTCAGCAGTCACGAGCACCTCGCCGCGGTCACGAGCACCTCGCCGTCGCCGCTACTGTAAGTGCATCCTTTAAGTGATTAGTTTTGAAAAAACTTGCATAAAAGTTTTCTAGACTAAAATGCACAAAGTTACGCCACAGAATACATTCAATAATGATGGCCATTCATTCCACACATTTCATTTCACAGGTGTATAGATTAAACCCTGAACCTCTGACCGCACTGACATGACAACAAATATTGCAACATATCAAAAAATGATCGCCAAAATATTTAAAAGGGACATTAGTATTTTTGAAGATGAGAGAACAGAATTGGAGAACATCTATATTTGTACCTGCAGGTAATTAAACAAAAATTGGTTATCCAACAGACATCCTGTGTTTTTCCATGCAGCTGAATTCATTTGCTTCCTATGGTTCCTCCTATTAGTATAAACGATCACATGTGATTAAACTCCACATGCAATTTTGAAAGCCTTTCAAGTCCTAACGCAGCTTATAAAGCATGAATTGTGCTCTCGCAGATGGGAGTGACTCTTTTACGAGCATGCAATTAACTTCTGAGCATCAACCTAGAAGGGCAGTGTGAAGCCATGTTCCTTGAAAAGCTAGAACGTTGATTAATTAATGATAAGGTGACATGATTGAGTTTCATACATGTGTAACATCCAGGGCACCTAATGCTCCCTGGCATGCAATAGTCACTGTTCCATAAATACATTCTGATCTGCTTGGACAATTTAAATGATGGTAGCAATTAACTATAGTTATCCAATATTTACTGTACCGCATGGACTGACACAAGAGAAACTGGGAATAAGATACAGTGCAGCATATTCTAGGAAAAGACATACAGTACCGTATGATGTTCTACAGTATCCATGATGTATTTCAGTCTCAGGCTTCAGAACAATGTCAGTAAGCTTACAAAACCCTATTGCCTTGATATTTTTACACCAAGGTTTATATTGTGGTGGGGCACATGCTATAACAAATGACCAAAAGTCTGAAGGCTACATCCAATATGGCAAATTATATAGTTAAATACTTATGTTTTTCTATTAATAAGTGTGCGTCATTTAGTTAAATTCTATGGCAAAAGCATTTACAGTATATAAATGACCCTTGCTTAGGAACAAAACAACAGGTACAGTATTTAACTATATGATTTGTCATTGGATGTAGCACTGAGGCTTTTTGTCTTCTGTTATATTCAGTACATGAGGTCACAATCCCAGTAGCACTCCTGTTGACACCAATATTCAGTATATGGTGTGGGGGATTTGGGTTCTGAGTTTGTGGGGGTTGTGTGTGGGGGTTGCATGATCGGAAGAACAAAACTAGTGGCACGTATTTGCCTCGAGACAGCACTGTCTACTATGTGCTCTCTGTTACTCAATGCTTAAACACAAGACAGAGAACCCTAATGACAAAACTAATCATAGAGTTAAATACTTATCTGTTCTTTTCTCAAAAGTGAGGGCCAATTAGTTACATTCTTTGGCCAAAGCATTTGTAAGCTTGCAGACCACGTCCTGAGATACAGCAGTGAATGACCCCTCTATTAAGACCTTTTCCTCATATTAGAGAGGTGTAAAAAGAGCGTTTGCGGAGATAGTGTCATTCCGTATGGGTTTGCAAAGCCGTAATGAAAACACTTGTTAATAAAAGGCTTATAGAAGTAGCAAAACATACAAAATCGATTGTAAAGTGCGCATTGGGTGCGTTAAGTCACATTTCGAAGATACTGAGTAGGCACCATAGAGTATCCATCAGGTATGCAAAAACGCAATGTGTCAAAAGTACATACATACATTTTAGCGATAACATTTTGGAGCAATAAACATTTTCAAAGATCATGTTACTGCATGGCTCGGCTCCTTCTGTGTTCATTTCCAAAAAAGGACAATTTCATAGCCTGCCTGCTCCCCCTCTTTCATGTTCCATGACATGATTGCATTACATTGTGTAACACAGAATGCACTTCAAAATTAGACTAGATCAGAGTAACTACTAATCAAACCAATTATAAAAAATATATATTGCCATGCTCAGTAGCACTCATCTGTGACACTCATATGCTTATATATATATTGTGGTTATTTTGGGGGTTCAATAGGAGCTTGTTAGGTGTCCAGTATATTACATTGTGTAACACAGAATGCACTTCAAAATTAGACTAGATCAGAGTAACTACTAATCAAACCAATTATTACCCACAGCACGCTCATAGAAATAAATGGCTCACGCACATAAGGAACAGAGAAAAACTCTCTAATTGCAATCAATGGGGAATCACACCACAATAATACATCTTATACAAACTAGGTCTCTAGTGACGCTGAATAGACAATGTCCAAAACCCCACAAGAACCTCTCCGCACAAAACGTACCAAAATACAACACCAAGAAATAAAAAAAAAAAAGCCAGCGAAAGGCACCAGCAAAAACACCAATGCCTAACATCTCAAAGAAAACAAACAAATGCCAGAACATGTAAAACAGTGTGGGAGAAATATACAGTAAAGGGGCGGGCTACGTTTCGAGCACGTTTTAAATCCGTCCCGGGACTTTCCAGGTAATCCCTCTGGGAACTGTTACGCCCTTGCAGATTGGTCAGCCCTGCTTCCTTAGCAGGTTGTGGAACTCAGGTTCCGCGCAGACAAGCCTTGGAGACTTGTCCAGCTTCTTGGAGATCCTGGCGTATGATGGGTGGCCCTGCCGGTCCTTGCAGGCCTTGGGAAGCGTTCTTGCAAGTTGGGAAAAGTCTCAGTTCTGGCAGGCTGCTGACTGCCTCTAAAACCACTTGCAATTAGGAGTTCACTTGAAACAGCTACGAAGACCTGACACTAAGGTGCAGTCTACTGAGCCTGAACAGAGAAAATGAACTCTTCACTCTCTCACACTACCGAAAACGTCTGATGTCATGGCTTCCACAATGCAATTCCCTCTTACGTCGGACACCACGGAAAACAATTGGGTATTCAATCTCTCTGCGCAGACGCCATGTTGGGTGTCATGGCGATGAGCAGCCCATTTAGTAGCGCAATTCTTCTCAGTTTTCTTAAAGAAAGAGAATTTTGGAAAATTAGGGGAGATTCCCTTACCCCTTGCGCCTTATCATAAATAGTGATTTTGACTTATGGGGTGCTGTCTGATTCCATACATTTTAATAGTAACTACAAATGATCGATTCTTAAATGTCATATATGAAATCAGCAGTACTCATAAATAAATCTACTTTTGAAGCACCCAAAAGACGTCTCTCAAAAAAGAGGGATCAAAGTCTAAAAATATATTTATCGGTACTAGATAAATCAGCAAAAATAAATAAACCAATACATTATAAACAGTCTAATAAAACACAAACCAATGCCTATACAATGGGTACAGTATATAAATATGATACAAATTAGGTGGATTAGCTTCCTTTTGTTAAGTATTGTATGGTACAGTAACACCGGCAGCATCAATATAAGCATATTATTTGAATATCACTCAAACACAAAACCAAAAAAATATATCATAAATATATATATATATCACTTGTGAGCACATTCACATGTCTTAGACAGGTCTGTACCCTTGCCTTTCAACCATTATCACCTTAATGTCGAAACAGCTGTCTGTAGGTGGGTTTTCTGGGTATGCACCTTAACCCTGGCTGTGCTCAAAGCTGTGACCATGCAGCAAGCTTAAGCCTATAGGGAACCATGTGTAAAATGGTTTTTGAAGCAAAAAGTGGCACTTTATATATATATATCAAACAAAATCAGCATAAAGTTCACAATGAAAAAAAAACACCAGGAATTAAGGATTTTTTTTCCAACCAGATATGGTAATGAATGGTAGTGGTCTCAATTACTCAGGTCATGGTTCTCACATCCCATGGCTTAATCAGGGAATATGATGTAGCATCAAAGCCGCAAAGAGGAAGTGAAGGAGAATATTCATAGTCCCCTTAACATGCTAAAGGTCCTGCCTAACGAAGACAAAGAATCCCCATTATGAGGACTAAAGCTTTTTTTTTTTTTGCATAGGGATAGCCTTTGTTGATTTTTTTTTGACATGCAACAAACTGGTTAGAAAAGCCAGTGTTTACTTACTTCCCATATTACATCTTAGTTTTTTTGTTTTTTTTTAAACATAAATCTACTGTAGTTTTTCTTTTTTTGTTTGTTGACACTTTAATGTTTGCATTGGATTTTTTATGAACCCACCTATCTAATATGTTGTGAAGACGTCTTCGCCACATTGAAGAAGAGTTCAGTTCCATTCAACGGCATGGGACTCAAACCTTCTGCAAAGCAGGGAAGATGCCATCACAGAATATTCATTAGGGGCCAGTTTTGGGAAGCAATCAACAGTGGCTCTGGGTATTGGGCAATGTTTCTGTGCTATTAATACAATCATAATATACAAGCTTGAAATGGATATCCAGTCCGATCTGTTTTGCATTTGTATAGTGTTACTCAAACATGAGCAGAAGGCACTGAGGTCATTATTTAAACTCAACAGAATATCCTTTCATGCAATAATTAAACAGTTTGGTAGTAATCTTCACTTTATGGGGCCCTGCTGTACTGTGTTTAGGTTAAGTGCAGTTCAGTGACCATGTAAGTGAGCTCTACAGTAATTAGCAACTGGCCACAATCAACGTACGAAAGCCCCAGGGATGTTCTCACAGGAGTTAAATGTGGTGTTTTATTGTTGTGAACTCTTAGAGCAAAGATTACATCCTACTTGAATCAGGACCATGATTAGTCATCCAGGTACAACCCAGCTAGATCCGAATCTCTCCTCACCTTTACATACAACAAACTCTTTATTTAATAGCAACAGCCGTTCCAAGAAGTGCCTCAACATGACAATGAGAAGAGGGAAGTTCCTACAAGGGGGTCCATCAGGTTTCAGGGTATGCATTGGAAACCTTGCTTAATCTCCCTCATCCCTTCCTTCTTTATCTTTAGGCTTGTCTCTTTGTTGCCTTCCTGCTGTCAGGCACTTCTCCAAAATAGTGATTTTTGCCACCGAAACCAACTAATGTTACTATTTCTATCTCCCCTAGCTGTAACATGAGGCTCTGTTCATCTGAATCCTGTCCACTTGCAATCTGTTTTCCAGGCTGTCATTTAGAAAGGGGGGTTTGTCTGGGAGCTGTTATGGTCCATCAAGAGGCGTGTGTGTGTGTGTGTGTATGTGTGTGTGAGTGTGAGTGTGTGTAAACATGGATTAGGCATATACACCTGATGAAGGTGTGATCATCAATGCCTCACTCTGCAAAGATGGAAATATAGAGATTATGTCACCGTTCAAAATAAACAGAAACATTTCTCCTACTGTAAACTGTTGTTACCATTTACAATGGCTAAAAACGCCATACAATGAAGTGCAGCTCAAAGAGAAATCCTCCTACACAATATACAAATGAGAGAAAAATCATAGAGAAATACTGGCCATGCTGCCATACTGTAAGTAACTGAAGAACAATGACAAATATACATGGGGAATACATCTTGCATTACAGTATATGAAACTAAATGTCGTTTTTTAAATATACTGTAGCATTTTAAGGTGCAACCCCTGTGTCGGCCAATTGAATTTCATAGAGGGCCTTTGAAGGGTGAGGTGTTTGTCCTTATCAGAGAATTGGCTGTAGTCTAGGACTTTCGTTTGCAGCAAAAAGTAGGGGGCGGGGAGGGGACGGGCTTGGTTGCGGCAAGACAGCTGGGACTATACATATGTCATATTGCTCTATGGTTCTACAAACACTTGCTGATCACCCAGTGACATCACACAGTGACATCACACAGTGACATCACACAAAAGGGAGCAGCCTGAGGAAATCAAACCCCTCCCAAGTACAACTTTAAAAATATAAATAAAAAATACGTATAGGTGTCAGATTTGGGTTAAAAAAAAAGTTATTAATTATTCAGCCGAGACCCCCCCAATATGTCTCTGTGGTCCTATTAGGGATTACGTTTTAAAATTAGGAGGAGTTACATGACTAACTTCACTCGTTCTATTACAGCAGTGATTGTTTGGTAGGTAGGGTAATCCCTTGAAGCGTTTCTAGCTTACATCTTATGAAGCATAAACAAACAGCAAGCTTGTAAGAAGGACAGAGGGTTCTATTTTACTATGTGAAGTGAATGGGCTGTAAGGTGCCGTACAGTTTAGCATTGTTTAGTAGATCTGGGCCTGGGTCCGGCAGGCACTCATTTTGTGGAAGTCACCCAAACCATATGATGCCAAAGGGGCATTAAAACCTGCGTTTGTAAGCTATTCCCAGCAGGAGTCTGGCTGTGATTTTCAAACCAAACACACATTTACTGTGACTTCCAGCTGTCCTTTATCAAAGAAAGGTCTGATTCTGCAGCTGTACATGTTTAGCCCTGACTAATTCAGAAGAGGTTAAAACATTTAGCACTTTATGAGAAGATCATCCTTCGCAAAATGACTTACGCTGTATATTTGGGATGTAATAGGGATTTCTGAGAAGTCTCGAGCAGCGATCACAACATTAAAAAATCAAATAATGCTGTAGCCAGGTCCCCTCTGGATCCCCGATTCATTGCCTCCCTCTCCCTTACCTCCCCCAGGGTGGGGGCTGCTGAGGGTGTGAGTTTGTCGCCGGGGGCCCCCGGCGGTGTCGGAGGCAGGGTACCGCCATCTTTGTTGTGTCCACAGAAGAGACACGGCGGCCACCTTGCGGTTGGCGTTAGGCTCACGCATGTGCAGATGCGATGCGACGGCCATTATAGTGAGGAAGAAGTGGCAGCAGTGGCGCTCCGTAGCACAGGGCCAGCCCCAGTTCGCGCATGTGCAGTTAACGGTAGCGGCGGCCATTACGATGTCGCGCATGCACAGTATACATAGCGCACGCGGCCCCAATGCTAAATAGGCCCATGGGGAACTACAGCTTCCAGCAGCCCCAGGGACTGGAGCACATGTGATGCCACAGCAGCCAATAGGGCTTACAGCTTCCCCTGAAGGGAAAGATACATTGTTGTGCGCTGAGTCAGTGAGTCAGTAGGAGCTGGGACACAGTCAGGGGTGGGTGTGTAGGTGCAGGGAGCAAGTGGCGACTGCACTAGGCCAGAAAACCCCTTAGGCCCCAGCTAGGCCCCTACTCATCCTAGTTAATGGCTGCTTTAGGGAAGGCCCCTGCAGATAGGGACTTTGCCCTTTAGCAGTTAGTTAAGTCAAGGACACAGCGAGTGAGCTGTGTGGCTCTGACAAGGTGACTAGTGTGACAAGTGAGGTCTGCGACCAGATCTACCTCACCACAGATAAGAGACTGTCTGTGTGGTGAGATCACCAGAGGGAGACCCTCCTATTTGGAAGAGAACGCCATCGCTGCGACTTCAGCGCTGGACGCAGACGGGTCCTCTTCAGTTGTTCTGCTGTACCTGGATGCAGGAGCCCCGGGCAGGTACAGTCACCAAGTGCACCAACATTACTGGTACCACACAGTCGCTGATAACGCCTAAGGGGTGGGTTGCGGAACTCTTGAGACACCTGGGTACAGGGTGTGGGTCTATGGCCCTAGGAGTGTTACAGGGTGACAGTGTCATATGGTTGATTTATATTATTGTAGTGTGTTTATCTGCCCCTATAGTAAACTGTTTATATATACCATTGGTATGTGGTTATTATATGTGGGTCCTGTGTTAGGGGTCATTCTACCCTTAGAACCCTACACAGGTGGAGGCGCTGTATATATGAGTATCGTTCCAGAGGATATACCCCAGGCTCTCACTGGCGGAGGTTCAGGCCTCCTGTGAACCTGACAGGTAAAGCACCACACACCTGGTAATACATATAGATTCCTCTCACATGCACTCTATCTGCGATTGGGGGGAGCAAACTGTGTTACAATACATTAAGGGCCATATTTACCAAATAGTGCTACTCCGTGCAGACATCTTACAGAACAGCCTAGTAAATATCCCCCTTTATGGCCTATCCAGAATGGAAGGTTTACAGTATACGCAATGGCGTATACAGACAGAGCAGAGTACAGGGGCAAGGAGAGAGATCCACAGAGCAGACAGCAGAGGGGCAGAGACAGAAACACAGAAGAAGGACAGAGACAGAAACACAGCAGAGGGACAGAGACACAGCAGAGGGGCAGAGAGAGAGACAGCAGAGGGATGAGAGAGATACACAGGAGAGGGGAAGAGAAACATGACAGAGGAGCAAAGTGAGAGACACAGCAGAGAAGCAGAGAGAGACACACAGGAGAGGGGCAGAGAGAGACACACAGCAGAGGGGCAGAGAGAGACACACAGCAGAGGGGCAGAGAGAGACACACAGCAGAGGAGCAGTGGGAGACAGTACAGTTGAGAGAGAGAGAGAGAGACACACACACACAGCAGAGGGACAGAGAGACACTGCAGAGAGGTTGAGAGAAAGACACAGCAAAAGAGCAAAGAGAGAAACACAGCAGAGGGACAGAGAGAAAGACACAGCAGTGGGACAGACAGAGAGAGAGAGAGAGACTGGAAAAGGTCAGAGAGACACACAGCAGAGGGGCAGAAAGAGAGACACGCAGAAGAGAGGCTGACAGAGACACACAGCAGAGGGCAGAAGACACACACAAGAGGGACAGAGAGAGAGACAGCAGAGGCACAGAGACAGAGGGATAGAGAGAGATACGTCAGTGTGGCAGAGAGAGAGAGAGAGAGAGCGCAAAATGGCAGAGAGACAGCAGAGGAGCAGAGATAGAGATACAGCATAGGGATAGAGACAGCAGATGGCAGAGAGACAGACACAGCAGTATTGCAGAGAGAGACACAAAGCAGAGGAACAGGGAGAGAGACAACAGGACAATGAAAGAGACAGCAGAAGGACAGTGAGAGAGACAGCAGAAGGACACAGAGAGAGACACAGAAAAGGGGCAGACAGAGACACGCAGCAGAAGGAGAGAGAGACACACATACGCAGGGCACTACTTATTCTCAATCTCTGTAGAGTGGATGCTTATGTGTTAATTATATTTCAATATTATCCACAACACCTTTCTCCAGCCCCCTCTGATCCCCTGCTGGATAATGGCCCCCAGCTCTGCGGCTGCAAGCTTCTCCAACAAATGTACTAATTTCACCCTCCCATCTTATGTTACTGCAGTGCCAGCGAGCATTCTGAAACAAACATGGGGCAATCACCAAAAGGACCCAGGTACATGCTGGGTACATGCTGGGTACATGCTGGGTACATGCTGGGTACATGCTGCAACATTCCAGTGACATTTCTGTAGGCAGACTAATGGCTCATCGTATTAACAGCGGGGGTCACTGGCAGTCCCATTCAAACTGAATGGGACTGCCAGGAACCCCTGCTGTGTTAATCCGATGAGCCATTAGTCTCTGCAAAAATGTCACTTAAATGTTGCAGCATGTACCCAGCATGTACCCAGCATGTACCCAGCATGTACCCAGCATGTACCTGGGTCTTGTTGGTGATTGCCCCAGATTTGCCCCAGATTTTCAAGGCAAGTTTAAGGCAAGTTTTAGAATACTCGTCGGCGCACCTGTAGGTAGTCGTCTTTGTCTTTTCACATCCTTTGGAATATCACTGAATAATGTACTATCTGTTAGTAGTAGTGGTACGAAACCTGGCGAATGTCTAGGAGGGAAAATCATGACAAGGGAACTTTCTGACCCTGTAACGCAGTGTAGCTACTCTGTCCCTATAGAGCTAAAACCCCTCAGCATGTACAGAGCAAGGTGAACGGAAATCGGAATAGTACTGCCAAAGACCGACGGGCACCACACGTCAGCAGCATATTATATGCCAGGGACAAAATATGCCTGTGGTCACTTCCATCATTCTACCACCGCAGGCAGAAAGCTGAATGACGTGCAACGGTTCCATCATTTGCCCTGCCATCAATGCAAGAGGTTGTCACCAGGTGAAAGTTGCCTTTCTATATATTTTAGGGCAGCTTCTAGAGCACAAAAAGGTGATATCCAGTTACTGTACACATCATTTCATGAAATACTGCAGGTAAAAAGGGGAAACGCTTTCCTCAGTCCATCACAGTGGTAACTCATGACCCATGTGTGGGAAGTATACTACAGCAACCTTTTGAGGTAGCCACATGGGAAGTCAATTCTGAAAATGCTACCCTGAGCCGAGTCCTACCCTTCCTCTAGCTTCAGAAAAAAGTTAGCAGAAAGAGTATTTTGTTTTTAATAGAAATCTATTAGATTTTGTCTGTCTTTGCTGCTCCTCATGAGGACCCAGCCTTGTTTCCTATGCAATACTTGTTGAAATCTGCTGAGGCTCTACCACCAATACCTTCTGCTTCTCTAGCTGCTGCAGCCGGTTCTACTCCATCTTCATCTGCCAGTCAGTAATGAGCATTTTTAAAAGTAGTGAAATTATGATGAGATCTCATCAGTCTTTGAGGAAATGGTACAGTAGATGATAGTTCTGATGCTTCTGAGGCCTACTCAGTTTAAAATGTGGTGGATAACTATTTTAAAGATACAAGATACCTCAACATCAGGGACGTGTTCTTGTCAGAGTTGACACCATTTAAGCTGTTTGCCTTCCAATGTCTACTCTGAAAGAATATTTAGCACTGCTGGCAGGATTGTTAGTGACAGTCACAAGGAGGCTCGTGTCCAAAAATGTAGAGAGGTTGGTATTCATTGAAAGGAAACACAGCCTTTTAAATGACGATGACCCAACCCCCCACTTTAAATAGATTCCAACTCCAGGGGAGGTGAATTTATACGGTGAAGTGATGATGATGATGATGATCGGGATATGGATGATCACGCCGATGCAATAGAAGTATGTGCTCCCGGTTCACGGAATCCCTGCCAGTACTCCAAAATCTGCAAACGAAATGGAATCAGGGCACTACGGATCTCTGCGAAAAATATTTAATCGGCCAATATTCTGACGTTTTCGGCAGATACAACTGCCTTCTCCAAGTGTAGCTGGCATGAAACGGGCAGTTGTATCTGCCGAAACGTGGGAATATTGCCTGATTAAATATTGTTTGCAGAAATCCGTAGTGCCCTGATCACGTTGATGACCCCGATGATATTTAAATGCAGTAGCTCCTCATCATGGCTAGGTAGGGCATCTCAGTATATCTCTTTTTAATTAATTAGGTAAAAAATATTTAGCTGCTTAATTGTTTTTTTTTTGTTGTACTTATTTATTTATTTTAATCATGCTTTTACGGATTTGAGTTTTGGGGGTAATTAGTGTTACTGTTGTTTAGTTTACCTGAGTGGGATCCAAGTAGCGAAGTAAAAATAGTAATCTTAGAACACCGAAAGAGAGACGGTTGCATGAATACAAATTTATGCAACTGTTCGGGACACTTAGCGGTGGCCTAAACTGGGACCGCAGCTTCATGAGTAATTACTGACACAAGTGAACTCTCCTCCCATGAGTGCTAAAGGCCATGTCTATACATACTGCGCTATATGAATGCACACACAGCTGTCTCCTGCACATACAAATACACATTGTAATTCCATCACTATAGACCAATAGGGACCACATAGTATCTACACACACTTCTAGTAATGCAACACCTCTCACATTTCTACACCTACCCACACCACAATATACAAGTCCACTCCACACACACCTTTTGTAAAGCGCTGTATATTCTGTGGGCGCTTTACAAATTTATATTTACATAAACACGCACACATACACAAACACATACATCACTTACATTCAGGGTCCATTTAACACCTCAAGTCATAAAACGCATACTGCACAGGGAGAAGGGATAAACTTCAATCACAGATAACATTCCATTATGCCGTTTTAAAGTAAAACACCTTTTTTGGCTTCACTCATTGTAACAGCGCCGGAAGAAGAGATCAGTGTATCTCGAAAGCTCGCACAAATAAAAGCATTTCGTTAGCAACAGAACGGTATTGTCTATTTGTTTTTGATTATTAAGCTCGACTAACATGGTACAGATTTATATATTTTGTGAGGTGCTGCATATAGTGATAACATACTGTACCTATCAAAAAATACACAGTGTACACATTCCCACCTCAATTTGTCAGTGTCACGGGAGACCAGGACTTTTAACACTTTTACATTCCGGGATCAATACACTAGGCAGGACAAGGTAGTTGAATAAAATGGAGTTTATTCTGGTAAAACCAGCAGACACACAATGAAACACAAAGTGGAGTAAATACACACTTAACTGGGGATCTGGGAGGAGTCTCTACCCTCCCTAGTGCAGGACGACTGCTTCAGAAGGCTTACCCTGTCCGCTCCACGTCCAGGAACACCACAGTACTTTTTTCGGGGGGAAAAAATGGCTTTCCCTCGCATACCGTGACTTGGATGAAAGTTAGAACTTGCCCGTGATCTGAGAACTTGTCCTCAGCTATAGTTTTCTCCTGCAACTCTGTGCCGAGTGCTTTACTATTCGGAGCAAAGCACTTTTGAAAAGCCCGCCAGAGCCTCACTGGACCAAGTCTCATGATAGTCAGGTTCTCTGTTTGGCCAATACCCTTACATAGACCTCGCTGTTCTATGTTCAACATGGAGAAGGGGCTGGCGACCAATCAGAGCATGGATCGTAGCTGTAACAGCCAATCCTAGCTGGGGGATGGTCTTGCTGTATGCGTTAGAGGAGGGGGGGGGGTGTCGATGAGACTCAGGAACCCGACAAGCGGGAAATTCAAACTGCCCAATGAGAATCGTGCCTACCAGCAACGAATTCCCCTTGCCAGCCCTATACCTCTCGCTTGGTAGGCTACATCGAGTCTGGGAGAACAAAGCATCACCCCGCGGGGAGCCTTTGTCTCCAGACCCGATACTCCGCCCTTCCACGCTCACCAAACTTTCTGACACCTCTCGACTTACCATCTCCTCTTTGATCCCACATCTCTATGCAGATATCCTGGCTACTTATCAGAATACCAGGACTGTCTGTATAGAGATGGATACACATTTTAAAAGTACATATTTTTTACTCTAACCTGGGCACGGGAATACAACTGTATTGTATTGTAAGTCTTTTTTTATATAGTGCCAAAAGTGTACTCAGCGCTTCACAAAGAATACAGTACAGGGAGTTATAATAATACAATAAGTGCAGCAAAATCAGACAATAGGAAAGGAAATCCCTGCCCGAAGAGCTTACAATCTAAGAGGTTTGATGGGGAACTTACAGAGACAGCAGGTGAGTGAATAAGTGCTGTAGATGGCAGGGATTGGCCACAATGGGTGGTAGGAGTGACAGAGTGTGGGTGAATAGCCATGAGTGCAGGCTGTTGGGATGCTTTGTGGGGTGAGTAAAGATTAGCCAGTATTAAAATGAGAGGGTTAACACAATTTACAGGGGAAGAGATGTCAGGGAGGAATGGGTGAAATCAGGTGTGTGTCTGGCTTCAGGCTTAGGGGAGATCCACAGCATCAGGAAGGAGTAGATAAAGGGTGTGAATAGAGGATTTGTGTGGGTGTTTTTTATTGAGGGGTAAAGAAGTTGATGGAAGAACGGTGTATAAATAATGGTGCAGTGGGGACTGGTGAAGTTGGCGAGAACAGAGACATTCGCAAAGGAGTGGGGAAACAGTAAACAGAAAAAGCAATAGGGAGGGCATAGTGAGAAGCATGAGGAGAGACTTCCCAGGTACTGGAGGATAGGAAGAGTACAAAGAATCACAGCGTATTGAAAGTAAAGTTCTCACAGTTGCAAAGTTGTGCAGAGTCCTGTTCTTCCTCCAATTTCAACTCCAAAATTAACTCTGCCACACACTTTTGATGTTACACTTTAAGATGGGACGAGCCATATTTTCTGTCTTAAGTACTCTGACACATGCAGTTGAATAACAATTAAGGGAGGGGTCTGCCTATCAACTCACAGAAACATACCCCAATAGTTAATTAAATCTTAATTTCTCTTGATGGTAGAAATTCAGTTCAATGAAACATACCTGTTGGAAGAAATAAATCAGAATATTAATCCAGATATTCCGAATGCATCCATGATTTAAAGATATAGAAAAAAAACATCCAGAGATATTAACTCCAAAATTAACTCTGTCACACACTTTTGATGTTACACTCAAACATGGCTTGTGGGAAATACAATATTTTAAAGGGAAGATATTAGGGGGACAACATGCATACATGTACTCACAGACCAGACGCGGTCTGTGGGTAAAATGGGGGACAACTGGTATCTTTCCCCCGACCTTGTATATGTTTTAAACACATTTTCACCCAAATACCTTCCTTTAAACTCCCGGTACCGAAGTCCCAGGTTTATTCACAGACATTATGGATATAATACATACAGTACAGTGTCCTTACCGGATTACGGTGCTGTTAAGCTACCGGAGACTCACGTTTTTCAATGGTAACCAGTCGTGCTTCACCTTTATTACGAAGACTGGCTACCCCCACCATCACAGTCACCATGAGTCTTCTGATCACTTTCTGCTTTTTGAGTGTAAATTCCTATGTTGAGCTTAAAATACACCATACTATAAAATGCCGAGCTATCCACCAGAAGGGCAAACTTATTATAAGCAAGCAATTCTAGTCAGTAGTAATGCTGACATGAAACATTTTGAGCTACAGTACCAATTCATTCCACACATCTTAAGATACGGTACCTGTAATGCAGGGTAAAAAAATCCACGTCTTAAGAAACTGAGAACTCCAGGCATGTGAGAGGGGCTTCCGACTATCCCCCCCCATTGTGTCCTGAATTTCTCCTTTTCTATTATTGGGAAGTAACTGGACACCGATCCAAAAGAATAGAGAGACAAAGCCATAAAGGTTACTTAGCAGATAAAAACTGGCTCCACTTAGTAAAAAGATCCTAAGTTTTTCAAATGAACTGTCTCTTTACCTTAATTACACTTTCAAGCCACTGTGTCCTTTATACAGTAATACTTCCTTCCCAAAGACTCTTGGCAAAGGCACCACATTTTTTTTTTCTTTCACAGTTTGCCTTTTTTTTACCCTCTCAACTGGTGTTGACCCCTTCTCTTTGCTGCTCTACGGTTCGGTTCATTGAAAAGGTGTGGAAAGAAAAGAAAACACTTAACCCCTTTGGCACTGCGGTGCATGGGAAAATCAACTCCTGCTGGAAAGGAGGAACACATGAGAAGTCTGTGGGGACCTTACACAGTGCTTTGCTGTAGTAGAGGAAGCATGATCCACCAGTTGGAGGGAAGGGGGGCAGGGGGAGGGGGGTCGGCGTGATCATTAACATCCTAACTGCTGAAGGGACTTGCATTAAACATGTGTTATTAGCCCTAGCCATCAATTATGCAGTTATCCTAACCCGGTGGTTCTCAAATCTCGCCTTGGGCACCACTGACCTTCCACACCTGGTTTCCGGAGCAACCAATGCATTTGTACTCAGATGAATTAACCCAACTTGCATATAAAAAGCTATTGTTTGATCCCCCAAAAACCCTGGTCTAACTCAGGGCCCAAAAACGAAATGTCAGTACCACTGGTCTTACCATTTCCGAGGTTAAAGTTGCACTAATTAACTTGTACAGTAGTTACTAGTGTAACGGGTATTCCACCCCACCCAATCTCATATGTAGTGTGGGTGAGTAGAACATGTAGTGTTACCGGTGTGGTGCGTATACCTGCAGGCTCACAGGAGGTCTGAGCCTCCGCTAATGAGAGCCTGGGGTGAATCCTCTGGAACGGATCTTCGTTTACAGCGCCTCCACCTATGTAGGATTCTATGGACGTGTAGAATGACCCTACATAGGAACCCAATTAGAAACCACACACACAGTCAGTGATTATATAATAACTAAGGAATTTACTTATGAACATAAAACATATCATCGCATTTACATAACCTCATAACCGGTGTCCCTCTCACGAGGAGACACTACCCGTGACGTCTCGCAGGACGTTTCCCCAACACTAGGTGATCCCACCCAGTGTCCAGTGAAACCCCCACACCCAAGGTCCCGTACTCCTACGGAGATAGTCAATGGGTGACTGCGCAGTCACTAAAACCTCTAGGCCTGTTGGTGCACATATAATATTGATACCTTCCGAGCACTCCGATGCTCGGGCCTGCAACACTCTTCTCAAAGGGTCAGACGTCCGTCTGATCCTTTCCAGGTACTCTGCCGGTGGACCCCAACGAGGGTCCCACCGCTCCACGGGAACTGCAACCGATCACGGCAACACCAACCGCATGGGAACAGCAACCGCCGCTATCAGCTTTCTGCCTAACTACTTCTAGAGTGACAGCAACCCTAACCTAGGGCCTGTCCCTGAGGAACCGCAACCTGGGATGGCTTGGGGAAAACTCCTAGGGCCTGTGGAACATTAACCTGCCCCCCCTTCCCCTAGCTACTCAGTCTCAACTGTAACTGCTAATCCTAACAGCCTAACGCACCTGCAGCCAACACTCAGCTCACACTGTCAGCCTGCAGACATTCACACACGCTGCACACACTGCGCCCAGCACATGCAGCGACACACACACAGCTGGCAATCGTACACAGCCACCTGGATCCCGCAGCAAACACACTGCTCGCACGCTGTGCCTATTTGCCAGTGCGCACAGCACTACCCGCTGTGGCACTGCCAAACCTGCACCTTACATACACTAAGGGCGACCTCCCTATCTAGGGCCGTCCCTTATCAGTTACCCACTAACCTGGTGGGGAGTTGGGGCCTACCTGGAGGGTGAGGGTACCTATCAGGATGCAGGAGCTGCACTCACTCCCTGCATCCTTCCTTCCCCTTCAGCTCCGCTGCTCCAACTGAACGTGACTCATGCAAAAGCCCGGGAAAATGTATCTCTTTCCTCCAGGGCAGTCCTGCAGCCCTATTGGCTCCTATCAAGCACCTGGTGCCTGCCTCGCTATGCCTCATGGGAATTGTAGTCCCGAGGCCCCTACAATAACATTGAGGCCGCGTGCGTGCCTTCCCTCTGCCTACACAAACCTGTAATGGCCGCCGCAACCTCTCACTAACTTCCCCTACTCTCGCGCGACTCTCCTGCGCCTTCCCTGCCCTCACGCAACTGTTCCCTGGCTCTAGGGTTCTCCCTGCGCATGCGCGAGCTAACTGGGCCGCCGGGGACTCACTGCGCATGCGCGAGTTGAAGCGCAATGGCGGCGCCCTATCCGCCCGGCTCCGGGAGCGCCAGGAGCCCTGAGATGCGCGTGCGGCCTTGGCAACCGGCCGCACGCGTCCCCGGCAACCCCCGAGCCGGGACCTGACCGCCCTCTCCCCTGCCACTGCCGAACGGAGCCGCCATTGGACGCGGCGACCCCCGCGATCGGCAGTCAGGTGAGGGGGGTGCGGTAGCGCTGGGGAGACCTGGCTACACTCTCCCCCTGGTGGAAAATCCAACGTCCTCGCTTGGAGAACGCCATACCCTGACATAAGGTTACACAATAAAATACGGCATGTCATATTTGTTACAATTATCAGGTCGACTTTACACCTCAGATTACATAGTACATCACACTCAATAATACCCGAGACTGGCTGAGACCATTTGTGGGGTGCCCCTACCAGATCAGATGGGGGTACCTCACTTTTGCGTCCGTGAGCCTCCCCCAGAAAAATTTCTTGGAGAGCACATTCTAAGGCGACAGTTTCTGGCTCTTCGCTACTTCCTCCCCCTGGTGGAAGGAGTAGCCCAGTGTCTCTGAAGCAGACCTTTACCCGGTCATCCGCGGCAAGGATGCGGTAGACCAGGAGGCCAGGACCTTTCCCGCGGTCCACCACCTGGCGAATGGCACGCTCCTTTTTGGGCGTAAAGGAGGCCAGTCTCCCTGGATCGTCCTTTACACAGTCCTTGTCCCTACGGACTTGCGAGGCTTCCACTGAGAAGCGAGCACTGGGAAATGTCTCGGTTTCACCTGGCAGGGGGAAAAAAGTAGACACCTTACCCCTGCGGTGAATCACGGGGGCCAATAGGTCCTCGGGGACGCTGTCAGTTCCCACCTTGGTGGTATCGGGACCTGCCCCTGGCACTTCTGGGGCAGTCCACTTACGCGCTGAAAACTCGGGAGCGTTGGATCCCAGTCCTGGGACCACTTGTGTCGGAGCACACGGGCTCACACTCCGCTCAGGAGCCATAGCTTTGGCCTTCTTCACGGCCACCTCCATCGGAGTCTGTGAGGAACAAGGGGGTTCCTTACCACTCGGCTGGCTGACGATGGGCTTCCCTTCTTCCGGAAGGATCGGCGGTAGACACTGGTCCACTCTCTCCTCTGGACAGCTACCTTCTAGTGAGGACACCTCCGCCAGGACGCGATGCAGAGGGGAACCCTTCACCCGGGCGACCAGACTTAAGGAGCCATCGTGCTCCGCGGTCACCTGGAGGCTCACCCCCGACACCCCTGGGGCAGTCGACTCACCCTTGTCGGCGTTAGGTACTGGTCCCCATTCTAGGACCGAGGGTACCTCTGTAGTAGGTCGGACTGACCATCGTAGGGCACACGGGCCCACAGCAGGGTCCGCAACATCGGAAGACACCTCTTCCAGGGTACACGGACCCACAGCAGACTCTATATCCTCTGCATTACCGCTGGGGTGGTTCGCCGGTAGGCGCATCGCCACCGATGGGACTTCCACCTTTTCCCCGGAAGATCTCATGACAGTATCCTCCGCAAGGTAGTCACCAGATTCTCCTGAAATGCAGCCAGTGGTTGTGGGTACAAAGCTGGCGTGCTCCGGTACCTCCACTGCAGCCGCACTCTTCTCTGCCAAGGGTTCACTTAGCTCCTTAGCTGGCTCTGTAGGCTGGGGTACAATAGGCATCAAGAAAATTGCACCGCAGCAATCACATTTAGGTTCCCACGCCAGTGCTCCCCTAGAACAGTCACAGGTGGGGCTAAAGCACTGTGTACACGGCTCCCCATCTACCTCGGTGATCCTGAAGTCTAGTGGCACTTGGGACATAACGGCTCCCTCGTCATAGGCTTCTTGCAAGCAGGGGCACAGGAGCATAAGGAGATCTATTCCTGGCGCTCGCCAGGGCACATACACATTAGGGTGTATCCCCTGACAGTCTATCTCATCCTCATCATAGAACAGAGAGTCTATCTCATCCTCATCCTTAGAGATCAGAGTGTCTATCACAGCGTCCACGTAAGGTTGAAGATAACCGTGCTTGCTCCCCCTGGTGGAATCTAAAGGAAGGGCACTTTTTACAAGGGATTGGTTTTCGCTCTGCACTGAGTCACTCACAGCACAGGGGAGGGGCTCTGATTTTCGCGCCAAACCCGGACAGAATGTTGCGACATCTTTCTGTGCAGGCTTGCAGTCAGCAGCACGTGCGCTCTCCTGATTTGGCGGGAGAAACCATTTTGCTGGGTCGGCATAGACTAGGGGGTACCCTTCTGAGGGGCCCCCGGGCATTAACAGTGCGGACGGTGCCTCTGCCAGGCATATATCCTCAGTGTGAGTTACAACAAACAGAATGGTTTTCCATGTGGACGTGGGATCTTGTTCCTCCTCTAGGACACATGCCCACGGCCACCCAGGAATTTTACACATACCCTCCCGGACCTTCATTGCGGGTATACTAGCGGGTATGCCTCCTACCGCCACTACCTGGCCAGGCTCCATATACTGCCGCAACGCCCAGGCAAGGACCTCGTCTCCGGACTTTACAAACATAGCGACAAAAATAGGAACGGGACAATTTAGAAAAAATGGACAGGGCACCCCAGGTGTATCTCAGCAGCGCCTCCAAATGTAACGGGTATTCCACCCCACCCAATCTCATATGTAGTGTGGGTGAGTAGAACATGTAGTGTTACCGGTGTGGTGCGTATACCTGCAGGCTCACAGGAGGTCTGAGCCTCCGCTAATGAGAGCCTGGGGTGAATCCTCTGGAACGGATCTTCGTTTACAGCGCCTCCACCTATGTAGGATTCTATGGACGTGTAGAATGACCCTACATAGGAACCCAATTAGAAACCACACACACAGTCAGTGATTATATAATAACTAAGGAATTTACTTATGAACATAAAACATATCATCGCATTTACATAACCTCATAACCGGTGTCCCTCTCACGAGGAGACACTACCCGTGACGTCTCGCAGGACGTTTCCCCAACACTAGGTGATCCCACCCAGTGTCCAGTGAAACCCCCACACCCAAGGTCCCGTACTCCTACGGAGATAGTCAATGGGTGACTGCGCAGTCACTAAAACCTCTAGGCCTGTTGGTGCACATATAATATTGATACCTTCCGAGCACTCCGATGCTCGGGCCTGCAACACTCTTCTCAAAGGGTCAGACGTCCGTCTGATCCTTTCCAGGTACTCTGCCGGTGGACCCCAACGAGGGTCCCACCGCTCCACGGGAACTGCAACCGATCACGGCAACACCAACCGCATGGGAACAGCAACCGCCGCTATCAGCTTTCTGCCTAACTACTTCTAGAGTGACAGCAACCCTAACCTAGGGCCTGTCCCTGAGGAACCGCAACCTGGGATGGCTTGGGGAAAACTCCTAGGGCCTGTGGAACATTAACCTGCCCCCCCTTCCCCTAGCTACTCAGTCTCAACTGTAACTGCTAATCCTAACAGCCTAACGCACCTGCAGCCAACACTCAGCTCACACTGTCAGCCTGCAGACATTCACACACGCTGCACACACTGCGCCCAGCACATGCAGCGACACACACACAGCTGGCAATCGTACACAGCCACCTGGATCCCGCAGCAAACACACTGCTCGCACGCTGTGCCTATTTGCCAGTGCGCACAGCACTACCCGCTGTGGCACTGCCAAACCTGCACCTTACATACACTAAGGGCGACCTCCCTATCTAGGGCCGTCCCTTATCAGTTACCCACTAACCTGGTGGGGAGTTGGGGCCTACCTGGAGGGTGAGGGTACCTATCAGGATGCAGGAGCTGCACTCACTCCCTGCATCCTTCCTTCCCCTTCAGCTCCGCTGCTCCAACTGAACGTGACTCATGCAAAAGCCCGGGAAAATGTATCTCTTTCCTCCAGGGCAGTCCTGCAGCCCTATTGGCTCCTATCAAGCACCTGGTGCCTGCCTCGCTATGCCTCATGGGAATTGTAGTCCCGAGGCCCCTACAATAACATTGAGGCCGCGTGCGTGCCTTCCCTCTGCCTACACAAACCTGTAATGGCCGCCGCAACCTCTCACTAACTTCCCCTACTCTCGCGCGACTCTCCTGCGCCTTCCCTGCCCTCACGCAACTGTTCCCTGGCTCTAGGGTTCTCCCTGCGCATGCGCGAGCTAACTGGGCCGCCGGGGACTCACTGCGCATGCGCGAGTTGAAGCGCAATGGCGGCGCCCTATCCGCCCGGCTCCGGGAGCGCCAGGAGCCCTGAGATGCGCGTGCGGCCTTGGCAACCGGCCGCACGCGTCCCCGGCAACCCCCAAGCCGGGACCTGACCGCCCTCTCCCCTGCCACTGCCGAACGGAGCCGCCATTGGACGCGGCGACCCCCGCGATCGGCAGTCAGGTGAGGGGGGTGCGGTAGCGCTGGGGAGACCTGGCTACACTAGTATAGGCCGTGGCAGGAGACTCGCATGTGAGACCCGCTTATCTTCCATTCAGAAGGTTCCAAAATATATCCTTACATCTCAGGAGCACCGTTGGGACCCTGGGAGAGGGAGGGAGAGCAAGAGGGACTATGTATTAAATACTTCCCTCTCGCCTTATATTTGTTCTTTGTGAAGAGCTGCAGGAAAAAGGGACTACTCACAGACTGAGCTACTCACATACTGAAGTACTCACATACTGAGCTACTCACATACTGAAGTACTCACATACTGAGCTACTAACAGACTGAACTGCTCACATACTGAAGTACCACATACTGTACTGAGCTACTCACATACTGAGCTACTAACAAACTGAGCTGCTCACATACTGAAGTACTCACATACTGAGCTACTCACATACTGAAGTACTCACATACTGAGCTACCACATACTGAGCTACTCACATACTGAAGTACTCACATACTGAGCTACTCACATACTGAAGTACTCACATACTGAGCTACCACATACTGAGCTACTCACATACTGAAGTACTCACATACTGAAGTACTCACATACTGAGCTACTCACATACTGAAGTACTCACATACTGAGCTACTAACAAACTGAGCTGCTCACATACTGAAGTACCACATACTGTACTGAGCTACTCACATACTGAAGTACTCACATACTGAGCTACTCACATACTGAAGTACTCACATACTGAGCTACTAACAAACTGAACTGCTCACATACTGAAGTACCACATACTGTACTGAGCTACTCACATACTGAAGTACTCACATACTGAGCTACTAACAAACTGAACTGCTCACATACTGAAGTACCACATACTGTACTGAGCTACTCACATACTGAAGTACTCACATACTGAGCTACTCATGTACTGAACTGCTCACATACTGAAGTACTCACATACTGAAGTACCACATACTGTACTGAGCTACTCACATACTGAACTACCACATACTGAATTGCTCACATACTGAATTACCACATACTGAGCTACTAACAGACTGAAGTACTCACATACTGAGCTACTAACAAACTGAACTGCTCACATACTGAGCTACTAACATACTGAACTGCTCACATACTGAGCTACTAACATACTGAGCTACTCACATACTAAAGTACCACATACTGAACTTCTCACATACTGAAGTACCACATACTGAAGCTGATGTGAGTAGTTCAGTATTTGAGTAACTCAGTATGCAAATAGTTCAGCATATGAGTAGTTCAGTATGTGAGTAGTTCAGATTGTGAGTAGTTCAATATTTGAGTAATTCAGTTTGTGAACAGTTCAGTACTGTATGTGCGTAATTCAGTATTTGAGTAATTCTGTATTTGAGTAACTCAGTATGTGAGTAATTCAATATGTGTCAACATTTGTTTCCGCAAATTCTTCGCTGTGTGTTTAGCTAAATATGATTCATGTTCAAATATTTGACCTCGAAATTGTCGTGAAAAATTAGTACCTGCAGTAAACTCAATGTCATTTTTGCTTTGCTCTCTTTTTCCAAATGTCATAACATTTGATCAGCGAACGTTAAAACGAACATTCGATATTCAATTCATTGTATTCGATTTGATTGCGAATGTCCACTCAAACGGCCCCGAAACGCCGACCTCCACACCTTCGCCGATGGTCGCCATGCATGAATACTTCACACGCGCTAATGTTGAGTTGAGTCGAATATTTGTGGCTGGGAATAGACACCATACAGTATTCCCAGGTCTCTGCGAATAATTTGCACGTCAACATAGAGGCCATAATAATGTTGGTACTAAACTTATTTTTAGGATTGAAATAAACACTCCTAAAAAAATCAGTGAGCAGGGAAAAAGCTAGAGAGGTGAAATGAAGACATCCCACTGTATAGCACGCTGTGAATAAAAATTAAACAATTCAAGGGGAACGTTACATTAAAATACCAAATTAGCAAAAAATTCCTTGTCATTTTGATGAAGAATTTAATATAAACTAAATAACTGTGTAGAGGTCCCTAGAAATATTTTAGAAATCAAAAATCCTAAATGATATGTGTATTTTTTCAGTAAATACCATAAGTATCTTTGTACCTTTGAGTTTCTCTACCCAGATACAAGCATTTTAAAAGCACTTTTTTTTCTTTCTAAATCTGACGTCCTCGCAATATTTTTTTTTTCCGTACGCTTTGTATAAAAGTAAAAAGAACTATATCCATAATTAAAAAGAAAAGACAATATATGAATATTATCAATACCATAAGTGGATGGGGAATTTTGTTGCAAAAGGTAGCAAAACTTGGCTTATTTTGTCCTGGTCAGCACATTGCTTTAAATTTACATCAAATATTAGTCTTACCTAACACCCCAGATCACTATCTCGTGCCGTATCGGGTAACAGTGCAAGATATTGACACAATGTATAAAGAAAGAGACGCCATTAAGGAAAAAATTCTTCAGCAGCCTCTTTGATACAAGGTAAGACCAATTTGGAGCATAAGCACAAACCCGGTGTTGTCTACTTATCTTCCTCCAATACACAAGAGAATCCCAGCACTGTTCACCAAAAAAAAAAGGTATTCTTCCTGAGAACCAGAACTTCCCAGGGCGCAAGGAAGAGCTTACTTTGTTAAGGCCCCTTTCAAAGAATCATTAGAATTAGATACAGGTCTCTATCCTTTAACGCTCTCTTGTCCTCTTGGCTTACAGCACCTTACTTCTCCTGCTCATTGGGGGGGAGTTGGAAAAAAAAACAATCCTTGTAAGTGTCTATTTACTATCAAGCCTGTCAAGCCTCCAAGAGCCATGTTTCAACAATGTTTATCTGATTAGAGCATTCTTTTTTATCTCTCTCCCCTTTCTTTTGCTTTGTGTGGTGGTTGTGAGAAAGGGAAGCTGCGGGAGGGTGGGGGGGTAGTTTAATTTTCTCTCCATTCTATCCCACATGGTCTTTGGAGACGATGATACTTAGACCCCAAGTGGCTGGGCAGGGAGATGTTGACAGCACGGACAAAGAAGACATCGCTTTCTGGATAATAACTGGTATTCTGTGTTTTCAATGGAACACTGCATCCATAGTTTGGTGCTGCCTTTTAGACTTGTTACGGAGCAGGCCTATTTTCTTCTTCGTTTTGTAGGAGAGAATGAGAGACGGGGCAGTCGCGGTTCTGTTGACTGCACGTTTGCAGTATCAATTGTTTCTTCTTTGTTTTCCTTTTAATTCCAGGCAATGGGAAGCTCAGGCAGTGAGAATGGCAGTGCCTCCCAGTAACTCTGACACCTTCCATTGGATCCTATGGCAATACCTGCACAGAATCTGCCATTACCAACCTGCAGGTAAATGTCAATATAGACTGTGTAGTGTATGTGTTTGAAAGGTTAACCCTGGCTTATTTTCTCTTCTAATTAGCCTTTGTGTCATGTTTGGGGAGGAATGTGAAATACTCTATGCTCAACTCCAAGTTCTCAAGCCCCCAACCGGTCAGGTTTTCAAGATATCCCAGCTTCAGCAAAGGTGGCTCAACCACAGGCTCAGTCTTTGACTGAGCCTCTGGTTGACCCACCTGTGCTGAAGATGGGACTGAAGCTGGGACTGATTGAGCCACCTGTGCTGAAGCTGGGATATCCTGAAAACCTGACCTGTTGGGTGGGGGTGAAGGACTGGAGTTCAGCACCCCTGCTCTATGCCACCCTAATAAGGATATATCGACTACAGAATAGTAGCCACTTTTATTAGTATATTGCCAGTCTGGTCAATGTCTGACCTCATCAAATGAATCAATATAAGCAACTCCTGTACTACAAGCAGGGCCACACACACCTGTAGTGTTTTGCTGATTATAATAATTTACACAAGAACTGACAAACTCCGAGAAACCATGTATCGGTCTGTATTGGAATAAAGTAAAACAAGTTAACAGCAGAACAGCATATTCAAGTGAATGTAATGCTTAAAGGACTGTGGTTACTGCCTAGCATAAATAGAATCAACACTTATATGTACAGATGCAGCCACGAGTATCCAAACACTTGCCTGGGAAAATCTGGGGCAATCTCCCAGTAATTCTGCAACATTTCTGTGACATTTCTGCAGGCAGAATAATGGCCCATCGGATTAGCACAGCGGGGGTCCCTGGTAGTCCCGTTCAAACTGAATGGGACTGCCACGGACCCCCGCTGTGTTAATCCGATGGGCCATTAGTCTGTTTGCAGAAATGTCACAGAAATGTTGATAATTACTCGGAGATTGCCCCAGATTTTCCCAGGCAAGTGTTCGGATACTCGTGGCTGCATCTGTACATACATCACACCTTTCCCCCTCCTGTAGATTACATACACTTACGCATATAGTATCCCGATAGAGTCTACTAATATTGTTATGCCTTGTCTGAGGTACTGGAAAATTCTCAGTGTTATCTAAGTCTGGTGTCGCTTCGTCAGACGTTGAGTGTTCAGAATGAATAACTCCTGGTACACCAGCACTGCCTCAGGCTCAGACATTGATGCTGCAATCAAAGGTACTGGTAGGGTATACAAAAAAAGGACCTCTTTGTGCAGTAACAATTACTGGTAGCCCAATTATTTGCCCCTCTGTAATCTCTTGTAATCACGTTTATTATATATTGTGCCGGTGAGGGTCACCTATTCCTCTTGCAATATCTTAAATTGATTGATGATTTCTAACCTGTAGTTTGCTTTAACAGTCCTAAGCAGGACCACAGAGTTGACCCCATGCAGAGCATTGCAGGTGTCTGTGTTGTAGTTGCATGCACAATTTCGATATGCTAGCAACAAAAGTGCCAGTTTCTGTTGCAATGATATTTTTTCGTTTTCCACTAACATCGGGGCTTGCTTAAAACTTTGTATTCACCTGTCTCACTACCCATTTGTGGCTTGATGGAATGAAGCGAATGTGATTTGTCTAATTCCATTTTCCTTCATAAACACCACAAACATTTCTTAAAATTCTCAGTTAGTCAAATGTGTGATTTTCATACAAAAGACTTCTGGCTGGATTTTTTAGTGCCCGATCCACCTTTGGATTCCGGGGTGCAGAACGGATTTTTTGTCAAATCCGTGATGGAAATCCGCAGAAGGATTCAGCCTGGTTCACCCATCTCCAAACGTGAACATTTGTTAGCTGTGTAGCCCTGGGTAATTTTGGCGTTACATGCAATAATCCCTTTTAAAAGGGCAGGTTTGCCAGGAGTAATCTTGAGGTTTGCCCTCACCCCCTGTGATGTGTATTGTGTAGTGAAGGAAGTGACATCATGCTCTTTGTCCAATAACAGTGACACAGGGGTGGTGCCTACTGGAGCTATATAGTATACAACACTGCCTGAATTTAGTGTGTGTGAGTGTCTCATCCCACTTGAATGAGACTGTCTGACCCAACACAGTGCCAGGGCTCTGGCAAGGATTGTGGCTCTCCCCTAGGGGAGTGGTGGGCAGACTATTCCCCTTACTCATTAGAGAGTAAGGGAAGAGCAAGGACAGCTTCTAGGGCCCTGACTAGGAGTGGTGTCCAGGGACTTCCTTGAGGTGGGCAACCTTTATGATGAGCGGCTAGAGACCGGCCACAATGATGGGCAGTCTGCCACTAAAGATGACAATAAAGAATGTCCAATTTGAAAGAACCTTCTTGCCTGAGAGTGGAGTCATTCAGGGGGAAGCTGCACCCAGAGGTTCTCTTTCAGAGACTCCTCCCTGCTGTCGTGGGGACCTGGAAGAGATGGAGGCGCTGTACCAGAAGTGAGTAGTTCTCAGCATTACCTCCCGAGCCAGTCCTGATGAATTTCCCCATATCACCGCGGAAGACTCAGGAGTCCTGTAAGCCAGCAGGTGCACCACACTATAGTACATGTAACATGGGGCAGTTTCCTCACGTAAGGGGCCAATATGATATTGGGGGGGGGGGAAGGGAAACACCGTTACAGCCGTAAAGATGTTGTTGTCTTTTGTTTCAATACCTGACTACCAAAAAAAACGTCTAGTACTTTTATTTTTAAAATCATTAGATTCAGATGTGGAGCTCCTCTATGACTCTCAATTGCAGTTTGTTAGGTATAATAGCTTAGAATGGGCACGTTCAAAGGTCTAAAATTCTGACACCCGAGAACAGGTGGAATGACTGTATTCCCTGAACCCAAGTCACGGGAACACTATCTTTGTAGGATGTAACGTGTCCCGGACCATGTGACTGTAACTACATAGCTGATCCAACGTGAAACAAATGCAATATCCTGTTTTTTCTTAGGCTGCGTCTATACTGCCGTTGCCAACGACGGCGTCGCTGACGTCACGCAGCGGTCACAGGAAAAAACAAATTGAAGTGACATACAGCGATCGCGACGCTGTCGCCGTCGCGGGCACTATAAGCGCGGCCTTAGCTCGGATCTACTCTTGTTTTATTTCACCCTCCATATAGATGTCTCTTTCGTAACTTGCTGTCATTTTGCTTCTGCAGGGGCGGGGTGTGGATGGGTTTGGGAATTTTTGCACTTGAGTTGTATCTTGTATTACCAAAAAATAGCAAAATGAAAAAAAAAAAGCAAGAGAAAGAAAGAAAGCAGAGAATAGAGAGAGCGAGAAAAATCACGCAGAGTGAAAGGTAAGTGTCAGCAAGAAATAAAGACAAGCACAGTGAACGGTAAGTGTCAGCAAGAAATAGAGACAATCCGAGTGAAAGGTAAGTGTCAGCAAGAAACAGAGACAAGCAGAGTGAAAGGTAAGTGTCAGCAAGAAACAGAGACAAGCAGAGTGAAAGGTAAGTGTCAGCAAGAAACAGAGACAATCACAGTGAAAGGTAAGTGTCAGCAAGAAACAGAGACAAGCACAGTGAAAGGTAAGTGTCAGCAAGAAACAGAGACAATCCGAGTGAAAGGTAAGTGTCAGCAAGAAACAGAGAGACAAGCAGAGTGAAATGTAAGTGTCAGCAAGAAACAGAGACAAGCAGAGTCAAAGGTAAGTGTCAGCAAGAATCAGAGACCATCAGAGTGAAAGGTAAGTGTCAGCAAGAAATAAAGACAAGCACAGTGAACGGTAAGTGTCAGCAAGAAATAAAGACAATCAGAGTGAACGGTAAGTGTCAGCAAGAAACAGAGACAATCACAGTGAAAGGTAAGTGTCAGCAAGAAATAGAGACAAGCAGAGTGAACGGTAAGTGTCAGCAAGAAACAGAGACAATCACAGTGAAAGGTAAGTGTCAGCAAGAAACAGAGACAATCCGAGTGAAAGGTAAGTGTCAGCAAGAAACAGAGAGACAAGCAGAGTGAAATGTAAGTGTCAGCAAGAAACAGAGACAAGCACAGTGAAAGGTAAGTGTCAGCAAGAAACAGAGACAAGCAGAGTCAAAGGTAAGTGTCAGCAAGAAACAGAGACCATCAGAGTGAAAGGTAAGTGTCAGCAAGAAATAAAGACAAGCACAGTGAAAGGTAAGTGTCAGCTAGAAACAGAGACAAGCACAGTGAAAGGTAAGTGTCAGCAAGAAATAGAGACAATCAGAGTGAAAGGTAAGTGTCAGCAAGAAACAGAGACAAGCACAGTGAAAGGTAAGTGTCAGCAAGAAATAGAGACAATCCGAGTGAAAGGTAAGTGTCAGCAAGAAACAGAGAAAAGCACAGTGAACGGTAAGTGTCAGTAAGAAACAGAGACAAGCAGAGTGAAAGGTAAGTGTCAGCAAGAAACAGAGACAATCACAGTGAAAGGTAAGTGTCAGCAAGAAACAGAGACAAGCATAGTGAGAGGTAAGTGTCAGCAAGAAACAGAGACAATCAGAGTGAAAGGTAAGTGTCAGCAAGAAACAGAGACAAGCACAGTGAAAGGTAAGTGTCAGCAAGAAATAGAGACAATCCGAGTGAAAGGTAAGTGTCAGCAAGAAACAGAGACAAGCAGAGTGAAAGGTAAGTGTCAGCAAGAAACAGAGACAAGCACAGTGGAAGGTAAGTGTCAGCAAGAAACAGAGACAAGCACAGTGAAAGGTAAGTGTCAGCAAGAAACAGAGACAAGCAGAGTGAAAGGTAAGTGTCAGCAAGAAACAGAGACAAGCACAGTGAAAGGTAAGTGTCAGCAAGAAACAGAGACAAGCACAGTGAAAGGTAAGTGTCAGCAAGGAACAGAGACAAGCACAGTGGAAGGTAAGTGTCAGCAAGAAACAGAGACAAGCAGAGTGAAAGGTAAGTGTCAGCAAGAAACAGAGACAAGCAGAGTGAAAGGTAAGTGTTAGCAAGAAACAGAGACAAGCACAGTGGAAGGTAAGTGTCAGCAAGAAACAGAGACAAGCACAGTGAAAGGTAAGTGTCAGCAAGAAACAGAGACAAGCAGAGTGGAAGGTAAGTGTCAGCAAGAAACAGAGACAAGCAGAGTGAAAGGTAAGTGTCAGCAAGAAACAGAGACAAGCACAGTGAAAGGTAAGTGTCAGCAAGAAACAGAGACAAGCACAGTGAACGGTAAGTGTCAGCAAGAAACAGAGACAATCACAGTGAAAGGTAAGTGTCAGCAAGAAACAGAGACAAGCAGAGTGAGAGGTAAGTGTTAGCAAGAAACAGAGACAATCACAGTGAGAGGTAAGTGTTAGCAAGAAACAGAGACAAGCACAGTGGAAGGTAAGTGTCAGCAAGAAACAGAGACAAGCAGAGTGGAAGGTAAGTGTCAGCAAGAAACAGGGACAAGCAGAGTGAAAGGTAAGTGTCAGCAAGAAACAGAGAAAAGCACAGTGGAAGGTAAGTGTCAGCAAGAAACAGAGAGACAAGCAGAGTGAAAGGTAAGTGTCAGCAAGAAACAGAGACAAGCACAGTGAAAGGTAAGTGTTAGCAAGAAACAGAGACAAGCACAGTGAAAGGTAAGTGTTAGCAGGAAACAGAGACAAGCACAGTGAAAGGTAAGTGTCAGCAAGAAACAGAGAGACAAGCACAGTGAAAGGTAAGTGTCAGCAAGAAACAGAGAGACAAGCACAGTGAAAGGTATGTGTCAGCAAGAAACAGAGAGACAAGCAGCTCTTACAGACTGCAGAGAGATCACAGGGGCAGAACATAGAAAAAGATAGAGATAAAGACCAAGCTATCCCGAGCGGTTTGACATTTTCCTACCAAACGATGTCTGATTTGCGATAACTGTTGCTGAATAATGTGATAACACAAACGTCAGACCGTTGGTAAGGTCATGCCAAACCATCCAATTTGGCAGCCATTTTTTCGAAGCTACTAGAAAAAGGCCCTAGAACTGTTACAAGTCAGTCATCAGTAAAATTATTCATCATCATCACCATCATCATCATCATCATGACTTGTGCTCTGTTTGTAGAATTCCCACTGACAATTTACAACTCACACCACAATAGGCTAAAAAGTGTTGCTACATTTTTTTATAGTATTTTCAGGCAACGTTTTCAATTTGCTGACATCTCCCAATCCCACGTTCACATCTACATGCGCATGTCCTACCTGTATCCTGTAAGTAGGCTTCCAATTTTGCAGATTGGATGAACACCAGATCACCACCTGTATTTTGTTATATTGTTTTTAAGTATTTCATTTAATGTACCTTTTTCACTTCACCTTACTTTTCCATTATTTTCAACATCTACGTTCTAGAACGCTTAATTGTTACATTTTGATTACCATACAGTTTTATGCTATGTCTTTCTTGTTCCCTTCTTTTCATATGCTGTGACCATCATCCATTGTACTACTGTACGATATTCAGAGTGATCAGGATATTTTCACCCAGGAAAATCTACGGTTGTATTCAATACACCCATATACTATTATTGTTATAATCCGGATATTGCACCTATCAGGCGCCGTTAGAGTATCCCTTTGTTGAATGAAGATACTGGATTCATTACACATTATGGCAACCTATAGATATGTAACAGGTCTTCCCCCACCCTCTGGGAGAATACGCTATTTCAGGGTGCGTTGTGCTGGTTACCTGCTGGTTCACAGAAGCTCGGAGGATCTGCCGTTGTTAGTGGGGAAGACAGGACAGGCTTTTGGGGTGATGGTTGGTTCTTTCTCATTGGTGCAGTGCCTCCGTCTCTTATAGTCTCCAGGAGTGCTGGAAGCAATCCCTGCAGGAGAACTCTCTTCTGCTACCCCCCTGATTAATTGTACTCTCAGGCAGGAGTGTATTATAAACAGGAACACTTTATTTTTCAACTCACAGAATACAGCATTTAACTGATTCAACTCTATTCTTTCCTCTGGATGGTCCCTGGAATCAACACCAAGCTAGGGCCCAATAGTCTATCCTAGCTCTTCCCCTAGTCCCTGGTGGAATAGGAGGTATTCAGAGCCCCGACTCCACGCTCCCTGGAATCACACTCTCTCTCATGCGAGAGAAAACTGACTAAATGTGAAGCCTCTTAAGTACCCTGGGGGAGGATCTTAGGTCTGAGCTCCTGATAGGGCAGAATGCAGGCCTAGTCCTGCCCCCTATCACTCAAGGGAGCTGCTTACTGCAGGGGAAAACCCAGATTAACCCTAACAATGCCTGCGCTGGTTCCAGGGTTTACATATTAGGCAGGGCAGATTAGTAGTCAAACAGAAGACAGGGCTTCAGATATACGTAGCAATGCAGGTGGGATTGCAGAAGGAAAATGATTGTAGCATTCACTGGGTCAAGCTTCCTGCAGACTAAAATGGATAATAAGCACACAGAATCCCAGCAAACTCAAGAAACCCCAAAACATACACAATATATATAGTGACTCCTTGATAAAGGACCTACCGGTCCGAAACGCGTAGGAGGTGATTGTTTTTGTCCCCCAAGGGGTGAATATGTCTTCAACCGTGCACTGAATAAAGGTAACTTTTTTGTAACCACCTGGCTCCCTGGCTGTGCGCCATTCGTTTTCACTTCTTGATACCACTATATATATATATATATATATATATATATATATATATATATATATATATAAATATATATATATATATATATATAAATATATATAAATATATATATATATATATATATATATATATGCAAATACAACTGTATGCTATATATATACTATATATATATAGTGGTATGTTTTGGGGTTTCTTGAGTTTGCTGGGATTCTGTGTGCTTATTATCCATTTTATATATATATGTCAAAAGGAGTGCTACTGAGCGTGGTCAAATGTATGCAACAAAAGACAGAAAAGCCCAATGCTACATCCAATATGACAAAAATACACAGTGAAATACTTATATATTCTCTTGAAAAAATGGTCATTTAGTTAAACCCTTTGGCCAAAGCGTTATGGCTTGCAGGCTTATAATGCTTTGGCCAAAGTGTTTAACTAAGTGACCCTTTTTCAAGAGAATATATAAGTATTTGACTGGGTATTTTTGTCATATTAGATGTAGCATTGGGCTTTTCTGTCTTTTGTTGCAGACTAAAATGGAACCTAATTTTTTCTCGTAGATCCTGGAAAGATTACTTGGGCTACATCTCTATAAATCCCTTCCTACCCCATATCTTAGGTAAGATGTGAGCATAACTGCCTGATACGTCTTCACACCTGCGTTGTTCATCCACCATGCATAGTTCTTATAGCTCTGGCTACTTCATGCTAATCGTCAACACTCCACCAGTAGACGCCCTGCAGAGTTTATATTCCACCCCCTATTTATTACTTTAGGACAGGGGTGGCCATACTCCAGTCCTCAAGTATTATGACCGAGCCACTGATTGAGCCACCTGTGCGGAAGCAGGGATATCCTGAAAACCAGACTTGCTGGTGGCCCTTGAGGACTGCTGTTGGCCACTCCTGCTTTAGGACTTACGTAGATCTGCCACTCTGCCCTTGAAGAAGAAACCTACAGTATGATGTCTCAGAAGCTACTGCATATACACTATAATTTCAAGGAAAAAGAGCCTGTAAAAACTTCACCATTTTTGTTCTTACTGTAGGTGCCAAACATTGGATTACAATCTCCATTGGCAGGGATAAATACTGCATTTTGAATTTGCTACTCAAGAACAAATAAGTATCTCTTATTATTTGCTTAATACTAAGTCCTTCCCAGAGTGTGGAAAATCTGAAACACAATTCACTTAAACACACATGTCTTTTGCTTTTCCTTCTAGACTAAGCCAGGAAGAATTCTCTTTTGCACTTCACATCACTTAATCCCCTGCTCAAGGTTTATTCAATCATACTTTTTACCTGACCTTCTGAACGTGCTTAATGAGTTAGAAGGCTCCCTGAGGCATAATCCAATGAGGTGGACAGGAGGTTCTGAACTTCTCAGCATGAAGTTGAAGCCAGTGATTTGTCCCCTGGAAAGCTTCACCGCTTCATTATAATTTAATCCTCTGGGTAAGAAAACTGAATTCCTACTTAATTTTTGGCAAGCAATTAACTATTTGAATGTAGGGAATAAGAACCATAGGTCTTTGAGCAGGCTTTGCTGTACCAGATGCTCAGTACATACTATGATGGCTAAAATAGTTTTTATGTAATTTCATATCATTACTCAGAACCCTTGTCTGCATTGTAACTATTGTATAACATACAGCAGCGGTGCGCAAACTAGGGGACACCAGATTATATGGGGGGGGGGGGCGTGGGCCGACAGCCACTGTGCACGGGCGGCGGCCAAGAAGCTCAAGATCCGTACTGGCTGCTTCCCTGCTCTGCTCTTGCTGCGGAGGCGGGGACTTCCCAGCTCTGCTATGTGCTTGCTGCGGGGGCGGGGACTTCCCTGCTCTGCTCTGTGCTTGCTGCGGGGGCGGGGACTTCCCTGCTCTGCTCTGTGCTTGCTGCGGGGGCGGGGACTTCCCTGCTCTGCTCTGTGCTTGCTGCAGAGGCGGGGCTTCCCTGCTCTGCTCTGTGCTTGCTGCGGAGGCGGGACTTCCCTGCTCTGCTCTGTGCTTGCTGCGGGGGCGGGGACTTCCCTGCTCTGCTCTGTGCTTGCTGCGGGGGCGGGGACTTCCCTGCTCTGCTCTGTGCTTGCTGCGGAGGCGGGGCTTCCCTGCTCTGCTCTGTGCTTGCTGCGGAGGCGGGGCTTCCCTGCTCTGCTCTGTGCTTGCTGCGGAGGCGGGGCTTCCCTGCTCTGTGCTTGCTGCTGTGCTTTCAGCTGCACACGGGGGACAAGCATGTTTAGTACTCCCCCCCCCAGGTGAAAGTGTGACTGTGTTGTGTGTGTTGTGATTGAGTGTATATTGTGTCTGTGTTGGTTGTGGGTGTTGTGATTGAGTGTGTGTTGTGTGTGGGTTTGTGTTGTGATTGTGTGTTTGTTGTGATGTGTGTGGTGTGATTGTGTGTGTGTGTTGTGATGTGTGTGTTGTGATTGAGAGTGTGTTGTGATGTGTGTATTGTGATTGAGTATCTGAGTGTCTGTTGTGATTGAGTGTGTGTGTGATGTCTGTGTTGGTTGTGATTGAGTGTGTGTTGTGTGTGTGTGTGTGTTGGGATTGAGTGTGTGGTATGTGTGTGTTGTGATTGAGTGTGTGTGTTGTGTCTGTGTTGTTTGTGATTGATTGTGTGCTGTGTGTGGGTATTGTGATTGTGGGTGTGTGTTGTGATTGAGTGTGTGTGTTGTGTCTGTTGGTTGTGATTGTGTGTGTGTTGTCTGTGTGTGTGTGCTGTGATATGAGTGTGTGTTGTTTGTGTGTGTTGTGACTGAGTATGTGTGCTGTGTCATTGCTGTGATTGTGTGTGTGTGTTGTGATTGAATGCATTTACATTGTATAACGTTTAATAAAGGTTTTTTTTTTCCATGTGATTTTGATTACATCAGGCAGGGGAGACCCGAGAAATTTTATGGATGAAAAGGGGGGCTCAGCATCAAACGTTTGCTCACTCCTGACATGCAGTATGACAATTGGGTGACTGAAGCTGGTAGGGGGGAACTTTGGAAGATATGCTAATGCATACATGGGTTCTCTGCCTTTGCTGTACCAGCCGTGTAATGAAGCACCTGTTCAAGTTCTAGGAGAACAACAAAGTCCATGATTAAAATGGACAGGGAGAAAAAAAATGATCATTAACCAACATACCCGTTCAGTGGCAGTGGGGTAAAGCAGATTGTGAGAACCTATTAAACACATACAGTATAAAGGCACAGATGCATTTATTTTTTTTGCTGTATCGAAGAGGATTTTGTTGTTGTTGGTTTTACCCACCGTAACCCTATTGTTTATGAACATACCCACTATTATTATTGTTGTAACAACATGAATGTTAAATGTAGAAAGGGTATATCATATCAACAGACCCCCTCATTTATTATTGTTTCCAAATATATACTGTGTTTTGCAATGTTAATAAAAGATAAAGTGTCCAGTCTGACTCCCTTTTCATGTGAGGAAATATAGAGATCAAAGATGAACAAGTAACTGTAGACATTTTTGCCCAAGTTCACGAATCATGCGAAATTAGCCATTTTCCATACAAAATTTAGCAAAAATGTGACTTAGGCTGCGTCCATAGTGCAGGAGACGGTGCGAGCGACGCAAAGCAAACACTAGGACGCCAATGTATTTATGTATAGTGCACGTGCCCAAGCGTGACGGGGCGAACGGTGGTTCACGCGACAACCAAGTTTGAATCTCCCGCGCGACGGTCGGATCACGTGAGCGGTTCGCCCAATGAGGCGCACGCTTTCACTATGGCCTAGGCCTTAGGCTGCGGCCAGGGTGGGAGAGCGCTTGAGCGCCGTGACGTCAGGCGCTGGGCATTTCATGGCCAGCCAGTTGCGTGCTTGAGGGTGTGTGTCAGGGGCGTGGCCTTTACGTCACAGGCATGCTTCGTCCTCATTGGCCGAACCGCTCACGTGACGCATCAGCGAGCAGAAAATACAATTTGGTTGTATCACCAAGCAGGTAAGCGCCGCGCATTCGCCGGTGCTGGCTCACACTGGCCACACACATTGCACCCTGGCCGAGGCATTATTCTCCTAAATCTGCCAAGCAATTTCTCTCTCGCTCTCTTTCTCGCCTCTAAACCAAAAGTCCTTTTTTTAGGGGCTGAATGAAATGGTCTAGTTTTGCTTTGCCAATCTAGCCCTACTCACAATGTGAAACATTGCAAGAATGTAAGTGCATTTGCAGAAAAAGCTTTGCAAAGCACTTTTGGAGAAATCGGCAAATCTCGAATAGAGAACTTACATGTTGCATGATCCTTTATCACTTTCAGAGTAGAGGATTTTAACAGCGAAATAAATAAACAATACATGACCTGGGGAAAAAAAAAAGTATGTGTTCTTAGTGATCATTTATAGAAGAAACAATGTAATCAAAATGACCCGTTAAAATGATGTCAATGATATTCCTTTCAGCGATTTTAGAGAAATGTAACATCTAACTTTTACCACTTCCAAGATACATCATTTAAGAGCAGATTTGCTAAAGAATTGTGGCTCATACTGTATTTACTAAGCAGTCTTGTGCTATCACACAACTTCTGATGAAGTTGCATTCACGCGACGAAACGCGTAGGGCGCTTTTGTGACATCACCAAACGTACTGTCGAAGATATACGGAAACGCGCTGTGGTCGGAGAAACTTGCCAGGGAACATTTGTCTACTGCAGACCGCTTGTACAGAGAGGACACAGGGCAGACACTGCACTTGCATGCTGTGATTTACAACTCTCCAGGACTCTCGCTGCATATGCTACATCACACACCTGTGTTCCTGAGTTCCTGACCCAGGTGAGTACTGTACCACGGTGATAATTAGTATTAATCTCTCAATGCTTGATTTGTATTATATATTTGTAATATATTATATTTATATTTATTATATTTGTAGTATTAATCTCCCAATGCTTCACTTGTGAGTGTATCACTCACCACTGATTTTGTAATAATCTTATTACATGAGTATAGGGTTTAGCACTATGCATCACACACTTCTTTTCTTTGTTTTGTAGATTTCGTTTGGATGTGGTTCATCTCGTTAACAAGCTGCCTCAGTCTTCACCTTGTATTTTGGAGCACCACCTTTTTTTTTCTGGCAAAGGTTTATTTTCTTACACTCGGACACCCGGACACTTGGACACCCGGACACCCTATACTTTTAGCTATTGGACACTTTTGAAGCAAAGTTGCTTTTTATTGCACAACATTTCATTTTAGTAATTGATGTATTTGATAACACTTTGGCGCAGGAACACTATTCTCTTTTTGTTTATTAATGTATAATAGGGCTGGTCCCAGTTGCCTCTCTGCCTCATGTCACTGTATTTTCCTGATAGCTACAGATGCAGCAGCCGTTATCCGAACATTTCCCTATTTGTATTCCTGGGCATACCCAGGTCGTGCCGCATGATTTCTTCAAACTTTCCCGCGTTAAGACGCGTGTTTACTAGTGATTTTATCGGGTGTATAAAATGGCATTTTAGCGTTGTCTGCCAGGTAGCAAGAATTGCCGTTCGGCAGGTTTTCACTGACTGTCGGACCGTTATTGTAAGTCGGTGCTGGTGCCGGCGCTGGCACATTGCTGGATTGGGATAGGTGTGACTGGTGTGATTGGCAGCATTCACGGAAGAATAATGAGTGAATGCTGCGTGGAATTCAGCAGAGTTCACGAAAATATCTCATTAAAATGTTCGGATAACGGCCGGTGAATCTGTACAGGCTGTGACAGGTAATCCACAGAGGACCCTATACCATCAGAGGTCCAGCATCATCCATAGGCCTGGAATCCTATGAGACCCTGCAACGCTGTATGACCATCATATACAGTGACTGCAAATAAAGCCCTGGTTCTTTTATACCTCTGTCTTAGTGTCAATCCCTGGTCAGAATGGAGAAGTATGTTTGGTGGGGACTGATCTCTGGCACTCTGGAGCCCATCACAACTGGAGGTGGTAAGCACCATGAAAGAATCTCAGTGATCATGCAAAGCCTGTCCTGGTCTCCACTACATCGCAGACATCTCAGCTCTCCTGACCCTCACAGGTATGCCGCACCACAGACACCTGTAGCCGCAACAAGTATCTCCTAGAGGGTGCTACATATGTAAGTGTGTTTTCCCCACCCGATGGGAGATTCTGCCATTACAGCGTGTGTGGTGCATGCGACCTGCTGGAAAGCAGGAGGGCTGAGTCATCCGCCGATGGTTGTGGGGACACAGGACAGGTTTCTGGAGTACATACCCAGCATAGATCTCTAGCAGTGCAGCGCCTCCATCTGCAGCAGGCTTCAGATGTATGGAGGCGATCTCCTACGATAGAAACAATCCCTCTCCTTCCCCAGTAAGATCACACACCAGACAAGAGGTATAAGAAACTGGAACGGTTTATTCTGTCAGCCGCACAATCATGGCAGACTTCTGCCCAATGCAGTCTCTGGCTTGGATATCAAACTGTAGCATGGTCCCTGGACCTGCACTATGGGTCAAGGCCCCCCACAGCAGTCCTAGCCCTTCCCTACCCCTGTAGCAGAGGCAGGGGAAAGGTACACACTCACTCTCCCCCGAGGGGAAGAGGAATAGAGAAGGCCCAATGTTCAGGTGACCTGTTGTGTGACCTGCCCCTCTCAAGGGGGGAGAGGCACTGCCTAAATTTGGGCGGAAATCCACTTAAGTACAGTCAGGAGGAGGGCACCAGGTCTGATCCATTATTGGGCAACCCAGACCTGGTTCCACCTCCTACCTGTCACTCAAGAGCACTGCAGGGAGGGGGGAAAACCCATGATAAGTACTGACAGGCCTGCTCTTACCAGGGCTTACTGCCAGTGAGGGCAGACTGGTAGCCAAGAACCAGCCCTGGCAACATATACTGTTGCGGCAGCTTTTATTCTTACAAATCACCGGCTTTTACCTGGCTTGTTCCTGGAATGTCACGCTGTTCACCTGGAGCATGCCGCGCTCCTTTTGCGTTCCCAGCCAGGGGTCATGCCCGGCTGACGCGCGGTTGATGGGTTTATTGATAATGGTTCGGATTTAAATAGGCTGCAATGCTTCGCGTGTCCGCCAGATGGCAGAAATTCATGAATTGTAATGCGTCGAATCAGTAATGTGTCGGCTTGCAGGTTTTTCGTTTAAAAAAGATACTGTACCACAGTGTGCCATTGTAACTTGGCCTTGGCCTTGAGTCTGAAGGAAGAGTTGCCAAAATGTATCAATTTAGGCTTTTCATATTAAAGAAAGACAAAGACCAGTTTCAGTTTGTGTTACACTATTCTGCAGAGACCCACCATGAGTGTTCAAGTGCAGCCCGCTTTCCAAAAACCTGACAGAAGTTACGCGTATTTGATATGGGCCGCGATTAATGCAACAGATGATAAGATGGCAACAGTTGCTCAAATTTATCAGTATTTTATCGAAAACTATGACTTTTACAAATTTTCGCCAACTCCTCATACGTGGAAGCGTGCAGTAAGGAAAAGGTTATGTAGTGACCCCTGTTTTCACCGTATTGAGCCCCAATTTGTTGGGGGGTATTGGTGTGTGTCACCGGATTTTTCCCGTATCTATGATCATGGAGGCTGCAAAAGGCGAAGGGTCATGTTAAAACCAACTAAGAAGCGACAGTCGCTGCCAAGCAATGCACCAGCACCAGCACCAGCACCAGCACCGGCTTCCAATGACGGTCCCACTGTCAGTGACAAACCTGAGCCTGAGCCTGAGCCTGAGTCGGATTTGGCATGCAGTTTTGATGAAGCTTGCATGTACCTAAGCGATTTCCAGCCTCACCAGCTGACTACAGGTGGACTAGTCCTGCTGCAAACTGTCGACGTGGATGATGAAGAAAGCTGGACTGGCAGTGGACCGGCGCCGGTGCCAGCTGAATGGGAAATTCAATGGTGAGTTACCGTATTATTTTGGTGGGGCTGGCTGGGTACTTCTTTAGGGGGCTGACCATTACTGTACATTAAAACTTTTCTTTTTGTTTTTCATCAGAAAAGAAAATGGCTAATGGGGGGATTTCGATGGATAATATTGTACTGTATGCTGATGTTTTCCGGCCGTACAGTATACTGTGTAATAAACCCGAATAAACAAAACTATGCATTTATTCTACATGTTCAGTATCGTGTCATTATGTGTCTTCTACAGTATACTGTACAGTGGTATACAGTGCCTAACATCTATGGGCAAAAATAATTTTATTCCTAGGTGCCCTAGAACAGAAGTTCCCACGCCAATTGCGCGAATATAATGTAAAATAACCCGTTCTGTGGGTCTGAGCGGGTTGAAATTTGCCTGGTCCTCATGCGGGAGGACCCTTGCCATAGTGGCAAAATATCAGCCTTGCACGACCCCCGGAACCGGAGGTACCAAAAGACAGTTTAAAAGCACATTACCAAAGTGGCTTTTTTTCTGCCATGCAAGTCAATGGCAGAAACCTGAACTTTAACATCACCCTGACTCCGTTCTGTTGCCACGAGAGGGTCGCAATTTGCCATGCAATCCTGCCGCAACTAGGACTACATGGTGACCGAATCTGACCCCTCTAGGTCGAACAGAACCGGAGTTGTGTGTTCCAGGTTTCTGCTCATTCTGACTTAGCCGGTTCAAAGCTTTCTCCGCCATTACGCTCAATGGTTGGACCCTCCTCGCCGGCGTGACCCTTTCTCGCCGCCATTACTGCTCGGACCCTGTTGGGGTCAAGTGAGGGGGTTCCTAACATCTATGGGCAAAATTAGCAGAAGTTCCCACGCCAATTGACCTAGTTCCCACGCCAATTGCCGTAGTTCCTAAGCCAATTGTGCGACCAGGCAGTAAAAAAACAGTGCAGCAAGCCTCTACATTTGTTACACTGGCAAAGGAGCAAATGGAAACAATGTGAGGCAATTCAACATGTTCTTTTATTGGTGGAGTCAGTACAAAAACATTTATTTACGAATACTGTACAATGTTGTAACATTTAAAGTGTTGCTCAAAACATCCAGGGGGAGCATAAGGGAAGAGTAACATTTAAAGTGCACAGCAATTCAAACCATCAACACACAATAATACATACTGCAGCCTTTATTAAATTCTTCTGCCACAAAACATTTTTGGTGCATGGGGCACAGGGAGTTAAAGTGACTTGCTTTTTATGTACTGTATTTGGGGGTTGTCTTTGGGGGTTTATTCATCAAATTATTATGATGAACTGCCTTTTGAAATTACAGTGCTGTTAACTATTTCAGCCACACACCTCCAGAGTTTTTAATCACTCCCTAGCCAAGTGTCAATCTGCTGAGTCACCCTATCCTACCAACCCCCTCTCTCCACTGGGTCGTTAACCTTCTGCATATTGCCATTGTGTTCTTAATCCGCCCATAGCCGAGCTACAAACACTCAGTACGCCTGCGTCTAATCACACCATCCCCCTCCCCCAACCCTTAGAGGCCTGTTGTTTGAACGGTAATGCTTTGGAAAATCCCCTCTCGAATTTGAAATGTAAATCTGATGTGCACAGCACTGTGAGAATTGAGAGTACACTGATACTGTATTTCATCACGGTGTGAAAATATTTGTCAGTCACTATGGTTTAGTCACATGTTTTAAATACAATACAGTACATTCTTTAATATCTTTAAAATAAAAATATATAAATCCTGTATATACAGTAAGTATAATGTAGCATAATCTGTTCTGTGGGTCGCATGAAAGTGAATAAATATTTATTTTATTTTATGAGGAACCAAAAAATACAAATATAAAAATAATCAGCAATAATACATAATGCAGTCTTTATTAACTTATTTTGGCAGCTTGAAATTGGATAACCATTTGGAAAACCTTTGTAAAACATGGGGAAACATGAGTAATGCACATTTATAAGAATATTATTTAATACTATACACAGTACAGTACTGTAATGTACTGTATAATATACTGTATATACTATATACTGTATAGTAAAATTATATTTTCTTTAGTCTTTATCTTTTCCTCATTCTGTCTGCAGTACAGTAGTTCATTGAGAGAGGAGAGGTTTTGTGTACATCATTCCTGCTGTTTATATAATGTACATTTCACTGTACAAGCAGATTTGACTGGACACAACGCCCCCATCTCCCACCTAGGCCACCCTTTTTCCTGGAATGACAAGAAAACCAAAAATTAGTGCAGTTACTGTACTGTACTGTATGTGCGTACTGTACTGTATTATGGCAGAACTACTGTAGGTGGCTGGTGCAGCTTTCTCTGGAAAGAAAAAAATGGAGCAGTTAGTAGGCAGTTACTGTTGTACTGTCAAACTAGTCTACTGTATACTGTACTGGAACTACTGTATACTCTGACTACTGTTAAATTCTATGTACTGTAACCTGATGGCTGGTGCTGCTCTCTCTGTAAAGAAAAAACTAACTACTGTATACTCTTACTATCTGGAAAGAAACAATCTGTGCCATACTTACCTGTAACATACTGTACTTACAATCCTACAGCACAGTACTACTTTCCTGATGCTTGCCCATTACGCGCGATGACAATGGGCAACACAGTGGCAATATGGTCTATATATTTATTGCAGCGTTCCACGGTGAGTACATCGTTCCAAAAACTCATTATGCCTATCAACAACTCGTCCTTTTTGGAGGGTTTCGCCACTTTCCGGATATGGTCCTTCAGCTGATGCCAGACCATTTCGATCGGATTGAAGTCTGGCGACCTGTCATTGGAAAGAAAGGACAATTGGTTTAAGAGCTAAAAACAGTGGGGAACAAAAATGGGACACGGTCTACTGCACTTACTCCGCTGGCATCTTCACCCAGTTGATGCCGCGCTCAAGAATATGCGCCGTTGACGCGGTGTGCTTGGGATCGTTGTCCTGGGGAATTCACGTGTGATGTATTGTACTATCTCGGGCACAATGTTGTCTTGGAAGAAAGCTTTATTCATGATTCCTATAGCAAGAAAAGAAAAGTGCTCAATAAACTGCACAATAGTACAGTACAGTGCATACGGTAAGGCAACCCTAGTCAAGTACAGTGCAAGTACATTTTACCTTCAAAGATGACAATGCATCCCGGTCCACGCCTAGAAATGGCACCCCACACATGCAGCTTCACGGGGTGTTTTGGCCGTGGCTTCAAAGTTATGCGGCCTTTTTTGTGGAATGCAAATCTTGCAAATCTCTCAAGCGACACAGTAGACTCATCAGTGAAGATGCAATCCTGGAAAGTCTCCCTGCTGTCGATCCATGCCTGGGCCTGGAGCACTCTTTTGATTTTGTTTGCGTCCCGTATCATGGGGTACACTCTGTAATGACAAGGAATAAAAAAAAATTGCGGCACAGTGCAGTACAGTTTGCAAAACAACACTTTTACCTCATGTACTGTCCAGTACTAACCTCACACGTCCATATTTCCATCCAATGCTGCTTCTCATCTTCTTTATGCTGGTAACGGATACAGTCAGATTGTGCTTTTCCTGCAGAGTGTTTTTAACCCATCATTCTCCTCACTTATTTTGTCCACCAGAACAGTTGTCTCCCTACAATGTAAAGAAATTATATTGTTTTATTAATATGCAGCAATATAAAATGTATATAAATGTAATGTTGTAATATACAGTACATTAAATATAAATAGACTAAATATATACTGTATACTGTATATACCGTTGTAAGATTAATTGAAATATACAAAACATGTATACTGCTGTACTATAAATATAAATAGACAAAATATATATACTGTTGTACTATAAATATAAATATACAAAATAAATATACTGTTGTAATATAAATATAAATATACAGTACATCCTATACAGTATATACCGTTGTAAGATTAATTGAAAAATACAAAAAATGTATACTGCTGTACTATAAATATAAATAGACAAAATATATATACTGTTGTACTATAAATATAAATATACAAAATAAATATACTGTTGTAATATAAATATACAGTACATCCTATACAGTATATACCGTTGTAAGATTAATTGAAATATACAAAAAATGTATACTGCTGTACTATAAATATAAATAGACAAAATATATATACTGTTGTACTATAAATATAAATATACAAAATAAATATACTGTTGTAATATAAATATAAATATACAGTACATCTTATACAGTATATACCGTTGTAAGATTAATTGAAATATACAAAAAATGTATACTGCTGTACTATAAATATAAATAGACAAACTACTGTACAGTATGTTGTAATATAAATCAACAGAAATAACAACAGTATTACAGTAGATACAGAACTGTACTGTAGATGTACAATACAGTTTTCTATATTTTTTTTGTTAAGTTTTATACTGTAAATATACTTACGCGTTAGTTACCCTTGGTGCCTTTTTCCGGTCTCTGTTTTTTCCTTGTGCATGATAGCTCACGGTGGTTAATGGCACAACGAGGTCAAAAGTAGCTAACCAGCGTTGGATAGCAGCAATTTGGTGTCCGCTCCTTTACATCTCCTTAATTCGCATGCTGAGATCCTTTGAAATCTTTTTAACAGGCATTGCTGCGAGTAGAAAGAAATACAAACACAAGAATGTATATTCGATGTTTAGTCTATGTGTATTCTATGTGCAGTCAATACACAAAATGGATGGTGTATTTAAATGGTAATGACTCACATTAGAGTACGCCTACTTTCAACACCTGTACCTGGCCGCCATGCATAAAAGTTCACACACTTTGCATACTGTAGGCCACCACTCCAGGATCTTTATCTGAACTTGCCCTTGTCCAGATACTGTACTGCATTGTGCCACCTGCTTCCATGGAGCATCCCCGTTTCTATGGACGCAAGAACCCACTCACCTCTGCCGTGCCTGTCATGCTGAAATAGCGAAAGGCGGTTGCCATTTCCATGCCAAGGCAAAAGTGACAGGCTAAGGCAAATAAAGAAAACCTTCTGCTGACCCCAAAGGTTAAGGGTTTTCTTAGACGTAAGCCTCATTATGTGAAGAAGATATACGGTGATGTACTCTCAACACAAAACGAATGGCAGCCAACCCATTGAATCCGCAGACCACTTCCTCCCATATGCTTCGACGACTCTGCTGTAGCTGTCCCGGAAATCTTCATCCCGTCTTCTCCACCCCCATCTTCTACGGTTCCATCTGACGACACTGCCGCCTCTGAAATCCACGGGTCACTTTCTCCTTTGCTCTTAGACGACTCTGCTTCTCGCCCGGAAATCCAAAGGTCACCTTCTCCATCCCTCTTCGACGCTACCGCTTCTCCTCTACCGGGTATCCACAGGTCACCTCCTCCACTATCCATCGATGCCGCTTCTCTCCATGGAACCCCCATCTCATCCTCCGTTGCACCCATCCCCCCAGATGTCCAGACGCCATGCACAAGAAGCAGCTCGTTGGACCGGATGCTGAATGGGATAAGTGTGGATCTCCCCGGGAATTCTATTGTGCTGGCAAAGATAGATCTGCTTCTGGAGACAATGTTAAATGTGGAGCAACGGATGCTACAAATGGAGCAACGGATGGATCGACGGATGGAGAAGATAGAGGCTGACATTGCGGGCATACATTATTTGCTCGGTGCTAATGCCCCTGTTTCCCCGACGCCGGAGCAGGGGGGAGACATGGATGTGATGAATGGGACCTTCGACCCCCTTCCATCACCAAGCGCACCCCCTCCACCACAAGATGTAGTGTACATGTATGCCGTTGAGGAGGACATGACAACCCCGTCAAGACTACGCCAGGAGACAACACGGCGACCACGACCGGAGGAAAGCTTCCTCCCAGACAACCTACCATCGCCATCGCCACAAGCACACCCGCTCCCAAAAGACCTACACTCGCTCGCATCGAAACAGTGCCCGACATCACCCTGCGCGATCTGACACCGGCGCTTAGGGAGAAGTATAGGGTGATGAGTGCTGGTGTACCCCACAAGTATGCCTTGATCATTTTTAAGCACCATGTTCCCTACACGTTGTACTGCGAGTGGGTGTTCAAAGTGAACTACGATGGGTATCGCGTAAAAAAGGCCCTTCCTGTCAATTTAAGGAAAAACATTGTGGAAGAAATGCGGCGCTTTTATACAGTTACAGATCCTGTAATGAAAGGCGTTCAAGACAGCATTAATGGCGTTTTGCGCCATGCAAGGAATCGGCAATGGATGGACAATGTGGAGGACTTTTAGTGAGACCATACTGTTGTGCTGAACTGTATTGTACTATACATGTTTTGCCCTACAGTACCTGCTGTTCTTAAACAAAGGAGATGTTGTTGTGTGTTTTTTTTCACAGGACATGCACAACTCCAGTCCCTGAGGGCCGCAAACAGGCACGGTTTTCAATGTTGCCCTGAAAACCTGCCCTGTTTGCTGCCCTTTAGGACTGAACTGGTGCAGGTCTGACTGACAGTGTTGCGCACCATCCCACTGTACTGAACTGTATACAGTACTGGGTTTCTTTAATAAAGGAGATGTTACTTAAAATGCTTCAACATTGTACTGTATTTGTAAATAAATGTTTTTGTACTGACCCCACCAATAAAAGAACATGTTGAATTGCCTCACATTGTTTCCATTTGCTCCTTTGCCAGTGTAACAAATGTAGAGGCTTGCTGCACTGTTTTTTTACTGCCTGGTCACACAATTGGCGTAGGAACTATGGCAATTGGCGTGGGAACTAGGTCAATTGGCGTGGGAACTTCTGTTCTAGGGCACCTAGAAATAAAATTCATTTTTCCCCTAGATGTTAGGAACCCCCTCACTTGACCCCAACAGGGTCCGAGCAGTAATGGCGGTGAGAAAGGGTCACGCCGGCGAGGAGGGTCCTACCATTGAGCGTAATGGCGGAGAAAGCTTTGAACCGGCTAAGTCAGAATGAGCAGAAACCTGGAACCCACAACTCCGATTCTGTTCGACCTAGAGGGCTCAGATTCGGTCACCATGTAGTCCTAGTTGCGGCAGGATTGCATGGCAAATTGCGACCCTCTCGTGGCAACAGAACGGAGTCAGGGTGATGTTAAAGTTCAGGTTTCTGCCATTGACTTGCATGGCAGAAAAAAAGCCACTTTGGTAATGTGCTTTTAAACTGTCTTTTGGTACCTCTGGTTCCGGGGGTCGTGCAAGGCTGATATTTTGCCACTATGGCAAGGGTCCTCCCGCATGAGGACCAGGCAAATTTCAACCCGCTCAGACCTACAGAATGGGTTATTTTACATTATATTCGCGCAATTGGCGTGGGAACTACTTAGGGCCATGGTCAAGTTCACGGGCAATTGGCGTGGGAACTTCTTTTCTAGGGCACCTAGGAATAAAATTATTTTTGCCCATAGATGTTAGGCACTGTATACCACTGTACAGTATACTGTAGAAGACAAATAATGACACGATACTGAACATGTAGAATAAATGCATAGTTTTATTTATTCGGGTTTATTACACAGTATACTGTACGGCCGGAAAACATCAGCATACAGTACAATATTATCCATCGAAATCCCCCGATTAGCCGTTTTCTTTTCTGATGAAAAACAAAAAGAAAAGTTTTAATGTACAGTAATGGTCAGCCCCCTAAAGAAGTACCCAGCCAGTCCCACCAAAATAATACGGCAACAAGACAGTACTCACCATAGAATTAAAATTCATTTTCCCCCAGATGTTAGGAACCCCCTCACTTCACCCCAACAGGGTCCGAGCATGTACAGTACAGTACTGTACTTTAAAATAAATTAAATATGCAATTTTACTATTACTGCGCGCGCACGCATAGACTGTGTACTGTAGGTTGAACCGCGAAGGTATTAGACTTCAGAGACAACAGCTCGCAAACGCCCCCATGCGTTTTTACACGGCATTGCAGTATTGCAGCCAGCGGGAATAAAATGCTTAAATCACAGCCGCGAAAATAACGCAATACACCCCGGGAGAAAACGACACAAAACCGCACATCACCGGGATCTTCTGAAATTCGCGGAGCTAGCCAAGTAAGATTAAAGTTTGTCGCCACTGTATATTGTGACAGTCACAGACTGTCTATGTTAGATAGAGAATGCAGTATGCATGTGCTCCAGCAATCTGGAAGTTCAACTCCTAGCTACTGTAGGCAAGCAGCTAGGGTGTGTCTGTTAACTTCTGATTGCAAGAGCTTTTAAAAGCAGTAAGCAGCCTGACAGAACTGAGCCTTACACCAACCTGCAAGGATGCTGGTTGGAACAGTTCCCAGGCCTGCTGGACGAAGAGCCTGTTGTTTGGACCAAACCCACAGCCTGAGAAGGTCAGAGAGAAACACTTCAGGTGGTGTTGCTTACAGAGGTAAACTGGATAAGTATTGGTAAAGCGCTTAGCTCTCCAATCTGTAGTTAAGAAACTGACAAGTACGTACAGTATGTTAGTTAGTGCTCAAGAGGGAGCTGGGTGTTTTGTTTTCGTTCCTGTTCTATTTTGTGCCATTTTCTTAATAAACCTGATAAGTGAACCATACGTCTCCTGCCTTAATGTGAGGGAAATTACAGTGCAAAGTGACTATCTACAAGTTTGCTGACTGCAAAATAACATCTTCCAACAAATCAGGGGAGCTCGTCTCATAGTTATGAAATAAAGAAACACTACATAGTGTAATACTGTTGTGAATAAATTTGTGCAAACAAAGCTCAAAAATGACTACTCACAATAGAGCAGTCAAATTCAGGCAGTCATCATGCACATCAGCTAAACAACATGACAGCCCCCAGTTCAACTTTAATATGCTTTTAACATTTTAAAAAGGAAAACAATTGACAATGTTTGTTTTCCTATAAGAACCAGAAAATAACACTTTTTTGAGTGTAGCCTGTTTCAAGGTTCTAGACCCCTTTTTCCTACAAGATCCCTACTGGCCAAAAGACAACTTAAGGTGCAATGCGTTTTTAGGGTTAAAGCAAACATCTGCCTTTTTTTGTGTGCCTCTGTACAGTATTTTTCAATTAGCCGAAGATTCCTGAAAAGAGAAATGCATGTTGTGTGTGTTCTCCATGCGTAAACCACTCCTCACTGGCAGAGGTCCAATTCCAAGAAGAAGAAGTTGGCACCTCCCTTGTGCAAGATTAGTTGATCATACAGTGACACCAAATACAAGACCAAGAGATTTTCAACTTTTGTTTAGTTAAGGCATCCTATAATTATTTTGTGAAACTCTGTGGAACCCCAACCCTCTCTAATAGCGCATCTGAGATCAGATGCATTGTAAGGAACCCCAACCCTCTCTAATAGCGCGTCTGAGATCAGAGGCATTGTAAGGAATCCCAACCCTATCAAATAGTGTGTCCGAGATGAGATGCATTGTAAGGAACCCCAACCCTCTCTAATAGCGCGTCTGAGATCAGATGCATTGTAAGGAACCCCAACCATCTCTAATAGCGCGTCTGAGATCAAATGCATTGTAAGGAACCCCACCCTCTCTAATAGCGCATCTGAGATCAGATGCATTGTAAGGAATCCCAACCCCCTCTAATAGCGCGTCTGAGATCAGCTGCATTGTAAGGATCCCCAACCCTCTCTAATTGCGTGTCTGAGGTAAGATGAATTGTAAGGAACCCCAACCCTCTCTAACAGCATGTCTGAGGTCAGATGCATTGTAAATTCGTATGTATTTGGTTCCATTTTCAAATACCTGAAAATTGCACCAAACGCTTTAGGGATGCCCGCAGAACCCAAGGGGTCCTAGGAACCCACAAATGAAAATCACTGGAATAGACAAAGGCAATAAAAATACACACACATTTCAGTTTATATTGTTATCATCATTATCAACATATAAACTAACTTTACTTTTACAGTGCCGTGGGTTTGGAGGCACCACCGGACATTTGCCAATTCCATGGCATGTAATCAAAACATTTCAACAATTAAGGACATAAAAATATGTCCCACTATACTTCCTGTACTTGTTCTGGATGGGGTCACTTCCAAGCAATTCAATGAAAGTCTCATAACCTACTGTATGCAACTTACCACACACACAGACAAAACTTTCTGCTTAAAATATATACAGAAGCTGGCAGGACCCAGAAACATGTCGCGTACCCGCTAAATAGATATGGTTGGCTGGTATGGTAATGGCTCCTGGATCAGCCAGAGAGAGCCTGATGCTGTTGCTACATTGTGACTGGGGAACCAAGCAATCACAGTTTAGCTCCAGTTCCGGCAAGTACACAAAAGAACGACATATTGAGCCGTACTTACTGCTGCTTTCAACGAACATCTGTAGATTTGTAGATGACTGTTCTGTTGAAATGGCTTCAATATCCAATATTAAACCCTGCCAACATATCACTGTCATTTGTTCATTTTGGGAGGGACAGCACCTTGCAAAACGAATAGAGACGTGCAACATTTTTCCTAAGGTCCCCCAAATAAGTCGACATTTGTTGTTTTGTTCGCAAATAAATTAGACATTTAAAGACATTTGCACAATTGGTGTCATGTGACCTGAGAACACACAGTCCACCCTGCCATTTTTCCTAATGCTTGTGTTATTTTGTGCATTTTTGAGGAAGTTTGAATTTTCATGAAAACACGAATTTAAGGGGAGAAAACAATCCCACTCCAAACCTTTTCCTGCTGGAAGGGCATTGGACAGTGTTAAGATCCCCTTCGGCTTAATGTTAGTTCATTAACTCTCCACTAAGTAATGTCACAAAGGGTCAGCAAGGAGCAAGTGGCTCCATTGGATTCACAACGTGTTAGTCAGGCATAGATTGGCAATGTGCATCTCTGCCAGCTATCCAGTGGGGAGCACAGTTCCTGCTTCCATTCTGGGTAGGCAGATCTAAACACACGTCGGCCGTGCTAATGTGACAGGAGTACGGTTCAAGGTCCGGTCTCTCCTATTAAAGATATTATTAGGCAGCTCCTCTGCATGGGTCCAAGTTTAACTCTGTTTCACAGCAAAGGACTCAAGCTGGGAAGGTTTTTTTGAAGTGAAATGAGCAGAGCCCATTAAATTGTTTCCATCCTCCCTTTTTTTTATTATCTCCTTGTCCTGTTCCTTCTGAAGCTACAGGAGTACAGGTCATTAGTGGGTTACCTGCCATGTTTTATCATTTCCAGAGAACTGTAAAACAAATTCTGTGCGTGGTACAGAAAAGGCCTCAACCCATTCATGGCATGAAGCCTGGTACGCAGCAGGTAACCAGAGTGATCACACTGGATAATCACTATTTCAAATCTCTGTTGCATTGAGAAACGGGAACATTTGTTCCGCCAGCAAGAAGGACTATAATACTTTTACAGTTACTGTAACAAGGATCAAGGAATCTGATTGGCAAATACAGTACGGAGAGTTATTCAATGCAATAATAATAATAATAATACATCTTTTTAAGACACGTATAATCCTGTGTTGTGGCATGATGCTTTCAAAAAGAATAATTGTGAGGCTGACACAACTCGTTCACTTCTGGCAGTAAAATAATTAAAAGGAGAGATGGGCGAATTTATTTATTAATTTTGCGAATTTTAATCCACCTCGGATTGGCATGTTCTTTTGCGCCACGGATATCCTCAGATATCCGATATCCTCGGATCAGTCAAAAAGTCAAATCCTCCATATTTTTCTATTAAAGACAATCTTCCCCACAGGTTACAAATCCGCACTTGGATATGCGAGAGAGATAAGTTAGGGAGAGATGCCTGTGCTGAAAAGTAGCACACTTGTGGTACCCTGGGAGATATGCTAATGCAGAGGCGGGCAACCTATTTTTCAATGTAGCCACAGGTGTGGCAAATGAGAAGTGAAAATCACCACATCATGTAAAAATTGGGAAATTAGGTTGTTCAATCGAACATTTAAAACAACACACACTGTTCATCTGCTTCATTCACCTCAGCACTATCACATGCTGCTGCTTCCCTCACCTCAGCACTCTCACCTGCTGCTGCGTCACTCAGAAGTGTATGTACAGAGCTCCTAGGCATTGTGGAATCAGGTTGTATTCTTCTTTTCATTTGTGTTATTTTGGAGTGAAACTGTGGGGGATTGTGTGTTTTGTAGAGGTTTAAATGTTGTTTTTGGGGTTTAAAAACCGTTTTTGGTTTTTCACCCAGGGACTGCAGTGGTTTTTCAACCCAGCACAAGCTGCACTTTGGGTGGCTGGAAACTGCAGCTTTCAACCCCTCTCTCCTTCCCCCACCCCTGGTTGTTTAACTGGCTGTTTTACTTCCAATTTCACTTTATTTCCTATTGTTATTATTTTGGAGTGAAACTGTGGGGGACTGTGTGTTTTGTAGAGGTTTAAATGTTGTTTTTGGGGTTTAAAAAACGTTTTTGGTTTTTCACCCAGGTACTGCAGTTGTTTTTCAACCCAGCACAAGCTGCACTTTGGCTGGCTGGAAACTGTAGCTTTCAACCCCTCTCCCCTCCCCAAACACTGGTTGTTTTACTGGTTGTTTTACTTCTAATTTCACTTTTTTTCTTAAGCCTGATTCCTCTTTTCTCACCTGCAATTAAGAGCTCTGTGTCTTTTCTTTAAAGACTTATAAATTGTGTGGCTTATTGCAACAGAGAGAGAGTAATAAGGGGAAAAGGAGGAAAACTACAGCAGGTTTTACAAGCTGTCTTTTTTTCCCCTCCCTTTGCAGAGAGGTTAATTGGTTCTTAAAAGGACAGTTCCTCTTTGCACCTTTCTCTCTAAACACTACCTCCTCCCCTGACTAAAAGGCGTATTATTATCATGCCTAAGGGAGGTAGGAGTAGTGTGGCAACGGGGACCACATCCGGATACCGAACACCAAAAACTATGGCCCCTAGGAGCAACACTCTTAGACACAGCCCTAGGCCTGGTCCTTCCAGTGCCCTGGCCATGCCTCCCCCAGCGCCTGTTAGCAGCATGGCCCCTGCGGCCCCAGTTCAAACATGGGCGCAGATAACAGCTGCAGGCGTCGACCCCAGCAACAACAATGCTGGGGCCACGCCCGGTGTGAGCAGGAAGCTTGGGGTGAGATGCCCAATGTCACCTGGCCTTAACATGGAGATCTATGTAAGGGCTGTGGCAGACGTTGTGGGTCCCTCTGCTGTGGTGGCGGCCAGCAAGATGTATGGGAGGGGCATTTTCTTCCTCCGTACGCTGGCTGCCACCCACACACTGGTGCAGAAAGGCATCAATGTAGGGGGGATCTACATCCCTGTAGAACCCATGGAGGGGTTAGGCACAAAGGTCATTCTTTCAAATGTGCCCCCCTTCATCCCAGACAGCCTCATGCGGCCACACCTGCAAACCCTGGGAGACATTAAGTCTCCTATAACAAAATTGCCTTTGGGCTGCAGGGATAGGGCGCTGAGACATGTGCTCTCATTTAGGCGGCAGGTACAACTGCTGCTGCCGGGGAGCACAGAATCTGTGGAGGGTTCCTTTGGCATTCATTATACATTTTTCTATGGCACGGAGGGGGTTAGGTGTTATATTTGCAAGAAGCTGGGGCACACTCGTAGGAGTTGGCCCAAAGGGAACAGGAATCCCACCTCAGCTCCTATACCCGCCCCTCCCTCTGCCAAGACACCCGGTACCGCTGTGCCTACCACAGCGGGGCCCTCAAGAGCCCAGGTCCCCCCTGGGACCGTAGGAGATGTCTCTGCCCCATCTCGGGCGGTGACATCTGCACCTCTCCCAAAAGAACAGAGGGAGAAGGTAAAGCCGACGTCTCTGGGGTGGGAGGCCAAAGTGCTCAACAGCATGAGGCCTTACCCCTAGAGATAGACGTTGGGGAGCCTCCCAACGCCCCTCTGGGTTGGAGAGCATACCCCGGAGACTTGTGTTTCAGTGAATTTACCCCACCTGACACAACAAATATACCTGTCTTCGGGTCGACCGGGATCCCCTTCTGGTAGTACCACCTTCGGGTGACGCACATACGGATAAAAGGCCCCAGTTTGCGTCACCAGAGGAAGGAGATGGGTTAGGGCTGACCCCCGTGTGTGGGGGTTTGGAGGGTGTTTTGGTGAGCACTTCCGATTACATCTGGGAGTTGTCTGACCTGAACCCTCTTAGTGCGGAGTTTTGGGCAGGCACTTCATTGGGAGTGAATGCTGGGATAGACCCTCCCTTTGAGGTCCTTGCTAGTGAGTGCCCTCCCATGGTTGGTGAGGGCCCTCCCGCGGATGGTGAGGGCCCTCCCGCGGGTGGTGAGAGCCCTCCCGCCGATGGTGGGGGCCCTCCCACGGATGGTGAGGGCCCTCCTGCGGTTGGTGAGTGCCCTCCCGCAGGTGATGCGAACACCCGTGGCATGCCATTCATCTGTATGGCGCTTGAGGAAACTAGTAGGGCATTGTGTGCTTCTGTGGCCCCCGAGGATTCTCGGGAGACCACTGCCTCTGCCATGTCGCCACCAGCTGCCCCTGAACATCCTGACTCGGGGATGGAGGTGGAGAGCACAGTGGACCCCCTCGTGGAAACATCGAGGAGGGGATCCAATCTAGGGCTGAGAGAGGCCCCCGCAGAGAAGGACAGGGGTCTTGAATTCTCCAGCCAAGAGGAGCCTTGGGGAGCTGGGGCTCAGAGGGGAGTCCTCTGGCACCATGGAGTCGGTGGACTCCTCGATCCCCGTTATCCCTGCCCGGGAGCTATATAGTTTCCTGGATGAAACCCTCTGTAGACACGGACATATGAAGGTGCAGTTGGCCCTTGAGAGGTGGAAGGATGCTTCGGTCATTCTCCACTCTCTCAGAGTGCTCAGAGTATCAAGGCTAACCACAAGGACAAACTTTCCGGGACTATCGAACATGTTCGGGTCCTAAAGTTTAACAAAGTGTTGCGAAAGCACGTAAAGGCTTCTCGGGGTTAAGTACCCTGAGCACCTATGGGAAGCAAGACTCTTGATTACCAATGGCTTTGAGCATCGGTACGCTAAACGTAAATGGATGTAAGGACGGGTTTTGCAGGTTCCAGGTACTCTCCTTTTTACAAAAGGGAAAGTATTCTTTGAGTTTCCTGCGGGAAACACATACCACTCCAGAGGCTGAAGCCAGCTGGCATCTGGAGTGGCGAGGCAAGGTCTTTTTCAGCCACCTCACTTCGACATCTTTTGGGGTGATGACCCTGTTCTCCGAATCCTTTCAACCTGAGCTGCTGTTTGCCAAAACTGTTATTCCAGGTCGCCTGTTGCATCTCAGGGTCCGGTACGAGGACTACACGTTTAATTTCTTGAACGTGTATGCTCCTGCCACCGGACCCCTGAGAAGGCAGTTCTTCGTCAGATTGTCCGAATACCTGGAGACAGTCGACGCGGACGAACACGTGGTGCTCGGGGGTGATTTTAACTGCACCCTCGAGGCTCTGAGGGACCGGAATGGTCCGGAGCTACACCCGAGTTCTGCGTCGGCCTTGCGGGAGGTCATCACCCGCTACTCCTTGGTAGACGTCTGGTGAGAACAACATCCCGGGGTATCCACTGAGTTCACCTATGTTAGAGTGTTTAGAGGTGACCGGATATCCTTGTCCCGGATCGATAGGCTGTACATTTCCAGCCACAGCCTGTCGCGGGCTCAGTCCAGTACCATTAGGCTAGCGCCGTTTTCGGACCACAATTGTGTGTCTGTGACGGTGGTGCTAATACCAGCAGCGCCCTCGGCCGCCTATTGGCATTTCAACAATACGTTGTTGGAGGACAAGGGGTTTGCGACATCGGTCCGAGACTTTTGGATGGCCTGGAGAGGTTGCAGGTCAGACTTTGCCACGTTAGAGCAGTGGTGAGACGTGGGCAAGGTTCATCTGCGCCTCGTTTGTCAAGAGCATACTAAAGGTGCCAGCAGGCGGCGCGATGCTGAGATCGAGACCCTTAGGGAAGAGGTGCTCGATCTCGAGAGGTGGCTGTCTGTGGCAGGAGACCAATTCCTGCAGTGTGCATACGTGGAGAGGAAGTGCGCTCTCCGGGACTTGGAAGATCAGGGAGCTCGGGGGGCGTGTGTGCGATCCCGCATCCACTTCCTTCGGGAAGAGGGTCGCGGGTCGTGCCTCTTCTACGCGCTGGAGAAAAAGAGGGGAAACCGTAAACATATCACCTGCTTGCTAGCAGAGGACGGTACCCCTCTGACTGACCCGGAGAGCATCTGGGACAGAACCCGGAGGTTTTACGTAGATCTTTTCTCTCCGGAGTCCATCCAGCCGGATGCGTGCAGGGTCTTATGGGAGGGGCTTCCCACGGTCGGCGAGGGTGGAAGAGAGCGGCTTGAGTTACCTTTGACTCTGGCCGAGCTCTCTGAAGCTCTTAATCTCATGTCCCACGGAAAAGCGCTGGGGCTAGACGGGCTGACTGTGGAGTTCTTCCGTTTTTTTGGGGAGATGCTAGGACTTGATTTCACCGAGGTCCTGGCCGAAGCCCTGGAGACTGGTGAGATGCCCCTTTCATGTCGGCGGGCAATACTGTCTCTGCTGCCGAAGAAGGGAGATCTCCGACAGATCTCTAACTGGCGACCGGTCTCACTGCTCAGCACGGATTATAAGATCGTATCCAAAGCGCTCTCGCTAAGGCTCAAGACCATGCTGGCAGAGGTGATTTACCCCGACCAGTCCTATACTGTCCCGGGCCGGACCATTCATGACAACATTCTTCTGGTCTGGGACCTGCTACACCACGCGCAGAGGACTGGTCTGTCACTCGCCCTCCTGTGCTAGATCAGGAGAAGGCGTTTGACACGGTGGATCACCGTTACCTCATGCAGACCCTGCAGGAGTTTGGCTTTGGCCCACAATTTGTGGGCTTTCTCCGGATGCTGTAAGCCTCTGCAGAGTGTCTGGTAAAAATTAATTGGTCCCTGACGGCACCTTTTGTGTTTGGTCGGGGAGTACGTCAGGGGTGTCTGGGCAACTATACGCGCTGGCCATCGAGCCCTTCCTCTCCCTACTGAGGAGGAGGTTCACCGGGCTGGTGCTGCGGGAGCCCAGCATTCGGGTAGTCCTGTCGGCTTATGCCGATGACGTGCTCCTCGTGGCTCAGGACCTAGATGATCTGGAGCGGGCACAAGCGTGCCAAGAGGTCTACACCGCGGCCTCTTCTGCTCGGATCAACTGGTCCAAGTGCTCCGGCATTTTGGTGGGTCCCTTACAGGTGGACTCTTTGTCCCCCGCGTTTTGTAATATCTCGTGGGGGAGCGATACTCTCAAATATCTGGGAGTCTACCTGTCTGCTGCGGAGGACCCAGCCCTAGGAAACTTCAGTGAACTGGAAGAACGAGTCATTGCTTGTCTGGGGTCATGGGTGTATCTGTTGAGAATGCTTTCCCTTAGGGGAAGAACCCTGGTGATCAACCAGCTGGTGGCCAGTCAGCTTTGGCACCGGCTGATAGCCATGGGTCCGCCCCCTGAATTTATCAACAAGATCCAGAGGAGATTGATGGATTTTCTCTGGATGGGGAAGCATTGGGTCTCTGTGGGGGTTGCGTGCCTTCCTTTGGAGGAGTGTGGACAGGGAGTGGTGTGTGTCCGCTCCCAGTTACACACTTTCCGCCTCCAATACCTGCAGAGATACCTATTCGCGGATCCGTCTCCGCAGTGGTGCCAGCTGGCGACCAGTTTCTTTCGACAGCTGCGCAGTATGAGGTATGACCGGCAACTGTTTATCATCAGGCCCGAGGGTTTAGGGAGAAACCTCTCGGAGCTGCAAGCATACTACCGGGACTTATTAAAGGCCTGGAAACTGGTCTCCGCGACCAAGAAGGAACAGGCGGTGGGGGTTGATTTTCTCGCCGAGCCCCTGCTGTATAATCCGGCAGTGGGGGCTCGGATGTTGGATTCACCCTCTATTTGCCGCCGGCTAATCCTGGCGCAAGTTACCAGAGTCGGGGATCTCCTGGACTATGAGCGGCAAGACTGGGTAAGCGCAGAGGCGCTTGCGCCCCGTATGGGTATGCTTACTGCCCGTGTCCCTCGTCGTTTGATCCGGGAGATTAAAGATGCAATCCAACCCGACTCACGCACCTTCATCGAGGGGGTTTGGCAGACCGGAGAGCATTGTCAACCTATCAACTTCAGCTCTCCGGATCTTTGCGTAGAACCCAAACCACCGCAACCCCCTCGGGCTCCTATCTCCCCCAACCTCAGCAGGTTGGGGGATATGTCCCTGGCATGTTTCCGCGGCATGCCGAGGAAAGTCCTGTATTCTCTGGTGCTCCATATAGTGCACTACCTCACCCTTGTCACCCTCCCAGATACCATCTGGAGGCGGGTATTTCTTGGGAACGAGGGCGAGAGACCCCGGTGGAGAGAGCTCTTTTCAGCTTTTGTTCCCCGTCCCGCCGGGGATTTGAGTTGGAGGGATTTGAGTCCGCTGGGACGGTTTCGGAGTTTGCCTCCCAGTGGGCGTTAGGCGGGGTGCTCTGCTCGGTATCCCCCATCATGGGTTCTTTTGAGTTAACCCTTCTTTTTTAAGTGCACTTTTTACAGTGCACTTGTTGGTTCCCTTATATATTTGTTTGACTGGTTTTTCTTTGTTCTACTTGGCAACAAGTAGAATTGCTGTTTAACTGAGGCTGAAGAATCGACTACCTCTCCATATATCGCTGATATAAGTCCCTTAGTGTCGGTTTCTGCCCGACAAAGCTTTTCGAATTTTTTGTCAGGGGGGGTATGGGGCCAATTTATTGTAGAATGCTCTTATCTGGAGATATTTAAAGAATTCTGAGTGGGGAATATTTTGTTCTGATCTGATGTGTTCGAATGTTTTAATTTTAAGATCAAAACCCTCCAGGTCCTTGATCCTATTATATCCTTTTGACCTCCAAATTGTACAATTACTGCCTGTTAGACCAGGTGCGAACCTTGGATTATTCCATAAGGGGGACATTAGGGAGTTAACAGATGTAAGAGAGTTTTTAATTTTTGAAGCCTCCCAGACCGATAACGAGTTAGTCATTGAGGTGAGCGGCAGATCAATGTGTTTTCTGGAACTTTTGGGTAGCCAAATTAAACTGCTAAGGTCCAATGGGGAACAAGCAGAACTTTCAAACTCCACCCATCTTTTCAATTTAGGGTCGGAGTGCCATTATATGACATGACTTAATTGTGCCGCTTTATAGTACGATAACAGGCAGGGTACCGCTAAGCCTCCTGCTAATACAGATCTTTTCATTTTTGTTTTATTAACTCTCGTTTTTTTCCCCTTCCATATAAACTTAGAGATTTCAGACTGAAGCGAGAAAATATCTTTCAGTCTGAGTGGCACTGGTAAAGATTGGAAGACGTATAGGATACGGGGTAGTAAATTCATTTTAATGCTATGTATCCTACCTATCCAGGAAATTTTCTTGGAGGCCCATCTGGAGAGGTCTTTTTTCAATGACCGAATTAGGTTGGGATAATTTGCGGAATAAATATTTTATGGATTTCTTTTGCCAATTAAATTGGAAGTTGAGCTTTAACAATTTCTCAGTACGACTAGGGAGATTAATGTTTAGAGCTTCCGATTTGGATTGGTTTATTTTAAATCCAGAGACTTTGGAGAATCTGTCAAGTAGGTCAAATAGGTTTGGGAGGGAAGTGAGGGTCTTTGAGATTATTAATAAGATATCATCCGTGTACAGGGCCGCCTTATGTATTTGTGAATATGCGTTAAACCCTGAGATATCTGGGTTGTCTCGGATGTGTGCCTCCAGAGGTTCAATACATAGGGCAAACAGGAGAGAGGATAATGGGCACCCCTGTCTCGTGCCGCTCTGAATCTGGAATGGGAGTGAGGGGAAACCCTGATGTATAACCTTGGCTGTTGGGCCTGAGTATAGAGACATAATTGCTCTGCTCACCTGATCCCCGAATCCAAATGCTGCGAGCTTTTCCTTAAGATATGGCCAGTCAATCCTATCAAAGGCTTTTTCTGCATCCAGACTTAATAACATACTTTGAGTGTTATTTTTGTTTGCCAATTCAAGCAGATCAATAAATCGTCGGGTATTGTCCGCTGCCTGCCGTCCCTTAATAAAGTCGACTTGATCTGGGTGTATTAGTCTGGGTAGGATTATACTCAATCTGTTGGCCAGGAGTTTAGCGAATAATTTGATATCCATATTGATTAATGATATAGGTCTATAACTTGTACAATGCAACGGATCTTTCCCAGGCTTATGTATGAGAGATATAGACGCCCGCAGCATATCTCCGAGGATTGGGGCTCCCGCTAAAATCGCGTTGAACATGTGGAGCAGCCTTGGGGCAAGTAATTCTGAGAATTTCTTATAGTAGAGCCATGAGAAGCCATCCGGACCCGGTGCCTTTGAAGATTTGAGTTCTTTGATAGCCTGTGACACTTCTTCCAATGTGAAGTCAGCGCCCAGCTTGTTGCTTTCGCTCTCTGTTAATCTCTCTAGTTTTGAGCTGGCCAAGAAATCTCTTAAAGCCTTGCTCGTTTTGCTGTTATGTGCCACTTTCTTCCCATCATATAAGGAGCCATAGAAAGAGCCAAATTCTTCTACTATCTTTTGGGGGTTGGATGTGTGGATGTCAGATTTTAAGCGTAAAGCTCGGATATTAAACTTTGATTGTCTCTCTTTTAGCGCTCGTGCTAGCATCGTATCCGGCCTGTTAGCTTTTTCATAAAACTTCCTCTTTGACCAGCTTAGTGAGTTATCGGCCCAGGAGGTTAATAACATGTTTAGTTCAATTTTGGTATCTTTTAATGTCTGAAGTGTTTGTTTGTTTGGGTGAGACTTGTGAGATACTAGAAGAGAGTGGAGTTTGTCTTGGAGAATGACAATTTTAGCGTCTCTCTCCCGTTTTCTTTTAGCGGTGATGCTGATTAATAGGCCCCTCAGTATTGCTTTGTGAGCTTCCCAAAGAGTAATATGAGATTCCACAGAGCCTGTATTTAGTTTAAAGAATTGATCAATATCTTGACCTATGGCCTCACAGAGTACGGGTATCTTTAAAATTGATTCATTTAGTTTCCATTTCGCCCCTGGTCTAAAGGCCTGAATTTTGTTGCACCGTAGCTCTATAGGTGCATGGTCGGACCATGAAATATCATGGATCTCGGAACGAACGACCATAGGGAGCAGTTGACCCGAAACGAAGAAGTAGTCGATTCTGCTATATGTTATGTGTGGGTGGGAGTAAAAAGTATAATCCTTACTCGTTGGGTGTGTCTCTCTCCAAATGTCCACTAATTGGTTATCTTTTATGTTTTTAAGGAGGGAGGAATGAGCTTTTTTGTTGTCTGAGTCTTTTCCCCCTGATCTGTCTAGGGAAGCTTGCATTACTATATTGAAATCACCTGCGAGGATTATGCTGCCTTGAGATATTGAACTTAAGATTCGGAAAAATTTATTGAAGAATGCAGCATCTTGTATACATGGGGCATATAGGGATGCTAAGGTGATATGTTGTTCATGTATAGTGCCTACAAGGATTCGAAAACGGCCTTCCGCTTCTTTTTTAACTGTTTGGACTACAAATGGGGTTTTGTTACTAAAGAGTATAGCTACACCGCCTTTTTTTGGTGGGCGCCGAATATGTATAGAACTGGGAGAAGCCCTTGTCTAAAAATGTAGGTGTATTGTTTTTACTAAAGTGTGTCTCCTGGAGGAGCAACACTTCAGCTTGCTTCCTCCTATAGTCGGAAAAGGCTAGTCTTCTTTTTATTGGGCTATTAAAGCCCTTAACGTTGTGTGAGATAAGGTTTAATGCCATTTTACATTAGGGAGGAGTTACGATGTGTCATATGATGGATACTCACTGCTAATGTTGCCTGATGTAGTCTTATCTTTGTCTTTTCCTGCTTGCGTCTGGAGTGTGACTCTTGGATCCCGGTATCTTGGGAGTGTGGTTGGGGGGGAGGAGGTGGGGAGAGGTTGTACGTACTGGGAAAGCTACATGGGGGAAAGAGCAATATAAATTAAGTAACGTACAAAATAAGAAAAGTAAAAAAAGGTAGGGGGAAAAAGGAAAGACAAGAGCTCGCCTCGGGGGCCCCCGAGGACGGCACCTGCGCCTAGAGGGAGGGTCTTCAGGTCCCATCACCCGGATGAGCCCGCCTCCAAAATTGGAGTCAGACCTCCCAAGGTCTTGAGGCTGGTCCCTTGAAAAAGGGGACCAAGTTAGAGAACGCATATGCCACGACGAGGCTGGGCCTGCCGGCATTCGTCTAATGAAAAAACAAAATTGCAGCAAATAGCTCGAAAGTATTAAACAGGTATTAAACAGGTTATATACCCTAAACTGTGAACTGTAAGTACAGAAATATGGCTCTTTCTGTAAGAGAACGTAAAACTCACTGGGAAACCGCCCAAAACCCGCCAGAGCCTTTGAGCCTAGACCTCCCGTATCGACAATTTATCCCGTTTGGGAGTACAGTCTAAGTATCCGGGATAGATATTAAAGCATATTTTCAGTTATCTGACACCGCCTAACTTTACATAAACCTACAGCCGAATAGACAGGCATATGCATATATACTAATATACATGGGAGCGAACGCGGGGGGGACACCCGTGGACCGTAATTAGTGATAACTGCTTATTGTGGGAACAGCATAGTTAACAATAATTCCTGTAATAGATAGTGTAGTTATTGTTTAAGTATTGAGTTAAGGATTTGAGTTATACATTTTAGAAACCTTAGGAATATGGATAGTTCCTGATGAGAAACCCATCCTATCCGTGAGGCAGTCGGATAGAGAGTGTGCCCCCCCGAATCCCTCTCAGCTAGATAAAAGCTGGATGTTTCGGTTTTATTGTGGTGACGAACCAGAGTCAAAGTCAGTGAGGAAATATATTAATATATAATAATATATTAATCCGCCGTTCGGGCAGGGGGACAAGAAATTGATTGCCTCTTTTTAATTAAAACTGGGAGGTGAAACAGGTGTGTGTCAGTTGTGAGTATTAGAAGGACAGATGGGATTAGCGGGGGTTAGAAATGTACCTAATCCGGGTGTGTATAGTTAATATATTTACCTAACAGATAACTATATATATAGGTATAATGGGTACCGACAGGTGTGTGTATATAGCAAGGATAGTGCCTCAGCGGGGTTAAAGCCTCATTCCTCCAGCCTGGGGGTTCAAGATGTGGCCAGGTATGATCCCAATCCAAGGGCAAGGTAGATCATAAAATAACTCCCGCTGAGGTATCCTGCGACCGAATAAGTAAGCCTACTTATGAAAATTATAACCATATGCCTAACCATTCAGATATCCAAATAGGTAGTCACGTAGGTAGTTATGCAACTTATTTAACCCCTACAGCTTTATAGAAAGTTAGAGATATCCTGTAGCAAACCTATATAGTCTACATGGCCTATTTATAGTCTATATAACCCAGGTACATGTTGTTTCTGTCTGCTTCTCTGCATTGCACGTAATACGGTATATAATCTAAATATACTCAAAGCACCATTTCTCATTCTTTCTATTATGCCGAGCTATGTCACCCTGTATTATATTATATTAAACTATCTAAATCTATATTCTTGTAAAAAGTGTGCGTCCCAAGATTATAGATACATATAGCTGCAGGTGCACATGTAACGTTGTGTCTTGTCATATACGATATCACACAACAAATGAATGCTTCATGTGTACAATTCACGATCTATGCATTAGCATATATTTATACAAATAATTTCTCATCAACAGATATATGTAGCTAAGCTGTGGTACGTGTGTGGAGACATACCTAACAATACATATAACCTTAACTACACATGCATATCCATATATAGACAGGTATACCTTTAGGGATGTAACCACATGAGTCAGTGTGATATGTTAGTTTATTAGTTTTGTTACGTGTGATGTGTTGGGATGTGTTGTGTGTTGAGTACAGTAGTGTGTTAGTTAGTGGGGCGATGACTGGGGAAAATGTTTAATAAGGGTCTCCACTGTGGCATGTCTCCGAGGGCTAGGGAACCTCCGGTCTGCTCCTCCAGCTGCTTCCTTGTGAGTCGGGGTCCTTCCGCATCCGGCTCCATGACCCATGATGATGGCGGCGACGGCAGCCATCTTGGTGGTGGCGTCGGAGTGTAGTGTATTCTGGATCTCACGAGAGGTGGAGGGGTGAAGATGACGTCATACCCGGTTTCACGCCATCTTCATTGCAGCTCCCGCGCTGTACCATGGAGGATCGGGGTAAGATGGCTGCTGCTCGAAAGTGGTGTGCGGCTCATCTCCGGGTTACGATCAGGATCTTGAGAGCGGAGGTAGGTCCAGGCACTGGCGGGAAGGGGTATTCTGAGCAGTTAACTTTGCGGTTCCTCTTAAGGATGGGGTAACCTTAGGGCGAAATCAGAAATGCGGGGAACTGGTTCAATCCGAGCCTGATGCCTCAGGGGCAGTCATTCCCTTAGGTTTGTTGGCTCCCACTTTGGACCAGAAGGGGCCCGGGGCACTGTTAGACGTAGACGGAGGATTTGGTAGCGGGGAACCTGGCATGTTTCGGGTGGCTCCGGGGATGCCCAGTTTAATTAGGAAACTCTCCCCATCCTCCGGTTTCCTTAGGGTATGGGCTACCCCGTTCTTGATAGATAGAAGGGCACAAGGGAACAGCAGACGATATTTAATGTTGTTGTCCCGCAGTACTCGTGTGGTGGGGGCCAGGGCTCTTCTTTTCATGAGGGTAGCCGGGGCCAGGTTTTGATATACCTGGAGCTTAACTCCTTCAAACTCCAGTGACCTGGCCTCTCGGGCAATTCTGCACACTTCTTCCTTTGTGTGGAAGTGGTGAAACCTAGAGACAATATCCCTGGGAGGGTCCCCGCTCTGCGGTTTCCCGCGGAGAGCTCGATGGCATCGATCTAGCCTTATCTCTGCCTCCGGTTTGTCCGGAAAGAGGTGCTCTAGCCACCTGAGGGTGAAATCTTCTGGGTCAGTGATGCTTTCTGGAACTCCTCGTAATCTAATGTTGCATCTCCTGTCACGATTCTCCGCGTCCTCTGCTTTATCCTCCAGGAACTTGACTTTGTCAGTCAGAGAGGATATTTGTTCTTGTGTATGGGAGATGGCAGCCATTGATTCATCAGTCTTTGATTCAAGAGTGTCAGTTCTTTCACCCAGGGCATCTATGTCCTTTCTGAGGGCCCATAGCTCAGATTTGAAAAACTTTTTCATTTGTGAGCAGAATTCTTTTAAGTCCTTTCTGCGAACCACTTCTTCATCCCCTTCATCTTCCGTGAGGGGATCTGCCTCGGGGTCATTATTAGCAGGGTGGGTGGGAGACACCATCTTGTCCTGTTTGTCTGATGGGGGCACCGCTTTCCGTCTGAAATATGTAGATACCGGCTGGCTTTTGGTGCGGGCAGTTCTGCCTGAAGCCATCTCTGCAGTTTTCTAAAGCTTTTGCTGTATAGTGAGCCGGGGAGTGTTTGAAATTTCCGCTTTTATTATGCTTAAGAATGCCGACAGGTGAGGAGCTCTAGGATCAGGACTCCATTCACCTCTGTGTCGCGCATGTTATAGTTTGATATTGGTTTACTTTTAATTGCATGTTTTTTTTTCCAATTTTATTGTATTTCATTATTCTATTTATTTTTACAGATTTTTTAATGTTTTATTCTTTTATTTTCTCACAATTTCTTTTAAAAATAGTTTAATTAATAACTGCAGAAGAATTACAAATGGTTATTAAAATGATTATTATTGTCACCTCCCCTTCCCCCTCTTCCCCCTTTTTTTTTTTTCCCCCAACCCTCCCCCCCCTCATTTTTGTACAATTAAAATGTCAATAAAAACTAAGTTGGAAAAAATATATATATTTTCATTTTATATTGTTTGTTATCTTCTTCAGGAGAAGGGACATGCATGGGGTCAGGCCACTACTTATTGGGGTAGGGTTGCTTTGGCTCATGTCTCTGGTAGGGATGACAAGGAGGATCATAATAATGATGGGAGAAAAGAGGACACAGTATCCGGAAGAGAAACCACTTCCAACTTCCATGAGAAGAAGGTGGACATATTGTAATCTTGCACCCAAGAAAACTGTGCATTGTTCAGGAAAGGTCCATTTCAATATATGTAGTGCCATCATTCATAGGGGGATGGAAGTGACCCACTTTGTGGTCACTGTTCTGCAAAGCCACCTGTGCCATCATCATAGGAAGATACCACAGCCAACAGTCTTCCACTAGACAGGTCACAAGGTAACCACCACCATTTCCATTGCCCTTACAGAGGATTGCCACCAGGGCTACAGAGGCCAGTGGGCTGCTCAGACAGTCAGTTGCCCTCGCCTTGAAACAGTGCTGACTCCACCTTACCAATAATCACCACCTCCAGTAGTCCCACCACCATCACAGCCGGGACTGTGAATGGGAACAGAGGCAGTGTCAGGGACAGAGTATTACATGGGCTATTGCATTACATATGAAACAGTTACAGTAGGGTATAAACTCACCATACCAAGCACTGTGCCAATCTACAGTAGATGTTACAGTTGTGGTTGGCAAATGCTAGTTTGTTTTGGCCCCACAAAATGTAATTATGCTATTGGCAACTGGCAATAATAATTATGATGCCAATGATGGACATGGCAGTGTGATGGCGCTCATCTATAACCAGGAGGCTGACAAGCAGGGCTATGTAAGGATATGGAAATTGACCACAGACCTTGGGACTGAGTTCTGATCGAGAAGAATATCTGGGCCACATGTCGAGGCCGTGATGGAGTGCAGCAGCATAGTCAGGGTGACGGTTCCAAGGTCAGGGCAGGAGAGCATCAAACAGAGTCCAAGTCCAGGCAAAGGTACAGTACAGCAAAGGCAAAAGTAGCAGCTAAACAGACAGGGTGCTGGAACAGAAGGATCAGACACTGGCTGAGAGAAAATGGCTTCCTTATAAAGGCATAGCCCAGGTGTAGCCAATCTCAGTCTCCATCTTAACTGAGGGTGATTTGAGGCTACTTCGGCCATCTTGCTTCAGGGCGCATGAAGCCACCAGCGATAGTAATTTATGAAGCCGAATAATCTTTGAATGGAGTTAAGGGCAGTGGGGTCAGGCCATTCAAAGACAGTAGAGACCTTTTCTGGGTTCATTTCAAAGCAGTTAGAGGTAATAATGTATCCCCAAAAAATAAATCTTCCATTGCTCAGAAATTTCTACAATTTTGAAAAGAGATGTGGTTGCATAAGTCTCAATAGGACCTGCCTGACCAAAGCCTTTTGTTCGTCCATGGATTTGGAGAAAATTATGATACAGCTGAACCTCATTATAACACGGTACTTGGGGTCCACATATTGCCACAGCGTTATAACGAGGATTGCGGAAACAAAATGGACGTCACATTCAGGGTTTCCGCGTCCAACAGAGGGGGAGTGTATGTGTGTGTGAGGGAGGGAGGCGCTGGCAGCAGCACAATCCCAGAAGAATCAAGAGAGGTAGGAGATCTTTGTGTGCCTGTGTGTGAGACGGGGGGGGGGGAGGAGGGAGGCGCCAGCAGCATCACTTACCTAAGATGATTTTGTAATACACTGGTATATATTATTATTCGGTTAATTTCCATGGATCCTGCCAATCTATGCAACATGATGCAGTCTTCCACCCACAGGAATGGTTACAAACTTTGCACTCTTGTACTTTTACCTATTACCATGATGATCTCTGGGTCCCTTTTTCACTTCAAAACATTGCAGTCATAACAAGGCGAATAATGTAACACTCCTGTCTTATCTTACAATGATTTGCTGATAACGGAAACTATTGAAACAAGGACATACTGTACTGGATGCCTCAGTATAGCTTTCCTACATTTATATCAGGTGCAGGTGTAGGCAACATTTCTGTTCCATTAGGGCAAACTGAGTTTTACCTAATGAATGGAAAAGTTGTCGCTCTCTGCCAAAGACTAGCTGCAAAACTGGTGCCAACAATGCACAAGGTGTATAAAAAAAACAGTCAAGAACAATTGCTTCAAATGGGATTTTTATCTCTGTTGTATCTAATGCAGTTTTTGCATCAGTAATGCACATCCTGCAGCTGGAAGAGTTGCTCTCTACTATAGAAAATGAATGTATTGCTATAAACCAGGCACTTTCGAAGATGTCCTTGCACAAAGCACTGAGAAGAGATTGTGTGTGTATGTGTGTGTGTGTGTGTGTGTGTGTGTCTCTGTGTGTGTGTCTCCGTGAGTGTTCAAAAAGCAATAAAGCATTGAATATTTGTTTAAAAAAAAATGCTGCTTAGCTTTTTAAAAACTAGAGCCATGCTCAGACTGCGTTATAAGCGATCTGCGGTGTAACGGATCGCGCTATAACTGGGTTGAGCTGTATCTTCCAAATATACAATAACCAAGAGGTTAATGAGATTTTGGAATACTTCATTAATGAAGATCTAAAACACCACTGGAGTGTTAAACAGGCCTAAGAGCATGACCAGATATTGATAGTGTCCATTCCTTGTATTGAAAGCCCTTTCCACTTATTGCCCTCCTAAATAATGTTGTATGCAATGTGGAGATCGAGTTTCATAAACATTCTAGATCCCCTCAGTCAATCAAACTATTTGGGTATCAGAGGAAAGGGCTACTGTTTTTTAAAAGTCATTTTATTCAGGCCCCTATAGTTAATGCTGCTTCTCAAGCACGAAAAAGAGCCCTGACCCTCGGGAAGAGGACTTGAGAATAAATCCCTCCTTGAGGTTCTTCAGGATAACTCCTTCATGGCCTTCATTTCCGGTTCAGAGAGGGGTTACATATGAGCATGGGGAGGATCTGAGCCTGAGAGAAGGTCTATACTGCAATCATAGGGCTGATGCGGGGGAAGTTCCTCATCTTGTCTTTTGTCTTAAATGTCCAGGAACTCTAGGTAGCTTTCGACCAGGCTAGGGGCAATGGCATCCCTTGATAGTTTTGGCCACACTAGAGTCAGAATTTAGGAGACAAGGTGTTTGTCAGGCCTGGCTCCACACTGTTACTTGTCCTATGGTCCACTCAATCTCTGGATGGTGTTGCTGGAGCCATGGAAACCCCCAAATTACTAGGGACCAAGTAGAAGATATTATGTTGAAGCAGAGAGTTTCATGATGGGTGGAGCCCACAGACACTTGTTTGGGTAACATTTCCAAGGAAATGGTCCCCGGACAATAGGTCTACCATTAATGGTCTCTACTGCCTGTGGATCCTTCTGTTGTCTAAGCGAAATGGTTTGGGGCTGTGTGAAGGCATGATCCAGAAAGTTAGCAGCTGTCCCTGAGTAAATGAACCCCAGGAAAGATGTATCAGCAGCAGTAGTCGAGTAGGTAACACTGGAGGAGGAATTCCTCTATCCTCACTAGAAGTTGAAGTTTCCCTGAAGGGTAGGTCAGGTACAGAGATGGTGACTCTTTAAGCCACTATAGAGACAGAGGCCGGAAGAGCATCGTCGATCCTCTTCTTTTGAGACAGTCTAGTACACCAATTTGCATGGGTTCCCCTGGGTTAGGGGAATCAGTATGGGAATGCAGAGGATACAATGCTGGGGGAGAGTTGGGAACTTCCTGAGTGTGAATCTTCTCATACTGTTGCTCCCAGATCTGAATGTCCATGCGGATTAAAAGGGTGATCAGTTCATCGAGAGCCTTAAGAGTCTCCCAGCTCACCAATGGAACCTGAACTGTTCGCAGAGCCCCTGCCAGAAGGCAGCCATTAAAGCCTTATTGTGCCATCCTGTCTCGGCTGCGAGGGTGCAAAATTAATTTGCATACTAGCCCACTGTCTGGATCCCTTGACGTATAGGAATCAGTGACGTGGAGACGCAGAGGAGGTACGCCCTGGAATGTAGAATACTTTTTTTAAGTCCCGAATGAAGAGCAGAGATTCGTTCACCAAGGTGGAGTCTTTCTCCCCGATAGGGGAGGGCCATACCATAATCTCACCCCCACCAAAAGAGAAACAGTATAATGTATGCTACTCTGGTGCAATTGGTGGTGAACATCAGTGTCTGTAAATGGAACTGGATAGCACACTGGTTCTGCAAGCCCTGGCATGCAGCTGGAGGCTTACCCATAGGGCATTGGCAGGATATGGAAACTGACCACAGGCCTAGGAACTGAGTCCTGATCCAGGAAATTATTGGAGGCACAGGCCGAGTTCGGGATGGGGTGCAGCAGCGTAGTCGGGGTATGGTTCCAAGGTCAGTTTAGGAGAGCGGAAAACAGAGTCAAAGTCCAGGCAAAAAAGTACAGCAAAGACAAAACATAGCAGGAAACCAGATGGGTTCCAGGAACACAAAGAACAGACACCTTTGCTCGGGTATTGGCTGAGATCAAATGGCTTCCTTATAAAGGCCTAGCCCAGGTGTAGCCAATCCCAGGCGCCATCTTGGCTGAGGGCAATTTGAGGCCACTTCGGCCATCTTGCTTCAGGGCACTGTTGCCTGAAGGAGCATGGGAGCAACACCAAATCCTTATAGGCAGACACTTGAATATTTGGTAATATCTACAGTATTAGTTTCCAGCTGATTCGATGGCAGTGTTGGTAGAGAATATCACATCATATCCCAACAGAGGGAACACTGAATTGTGCACATGTGTTCATGTACAGTAGCTGTGTGATTTGTACAATCAAGCCACAAATATCCGGCTTTTGGTTGTGGGAGATGGCACGGTATAGGTGATGCAGCCATAGCTGTCGCTGCAAACACAGTAAGGGGCATTAATGCAACCACAATATTTACCCCAATAAATACTGCCGCTCCATTGAACACAATCGTAAGGCATGCCATATCTCACGTAAAGCACATACAATCTACCTACAGTACATCAATTGTATTGTATTGTATGTCTTTATTTATATAGCGCCATTAATGTACATAGCGCTTCACAGTAGTAATCAAATAAATACCAGATAATATAAATAACAGATCATGGGAATAAGTGCTTTAATATGTAGAATGCCAGTGCGTCAGAAAAAAAAAAATTCTACATCAACGTTTATATCTAAACTTTCTTTGTGCCTTCTCTGTCTTGTAAGTGTTGTATTGTGCAAATGTGCTATTTTCTAAATGTTATGCTTCTTAGAGTATAGTAATATCTTCCTTTTAGGAGTCAATATATATATTTTCTAATTATTTGATTAAATAGCACTTTTTAATTTTTAGTTTTAATTTTAACTCTTGTTTTTCTTCTTTTTGTATATTATTTAGTATTATTATTATTATTATTATTAGTATTAGGTCTTTTGAAAAACATTTATGTTTGTTATGTTTCTTTTCTTTTTGCACCAGGGTATGAAGCCGTTTTTTGACGTCACAGACGTTTTTTTAGATAAACTGTTGAGTCATAATTAATAAAGTTGTATTTGTCCTAGGGCTCAGTGCACCAATCAGAGAGCATCACCCTTAAGCTCATGTCCCTTGCATTGTAGGGAGGGATGTGTTCGTTACAATAAAGTTTGTTGATATGACGCAATCCCATTATCCAATCAGGATGCGTCTAGGAGGAGATGCCATCCGATTGGTTGGACTGTCCGTGACGTCACCCGATCGGCGCCAGGGTATAAATTTTGGCTTCTTATGGCGTTATGTACACCTTGAGAAAGGGCATACTGCCCGAAACGCGTTGGTGGACCTTTGCTGTTGCTTTTTTTTTATGTAATAAATAATTGTTGCTTCTGCATACCGTGAGCCTCCTTCTGTTCCTTCTGGCAGTGCACTGCCAAATTTTTCTACCTGGATAAGTGCTTTAGACATAGAAGTAACATGAAGGAAGAGGAGTCCCTGCCCCGAAGAGCTTACAGTCTAATTGGAAGGTAGGGAGAACGTACAGAGACAGTAGGAGGGAGTTCTGGTAAGTGCGTCTGCAGGAGGCCAAGCTTCATGTGTTCAGAATATCCACAGTGCTATTCATACTGTATGCTTCTTTAAGCAAGTGTGTCTTAAGGTGGGTCTTAAAGGTGGATAGAGAGGGTGCTAGTCGGGTACTGAGGGGAAGGGCATTCCAGAGGTGTGGGGCAGTCAGTGAAAAAGGTTAAAGGTTAAAGGCAGGAGAGGGCTTTAGATTCAAAGGGGGTAGAAAGAAGACATCCTTGAGAAGAACGCAAGAGTCTGGATGGTGCATAACGAGAAATTAGGGCTGAGATGTAAGGAGTGGCAGAGGAGTGTAAATCTTTAAAAGTGAGGAGAAGAATGGAGTGTGAGATATGGGATTTGATCGGAAGCCAGGAGAGGGATTTCATGAGGGGAGATGCTGATACAGATCTAGGAAAGAGTTGAGTGATTCTGGCAGCAGCGTTTAGGATAGATTGTATGGGAGACAAGTGAGAAGCAGGAAGGCCGGACAGCAGGAGATTACAGTAATCAAGACGGGAGAGAATGAGGGCCTGAGTCAGAGTTTTAGCAGTCGAGCAACAGAGGAAAGGGCGTAGCTTTGTTATAATGCGGAGGAAAAAGCAACAGGTTGTAGAAATGTTTTGAATGTGAGGGGCGAATGTGAGAGAGGAGTCGAGTGTGACCCCTAGGCAGCGTGCTTGGGCTACTGGGTGAATGATCGTAGTTCCAACAGTAATGTGGAAGGAGGTAGTAGGGCCAGGTCTGGGAGGAAGTACTGTATGAGGAGCTCTGTTTTAGCCATGTTTAGTTAAAGGCGACGGAGGACCATCCAAGATGATATAGCAGAGAGACCTTCAGAAACTTTGGTTTGTACAGCAGTTCATCCATTAGCAGAAAATCCTAATGAATAGAATAGTCCGGGAACAGAAGATAATTCCTACACTTTTGCACGCACTCGCAGACACACATTCTTGCAGGTAAATCACAGTAAAAAAAAAAAAGAGCCCTGAAGTTAAAAAGCCCGAATTTTCCAGCTAATTGCACACTCTAAATGCTTAACTGGAAGCTATTGGCTTTTAACAACAAACGGGTATGTTTCCCTGGCACCTGACTATTTTAAGCCTGCGTCTGCCACCCGTGCTGAACTTTAAACTATTAACAGCATTACAAAGGAATCTGAATGTTTTATTGCTGGCACTCAGGGACGTTATTGTTCACATTATTTCAACTGCAGATCATTAAGTGTGCAGGTTTTTTTTATTTATTTTTTTATTCCTGGCTTCTGATTGTTTCTGCCAAGGGTTGGATCAGAAATTATTACAGCTCCCCATTCACAAAATCCACTTCCCTTTAATGGGTATTGTTAGTCTTGCCAGGAAAGCTTTTTTGAAAACTCCTGGTCTCGCATCCACTTATTAAAGACATTTGTTGCTCAACCTTTAAGTTGCTTTAAGGAGATGCAGTGGGGGCTCTTTTCCATAGATATGTCGAAACAGAATTCCATAGCCCCTTTCACGTTCGGGTTGACACTTTCATATTTGACAGCACGCAATTTATAATGTATGACGAGATACATCACACGCATACTGTACACGCATCACACGCATACTGTACACCACCAATTAGTTGTTTTTTTTTTTTTAAAAAAGCATTTTCAAACACTCTCACTATATGATTTTATTTTCTCCAAAAATACATTTGTTCTGTGTTTGTTAAAGGTACAATAAATGACTTTCTGCCTAATCAGTTATTATATTCTGTATTACATGCTTTTTAGCGTGAGCTAAATAAAAATAGAAAACACTGAAGAAATGCTGAGAAACAATTTTTTGGACTGAGATTGAACATCCTAGAAATTATCTGATCTTAATGAATTTATATATCTTTTGAGGAAAGACATAAGTAGTTTATACCTCTATCTATATATCTAACTGCTGTATCTATCAATCGAACTACTGTGTCTATCTATCTATCTATCTATCTATCTATCTATCTATCTATCTATCTATCTATCTATCTATCTATCTATCTATCTATCTATCTATCTATACTGTTCCTATCTATCTGTCTATATACTACACTGTACCTATCTATCTACAGATGCAGCCACCAGTATTAGAACACTTACCTGGGAAATTCTGGGAGATTCTGGGACAGTCTCACAGTACAGTAAATGCCTCGACATTGCTACAACATTTCTGTGAGATTCTTAATGGCCCATCGGATTAACACAGCAGGGGCCCCTGTAGTCCCATTCAAACTGGGACTCCAGGGACCCCTGCTGTATTAATCTGAAGGGCCATTAAGAATCTCACAGACACGTTGCAACAATGTGGAGGCATTTACTGTGAGACTGCCCATGAATCTCCCAGACAAGAGTTCTAATACTCGTGGCTGCATCTGTAACTACACTGTGCCTATCTATATGTCTATCTAACTACACTGTACCTATCTATCTGCCTATCTAACTACACTGTACCTATCTGTCTATCTAACTACACTGTACCTTACTATCTGTCTATCTAACTACACTGTACCTATCTATATGTCTATCTAACTACACTGTACCTATCTATCTGCCTATCTAACTACACTGTACCTATCTGTCTATCTAACTACACTGTACCTATCTATCTGTCTATCTAACTACACTGTACCTATCTATATGTCTATCTAACTACACTGTACCTATCTATCTGTTTATCTAACTACACTGTACCTATCTATCTGTCTATCTAACTACACTGTACCTATCTATCTGTCTATCTTACACTGTACCTATCTATCTGTCTATCTAACTACACTGCACCTATCTATCTGTCTATAAAACTGCACTGTACCTATCTATCTGTCTATCTAACTACACTGCACCTATCTATCTGTCTATAAAACTGCACTGTACCTATCTATCTGTCTGTCTAACTACACTGTACCTATCTATCTGTCTATCTAACTACACTGTACCTATCTGTCTGTATTACTACACTGTCTATCTGTCTGTATAACTACACTGTCTATCTGTCTTATAACTACACTGTACCTATCTGTCTGAATAACTACACTGTACCTATCTGTCTGTAAACATTGCTACATTGCCCACCAAGTCCACCCTCTTTTGAAACTCTAGTTGGCAAAATCTGCCTCCCCTTTTCTAAGCCCATCTTGCTTGCTGGCATCTACCGCCCCCCTAAAGCCCCTCTACAATCCCTGACTGATATCACCCAGTTTCTTGGCTCCATTTCCTCTCTGAATGAGAAGAGTGAGCTGCTAGTTCTTGGGGATTTCAACTTCAATTGGCTTGACCCTAAAAACCACAAAATCCAGATACAACTCAAGTCACTTAACCTATCGCAACTCATTTCCCAACCGACACGAATAAACCTGAAGTCGCATAACCATTCCTTGCTAGACTGGATTCTCTCCTCAAACCCCAGCAGAATCCAATCCTCTGGCATCCTTCCTGACATTTTCAGTGACCATGCAATAGTGTACTGTGTAAGGAAAATTAAACCGCCCCATTCAAGCCCCAAAGTTCTCCTCACTAGAACATTTAAAAACTTTAACCCACGACAGTTTCTGGATGACCTTACCAACTGCCCATGGCACAGAATCGATTTAATCCCCGACCCTGACTCTGCGCTCGACTATTTCCAATCCGAGTTCTTAAAACTCTGCGATACCCATGCTCCACTACGCAAAATAAGGGTACGGGGGGCCCACCTTCCATGGGTTACACCTGACCTTATAGCACTCTACCAGTTCAGGGATGCCTTGTGGAAAAGCTACAAAGTAACTGGCACTACCAAGGATCTCAATCACTACAGATGCCTGCGGAACGTGTGCACAAGGCAAACAAGGCATGCAAAAGCACAATATTACTCTGACAATCTCCTCCAGAATACATCAAACCCAGCTAATTTCTGGAAGGTTATCAACAATATATTCCAGCCTCCTAACCATCAACAACCAAGTAATATCACTAAGGGGGATATTACTCTGACAAACCCCACTGACATTGCAAATGCATTCAATGATTACTTTGTGGGGTGTGCCACTAACTTATTAGCGAAACGCAGCACAAACCCCAAACCTGAATCTCATCCTGGGAGTACCCCTATAGTCCCACCCCCTCCCAACACTGCCCACAATTTTCAATTTAGCCCAGTATCTGAAGAGGAGATTACACAAGCGCTCCTCAAACTAAAACTAAGCAGCCAATGTGGACCCGACTTACTACAATCTAGGTTCCTACGACTTGGTGCCCCAGCCATTGCCAAACCAATTGCGTCCATAGTCAACTCTATCCTGTCTGCAGGCCATATCCCTAAGACCTGGAAAACTGCCAGAGTTGTCCCAATCTTCAAAAGTGGGGACAAAAACACTGTCTCAAACTACAGGCCAATCTCACTTCTCCCAATTCTATCCAAAGTTATGGAAAAATGTGTCCACTCCCAATTAAGCGATTTCTACACCAAGACAAATTTCCCTAGCCAATTCCAGTCTGGGTTTCGTCCTAAACACTCCACCGTAACTACCCTGCTAAAAGTTTGCAATGAAATCCAGTGTGGAATGGAACGGGGACAACTCACTGGTGCAGTATTCCTAGATTTTGCAAAGGCTTTTGACACAGTTGATCATGCTATCCTGCTTAACAAACTCCAGAGCTCTGGAATAGGGAAACATGCTTTAAACTGGTTTCAGTCCTACCTATCAGGAAGATCCCAACATGTGTCCATCTCAGGCTCTAACTCCAACCCCCTGGATATCACTTGTGGTGTCCCGCAAGGCTCTGTTCTGGGGCCCCTACTCTTCTCAGTGTTCATTAATGATCTTCCCACAGCTTGTAAGGAAGCCTCAATACACATGTATGCAGATGACACAATCCTGTATGCACACAGCCATAGCCTCTCTGACCTTCAACACATACTTCAGTCTGACTTTTTGAGACTCGAAAACTGGATTTCCCAAAACAAACTGTTTTTAAACACTGACAAGACTGTAACAATGGTATTTGGGACCAAGACTAAATTTGTAAAGCTTCCAGTGACTGAGCTCCTGATTAGAACCAACGCTAAAACCACCCTAACACCTGTCACTAGTTTTAAATACCTGGGCTTATGGTTTGACTCCCACTTAACATTCGGGATGCACATTGATACCCTGACAACCAAGACCTATGCCAAACTAGGGGTACTTTACAGGAACAAATCCTCCCTAAGTCTCCTGGTCAGAAAGCGTATTGCACAGCAGATGCTAATGCCAATTATTGACTATGGAGACATAGTATATGGCTCGGCTCCTCAAACCCACCTTAGCAAACTTGACACCCTCTACAATTCAATTTGTCGTTTTGTTCTCCAATGCAACTACAACACACATCACTGCGAAATGCTCAAAGAACTAGATTGGTCATCACTAGAGTCTAGGCGCAAAGTTCACCTTTCCTGTCTCACCCTCAAATACTTTCTGGGCAAGCTACCCAGCTACCTGAACAAGCTCCTCACCCCTACCACATGCAGTACCTATCACCTGAGATCAGACTCCAAAAGACTATTCATGGTCCCAAGACTCAACAAAGTATCCGGACGTTCCTCCTTCTCCTTCCGTGCACCCCAAAACTGGAACAACCTACCAGAGACTCTCATATCCACCACCAGCTTAAGTTCTTTCAAATCTAAGGCTGTCTCACACTTTAATCTGGTCTGTAACTGTTTCATACGCTCATAATATATATTTTCTTTAACTGTGCATGCAATGTCTTGTATATAAATGTATACCTTGTTCATTTATGTAACTGTATTTGTAACCATGTATTATTTGTCTTAACTCTGTGCCCAGGACATACTTGAAAACGAGAGGTAACTCTCAATGTATTACTTCCTGGTAAAATATTTTATAAATAAATAAATAAATAATAACCTACACTGTACCTATATGTCTGTATAACTACACTGTACCTATCTGTCTGTCTGTAAAACTACACTGAACCTATCTATCTATCTGTCTGTATAATTACACTGTACTTATCTGTCTGTATAACTACACTGTACCTATCTATCTGTCTATCTAAGTACACTGTACCTATCTATCTGTCTATCTAACTACACTGTACCTATCTATCTGTCTATCTACCTACACTGTACCTATCTATCTGCCTATCTAACTACACTGTACCTATCTATATGTCTATCTAACTACACTGTACCTATCTATCTGTCAATCTAAATACACTGTACCTATCTATCTGTCTATCTAACTACACTGTACCTATCTATCTGTCAATCTAACTACACTGTACCTATCTATCTGTCTATCTAACTACAATGTACCTATCTATCGGTATATCTAATTACACTGTACCCACCTATCTGTCTATCTAACTATACTGTACCTATCTGTCTGTCTATCTAACTACACTGTACCTACTGTATCTGTCTATCTAACTACACTGCACCTATCTATCTATCTATCTATCTATCTATCTATCTATCTATCTATCTATCTATCTATCTATCTATCAAACTGCACTGTACCTATCTATCTGTCTATCGAACTACACTGTACCTATCTATCTGTCTATCTAACTACACTGTACCTATCTATCTGTCTATCTAACTACACTGTACCTATCTGCCTGTATAACTACACTGTCTATCTGTCTGTATAACTACACTGTCTATCTGTCTGTATAACTACATTGTACTTATCTGTCTGTATAACTACACTGTACCTATCTGTCTGTATAACTACACTGTACCTATCTGTCTGTCTGTCTGTATAACTACACTGAACCTATCTGTCTGTATAACTACACTGTAACTATCTATCTGTCTGTATAACTACACTGTACCTATCTGTCTGTCTGTTTAACTACACTGTACCTATCTATCTGTCTATCTAACTACACTGTACCTACCTGTCTGTATAACTACACTGTTCTTATTTGTCTGTATAACTACACTGTACCAATCTGTCTGTATAACTACACTGTACCTATCTGTCTGTATAACTACACTGTACCTATCTGTCTGTATAACTACACTGTACCCATCTGTCTGTCTGTATAACTACACCGTACCTATCTGTCTGTATAACTACACTGTACCTGTCTGTATAACTACACTGTACCTATCTGTCTGTCTGTATAACTACACTGAACCTATCTGTCTGTATAACTACACTGTACCTATATGTCTGTATAACTACACTGTACCAATCTGTCTGTATAACTACACTGTACCTATCTATCTGTATAACTACACTGTACCTATCTGTCAGTATAACTACACTGTACCTATCTATCTGTATAACTACACTGTACCTATCTATATGTCTATCTAACTACACTGTACCTATCTATCTGTCAGTATAACTACACTGTACCTATCTATCTGTATAACTACACTGTACCTATCTATCTGTCTGTATAACTACACTGTACCAATCTGTCTGTATAACTACACTGAACCTATCTGTCTGTATAACTACACTGTACCTATCTGTCTGTATAACTACACTGTACCTATCTGTCTGTATAACTACACTGTCTATCTGTCTATCTAACCACAGCATACCTTTCTATATGTCAGTCTAACTACGCTGTACATAGCTATCTGTTTATCTATTATAACATATCAATCTTTCTGTCTATTAAACCTCAACCTACTGTAGGACACTCACCTATTGTAGGAGCTCAGATAAACATCTATTGAAGACTGATAATGGGTCCTTAGTACCTAGTGAAAAGAACAAGTAGAGTTGAGTGTCATCTGCATAGTAGTGATAACCCGGGCCATGCCGTCTGATATGTCAGATACTGTATGTACACTGCAAACATAGGAGATAGGAGAAAACCCTGTGGCACTCCACATGACAGGGGCATTGCTGCAGAGGAGTACACTCCTGAAGATATTCTCGGTGCCCTGCCAATGAGAAAGGATCTCAACCAGCTGAGAACTGTGCCACCCAGTCCACAGAAATCCTTCAGCGCTCATTTAAGATCCCATGGTCCACGGTATCAAATGCAGCAGAGAGGTCAAGGAGTACTAAGATCGAACAGTCACCACAATATCTCGCCACCAGTAAATTATTTAGCACATGAATCGGCCGGCTCCGGTCGGTCTTTGCAAGTCAAAGTCTGGTGACCGCGATCCGGTGGTGTGACGTCATTACGCTAGGACGACTGCTGGAACGCAGGGCTGACACGCGGAAGGAGGAAGATGCTAGGAACACGAGGACTGTATGCGCACCAGTCCCCGTTGCGAGAGCTCCTACGACCGCAGAGCCTCAAGCTCAACCACCAGAGAGAGAAACCAGCACTTTGTCGTACATTGCCCTGTATGAGGGTCAATATGTGAGTTTGCATTATTAAGCTTATTGTTTGTGCATCATTACAATTTGAACCCCCTACACTATCCTGTTCCTGTTTTTGTTTTGATTTCATTATTTGGTGAGAATTGCTGTTTGCCACTCCAAGTACCTTGACGAGCTGACCTCATCAAAGGCATCATCTCTGATTCTGGGGTTCAAGGCTTGTATATTCTATTAGAATTGTGAGTGAGCATTTTTGGGAAGTTCATCTATCTACCCCTCATTCTTGTGTCCATACAGGATTGCACTATTCTTGTGTTTTTTTTTTATGTACCCAACGATGACTTGTGCTCCCTGAGTTTTCCATTACTGTTGTCTACAAGAACCAAGGAGAGAGGTTCATCGAAGGTTGAGACGCTGTCATCGGGTTGTGATTACGTTTTATTAATTCACTTCACCCCTTCTTTGTGTATAGTTGCTGTACTTTTCACCACCAGAGCGTCTGGTGTTTTTCTGTTTGCACATGAATCAGAGCTGTTTCAGTACGATGCCGACTTCTGAATCCAACTGGAATGGGTCATAAATATCATGGGTTGATAGATGGGGTTCCAGTTGGGTTGCCACCACTTTCTTAATAACCTTCCCTAGGAAAGGAAGGTTTGATACAGGCCTGTAATTAGCCATGCAATCTGGGTTTAATGAAGGCTTTATTAGAAGAGGTCTGATGTCTGTCTATTAGATTGCATCCATAGTGGTCCGGATGGCACGAGCGACATCGCTCACGCCGTATACAAACCAATGGAGGCCAATGTGCATGTGCACAGTGCGCGTTAGCGGTGAGGCGACCCATGCGTGCGCGACAAACTTGTTTGTCTTTGCCGCACGACAGCCAGGTCACGTGAGCGGTTCGCCCAATGAGGGCGAACCAGCTCTGTGATGTCACAGGATTGCCTCCCGGCACACCCCCATCGCACGATCCTACAAGCCATGGATCGCTTGTAGTAAAGGTGTATGTGACATCAGGAGCTCCCATCGCATGCGCTCCTTTACTGTGTACAAGGCCTTAAGCAGTTCAGGAAAGAACCCCACCTGCAAAGAGCACAGGACTATTTTAGCAAACATTGGGCCAATTACTATACATCAACACAGCCCAAGAGAAGAGAAATCACAGGTAGTGGGATGCAACCCCTGGATGGTTTGCACCAGGTCTTTCACATCCAGCTGGTCAATATAATCCATAAGGCCAGACAACCTGCATTTTGATGCCTGGAACTCTGACACTAATTAGATAGCATAGTCGGGACCCCAGCCCAGATGGAGGTTATGTTATCAGAGAAATAAAGAGCAAAATCATCACAACGGGACTGGGAAAAACCTTCACCAGTGTCACGGTAGCCAAGGTCTTTTAACACATTTATAGTTAAGGGATCAGTCACAAGACAAAACAAGGCAGTGAAATAAAATTAGGTTTATTTGGATAAAGACCTCGGAAACACACAGAAATAAAAAAAAAAATACAGAGAATATACACACTTACTGGGGTCTGGGGGGTTGAGATCTAGCCCTGGTAGCTGGGGCATTCTTCATCCCAAATGGCATAACTAAAATTTCATATGAGTGATGAAATCTGACTTCTCCTGTGCCTCCTGGATCAGAGGGATTTGCCAGTACCCCCTGGACAAATCCATGGTTGTCAGATCCCTTGCCCCGCAAGCTCATCTTACAGCTCGTTCATGCGGGGCATGGGATAGGAATGCAACACCGTCTGAGCATTAAGCTGCCAGTAGTCCACACAGAACCAAGTGGTCCCGTCCTTTTTCGATACCAGGACTACCAGTGAAGCCCAAGAACTCTGAGCAAGTACAATTACCCCTAGGGCCACCATCTCCTCTATCTCTACCTCTATGCTACGTTTCCTCTGATGATACCCGATAGGCATTCTTATGCAGAGGTCTCTGATCCCCGGTGTAGATGGGGTGATCAGTGATATGGGTCCTGCCCGGCTTATCTGTGAACAGATCCTTGTACTGTTCTAGCATAGCTCGTGCCTGCACCAGCTGTGGTGCCTAGTGCTGGGAACCTATCCCTACCTGCTCTACTGTGCCCCCTTCCTAGAATCCCCTAGGCGGTAGGGCAGAGCTGGGCTCGCCGGGTCCCCCATTGGTGGGCTACAGATAGCCAGTACTGGTGCTGCACTCTGAAAATACTCCTTCAACATATTAATGTCATAGGTGCTATGTCTCCCTGTCTCCTGAACTAACTGTACATCATAGTTGTCCTCGTTCATCCGCATGAGTCGGTCTAACCAGTCTCTGAGAGTTACTACATACTGTAGCAAAGGCACATCAGTAGACTGTAGTAGTGATCAGGTTATCTTAATCTATTATTAGGACCGAGATTAAGATCTAATAACATTTTAGGTTTGAAATATGTGAAATATGTGAAAATCCTATGGGGTTCACAAACTTTTTCTTGTTACTATATATATATATATATATATATGAGAAAAAGAAGAGAGAGCGCACGCCCCATAGCATAATACTGTTGATTTAATATTAAAAGGGAAGGGGGGGGGGAAGAAATGCACTCACAGGAGTAAAAATCAATTAAAACATTGTGTGAATAATTCACCACCATCCGGTCTCTGCACTGCAAACATCCACAGATCTTGGCTCCTCTCAGGGCTGCGTGGAGATGATATTGTTCACAGGAGGCCAGTGGTGTAGTTCGCCGAGAGGAATTCAGTCCATATGATTCCGAAAGACGCCTCTTCCACTTGGATGGCCGCCAAGTAAATCTCACGCTTCAGTGCTGCCTCGTGCGCGTGCGCAGCGTCGTAGGGAAGTAATTGCGCAATTTGGATTACCTGACGCGTTTCGCCACCAGAGGGCGACTTTCTCAAAGGGGTGATACTGAATGGACAAAGCTCCTAGTATTTAAAGCCGGTTGGTTTCTCAGCAACCCGCAATTGAAATGAATTAAATAAATTAACCTGTTAGATACTGACAGAGACTGAAAGTCCCATAGAAAGATCAGTCTTGAATAATAACTGGCTCAGAGATAAAAAATTAATAATAATAAGGGAATAGGGAGCATATGATGGAAAGAGTAATCACTAACACGAGACCATAAAAAAGGGGGCACTTAATACAATAAAAAATACAATAAAGAATAAATAATAAATAACAGATACAGCCATAAATAGACTAAACTAATAATGCCTATGTCATCAATTATATAGGAATATGAGATGAGGAAACACTTTCATGCCATAGCGGTGTATACAATAACATTTAAACTCATTGATGCAGATACCAAATGTTAATTACACATAACAACACATTAGATTAACAAATATATATAAGAAAAATATATATAAAAGATTGTTATATATAGAAAATTAATTAAATATGAACATATTGAACACTGCATGTACACCTTAAATAGATCAGTATAGTAGATAAATAACTAATCATATGGCAAAAAATATATATATATATATAATTCAAACCTAGCAACCAATTAATTCTCATGAATCACATGTATATCCACATATATATATATATATATATATATATATATATATATATATATATATCTATATATATATATATAGATATATATATATATATATATATATATATATATATATGCACATCCATATAAAATAATAATACTCATAATTTAAAAAATAATAAACATAAAAATAATAAAAAATAATAATAAAATGCATAGACACATATTAACCCAAAGTGTGCATATATATACATATATACACATGTACATGCATATATCACTAGACAGTTCAATAAGAAACATTCAATTCAGTTTATTGGTGAGAAATACCAAAAAAGACCCCTGATAAATCCAATATATCAAAGAGGCCCAGGATATGAGAAAGAGAGAGAAAAAAAAGAAATTTTATACCAAGGGCAGACAAGTATCGGATGAAACCGAATAATTTTTCTTTTTCAGGTAATCTTGGATGTGGTTCATCCTAATTGAGAGCAGCCGGAGACCCCCACACCAGTACTATTTATCAACATTTTTCATGGACTGATTTAAAAGGACTGGTTGGACTCTTTACCTTTTCTTCATACACAATTTTTTGCACTTTCACATTTTTTTATATATGTTGTGAAGTTTTGTGTGATGCATTTTTGTTAATATTTTATGTGTTTTTTAGAAATATTTACACTTTGCATTTATTTCACATTCAAGTTCACTTCATTTATTTAACACTAGTCACTATTAAGTTTATCACTATTAATACTTTGGCGCTACATTTTTTGTTTATATATATATATATATATAGAACGAAAAGAAAACAGCGCAGCTCCCATAGCGTAATATTGTAATTTAATAATTAAATTGTCGTGCAAGTGAATCACGGACACTTACAATGTGCAAATAAAATAAAGACATAACTATAGAGTCTTTCGTAATCACCCGGTGGAGCCTCCGTGGAGAAATGATGAGTTGGTGTCCAGCACACTCCTGTCGTGGACGCCAGGTGGGTGCGCGCGCACCTGATCTCCCCCTGGTAATAGATCTCGCGAGAGTGTGTGTCCTCCAATGTAACAGGATGCTGACACAACAGTCAGACTTCCTGCATCAACCGTGATGTAAAACCACGTACCGGCTCCAAAAGCGATCGAGTTACTAGTAAACTCGAAATGTTCTCAAATGATGAATAATAAATCAATAAGTCCAATACTAGCTCCTTCCCTACGCGTTTTGTCACGATATGCGACTTCCTCATTCAAGTTCACTTCATTTATTTAACACTAGTCACTATTAAGTTTATCACTATTAATACTTTGGCGCTACATTTTTTGTTTATATATATATATATATTTATATAAAAACAAAAATAGAAACAAAGTATCCCACGTAAAGCACTCTGGTGTAAACAAGTATAACAAATTTATTAAAGACACATGACATAACATACAAACATAATAAAATCACTCTCTCACACCTCAAAAAGTATGGAAAAAACAGACACATGCAACCTGTAATAATAATGGGAACCAAAGCTAAAGCCAGAAATTTGTAAGCAAAATAATAATCAAATGACACATAATATCAGAATGATGAGGCTCAAATAAAGCCTTCCTTCTGCAGACCGGCCGGTCAAGAAGGAAAAAGCTGCTCAATTTAGAATGCTGATACCAAGACCTAGCTAAGGCAAAGACCCCATATATATATTGCTGCTGGTTTTGCATCTTCGGTCCAGGCACAGGTGAGTGATGCAACAATAAGTGATACAGTACATCAGAAGCTCATATAATGTGTACTACATACCAGTATAAAGCCTTACACTACAGCTGACTTTCTCAGTGGGTGGTTTATTGTTCAAATGTAGGGACAATTGTTGTATTTATTTTGCCCCATCACATGAGAAGCAGGTCAACTCCCCAAGAAATTTTACACCAAACTATTTCCTTCTGTTTATCTGAACAACAATTTAGTGTGGATGTTACCTCCGGGTTAGAGGACCCCTTGGGGATTTAGAGAGCTATAAAAATACTAATAATAATGGAATTCACTTCTTTAAGGTCAGCTACTAATTGTTCCGTGGAGACACAATCTGCAGGCCTTTAAATAAAAAATGCTGCAAATTTGAGTCAATTTCTGGCAAAACTATATGTATTTCTATTTCTAACATAAGGTCAGCTCTCTGGTACGTGTACAGGGTGCATTTTGAAACAACAAAGCCTCCTTTTAGAGTAAACGGTGTGGAACAGATCCTTGTTGCATATTCACTTCTGACTCTTTCTTTGCTGAAGGAGTCTGCAATGTGTTGAAGAAAAACACGTTGTTGGATCCTTAATAATTGTATAGCACTAATAATGAATTAGAGATATAATTGGGAGTGGTGAGATCACTAGATATTAATGAGCAGCAAGAGACTGGGTTTTTGTGTTATTTGCATTTGAGTATGATTACATTGTAACGATCCAAGATATTAAATCCTTTGTTATAGAACTGACCATTTGTTTGTCAATGTATCTATTAGTTCTGTATGTTGCCATTCCCAAAGCAGAAGCTGCTTCAGTGGGCAGTACGGTGTTTCCTGGTGCCAGATGGTCCATTGTAGAACTGCGGTGCACAAACTTTTTTAGCTGCGGCCCCCTTCCTGGGAGCCGCAGCGTTCGCACCCCCCCCTCTCTCAATGTCTCCGTGTCAAATGACGTCGCGGGTTACGTGACGTCATGTCACGTGACCCCACCGCCTCATTTGACGCGCGTTGCCAGGGCAATGTATGACGTCACATGACCCCGCGGCGTCAATTGATGCTGCGTTGCAATGGCGACGCGTCGCCCAAGACCCGGCTGGCAGCAGGCAAGTGAGTTACAGAGGCCTCCCGCCTCCCACGGCATTAAATTTAAATGCCGTGGGGAAGAGTGCGGGGCCTCTGTAACCACCCGCGCCCCCCCTAGAAATTGTCCAACCCCCAGTTTGTGCACCGCTGTTGTAGTACATCGCCAAGTATGTACGGCCCTATGTGGGACATGTATCAGCAGATAGAAAACTGTCCTGGGGCAATGCATCGATTTTAACTCTCAGTTGACCTTGGTTGCACTATAGGAAAGGAGCTTTGCTGGGGCACTTTTTACATCTGGCACAGATTAAATAGTGAGGTTTATTCTACCTCGGGCCCAATGGAGCAAGACAATCGAAAAATGTGACAGATCCCATTATAGCATATGCACTACATAATTCCTCGTATTGACATTTCCCCACATTATAACAAACAGTAGAGCAAATACTGTACCATGATATAAGCCAAAAACAACATAATATTAACTAAACTGTAAGTTTCACCATTTGGTGAATCAAGCCGGCAAAGCAATAAGAAACAGAAGTTTGATCTCGGCCACGAGAGAAAGTGGTTGAGAGTTATTGGACTTTTTTAGCTAGAGCAGGGGGTCCATTCTCAGCAAGGGATAGAGGCTGGTTCATCTACAAGGTCCTATAGCACATGCTCTGAAGTAAGCGGGCAGAGACGCTTCAGGAAGAATGGGCCTTCCACCGGGGAACTAATGCTGAACAGAGTTTAAAAGGAAAGCCCCACAAGTATTTAATATTATGTAAGCAGAGGACTTCAGAAGTCTCCCCTGTTTAGCAGGATTAATGTTGCTGAAAATCTGTAAGGTTGTTTCTTAAAAACTGGTTTCTGGTAAGGCCTGAAGAGCAGATAGTATTTACTCTTTAGTAGCAAAGTGGTGGACTCTAGTGAGTACTCTATATTTCTTTGGCCTACACTGGCGACACACTTTATTCGAGCTCGGCTATTCCCACGAATTCGGGTATACCCGGGTGTATTGAGGTTTGTGACTGTTTTCTGCCCGAGTGCATTGAAGTATTTTCCAGGCAGGGATTGAAGCATTTTATTCCCACTGGCTGCAATACTGCACAGTATATATATATATACTGCATTACAATTCATGAATTTATGCCATCTGGTAGACACGCGAAGCATTGCAGCCTATTAAATCCTAATCATTATCATTTAACAGATCAGCCGCCCGTCAGCCAGGCATGAACCCAGGCTGGGAAGGCAAACGCAACGGGGCTTGTCAGAGGTGAGGAGCGGCGCATTCCAGGTATCTGCCAGGTACATACTGGGTATTTGCTCGAATAAAGTGTGTCGGTGCAGTACTTCTACAGACTTCTTTGTCTGAGCAGTCTTTGGTCTGGAGCTTCAGAGCATATTTTTCTGGAACCAAAGACTCAAAGAGTCGAGAAGGTAGGATTTGTTCATTATCAATGGTCTCTGAGATGTTCCTCAGTCTACTGTATGTTATATCCCCCTGGAGTGATCCTCTGAATCATCTTGATTTTCTTTAAAAAAGGTGATTTCGTTTTTTTTTAATTCAGTCCATTTTGTCTTCGAGGGCAGTTTCCTTTCTCCAATTCAGACAACCTCCTGCTTCAGATCTGCTCAGACTGAGTTTATGTTTGTAAGTAGACTTACAGTATCATGTCCTTCTTGTTGGTAAATTGGCTCTTCATTTCTGATTTGGTGGCGGAGCAGCAACGTCCTCGCAGTGAGCCGCCATTTTTCAGTGTAGTCGAGGTGGGTTGTTTATTTTTAATAGTCAACTACAGGCATACCCCGGTTTAAGGACACTCACTTTAAGTACACTCGCGAGTAAGTACATCTCGCTCAATAGGCAAACGGCAGCTCACGCATGCGCCAGTCAGCACGTCCTGAACAGCAATACCGGCTCCATACCTGTACCGAAGGTGTGCGCAAGCGGGGAGACTATAGAGCCTGTTACAAATGCCTTATTTACATCAGTTATGCGCGTATATGAGGATTGCAGTACAGTACATGCATCGATAAGTGGGAAAAAGGTAGTGCTTCACTTTAAGTACATTTTCGCTTTACATACATGCTCCGGTCCCATTGCGTACGTTAATGTGGGATATGCCTGTACCATAGACAGAGATAAATCGATGAGACTTAAAATAATCCATTGACGTGTCAGTTAATCCTGCATTTTGCTTTTGCTGCCTGTCATTGTTTCCCTTAGGTT